>NW_028259182.1:3784345-4098716 GCF_977971745.1 Zootermopsis nevadensis
GACTGCTTGGTATGAGATAAGGGAAAGTATATAAGATTTTCAGGGATGATCTGTCAGCCAAAAATAAAACAATAAAAAAAAATAACAATGATTATAAACGTATTTTTCATCATCTTTATTATAGATAATATCAATTTTCTCCCAATCATCAACTTCTTAAATAGATCAACATGAAAATGAAATATTACAAAACTAAGATAAATGTTACTTAATGATAATAAGCTGGGGGTTGCTTTAGCTGGAAGTCTTTGGGGTAGAAATATCACCTGTTTGTTGTGGTTAGTTAAAAAAAAAAATTCACCTACTTTTTGCACTGAGTTTGTTACTATAATCAGAACAGTGACCATTTTGCATTGAAAACGAAGAATTTAACTTTCTTTCTTACGATATCCCAGGCTATAATACACAATTACATCCTCTGTTACTAACAGAATGTCACAGTTTTCTACATGATTTCAACGTGCGTGTTCTCGGTGTGTGTGTGGGGGTGGGGGTGGGGGGGGGGGGGGAGTATCGAAACCAAACAAAGAAGTACGTTACTTCCCAACATAAATATTTTATGGTTTATTTACAACCTGCAAATGTGTCCTACTAAATCACCAATAAAAACTCTTTGTGTTGTGACAATTAACCTCGAAGATCGAGGCAACACAATATCAGTTCCGGAGTGCAACATGCAATTGCAGTGAGGTGATATAAGCAACATACAATATCGGTAATAAATATCGATGTTTCATATAAATAAATCACATCGCAGTCACAGTCTGAGAGTTCCACCGGAGGCTAGTACCAGGAATGACAGCACATCAAAAGGTGTTCAAATGTGTGCAAATATTAAATCTACAAACAAACTCATACTTTAGAGTACGTATTTATGTACATGTGTAACTTTTAAGTTTCGGTGACTCAATATTTCGCATGTAAATTGCTTGTTTGTGGATTTAATTCATATGTTATGGGTTTTCCTCAAGGCATGAGCTCAAAAAGTTTAAATATTACTCGAATAAACTTTTGTCCTGTAACAGCTGAAGCCATGGATGGACTCGATCTCACGGTTACTTCCTACAATTATCTGTTGATGAACCAATTTATTCTGTAGTCAAGAGTTATTTGAAGAAGAATACACACAAAGGGACGTTTTACAGACTGACTGCTCAGAATATGATGTTTAGAACTGAGCAAAAAATTTCAGTTGTCCTGACTGAAAATAGCAAAGCGTTGATACACGCCATTAAGGCGCTTAAGGGGAGAGGCGGTATAGCTCCTACTAATTCTTAACCTTGGCACTAGATGGAGCGTGAGTGGTCATTGGACAGGAGGCTGGGTGGGCCCCAGAGCCGGTCAGGGCGTAGAGAAAAAAATCCTCTGCCCTGTGAGGGATCGAACCCCGGTCGTCCAGTACCATAGTCAGTCATTATACCCCACCTCATATGGTTTCTATGTTATACATTTCTGTCTTCTGTACATATTATTTACAAAAAAAAAAAAACCATTACATGAATATATTATTGATTCAATGAGTCTGAAAGAAATTGATCCATTCTTCATCCAATTCATATAAATGAAAAACTTTTTTTTTTTGTTTTGTTACAGAATGGTCCAGTCACTGCTATTTGTGATTCATTCAACAGCCAAGAGGCAGCTGGTATTACGCTCATGGTGCTGATACAGAAGAATTGTCAGTTTTTTTTTAAAATGGTATCTCAATTTCGTGTACAATTCCTGAAGGATGCAGAAATATTTTCACAGCGGAAAAATTCTGATGAAAACCCAAAACAAAAATAAAATTGCATACGAAAAGGACACAAAACACGAATGATTATTTTGCATGGTATTTAGCTTCATGGCAGAAAACTAAATATTCATGAATTACAAACTTCTTCTGTAATAAATTTGTGACAATCGGTCCAAAACTACGATTTTAGAAGAAAAAAAAATTCAATAAAATGTATAACTGCTTTCATAAGCTAGATTTTTAATTCCAATTACTCCAGATCCGAACAAAACAATTTTATCTGGTGATTCTGAAACAGGATCACCTGAATTTGGATAAACAAGTTCCTGGCGAGAGCGGCCACAGAGTCTGCAATTTATTTTAAACCGTTCTTCATCAATGTTAGCACAGCTTAAGATAACTTAAAAGCTTTGAAATCGGATAGCACAGGATTACCAACAGAACTATTACAAATGTATGAAGGTTTTCATCAAAAGCGGGGTGTATATATGTTAACCGTGTTAGCTGGGTTAACACGGTTAACATAAATGAGGAATAAAAATTAACATGACTGTCTTCTGGGAGGTTACGTCTCGTAATCTGTTGGGTGAAAAGTGTACTGATTTTTCAGAGATACCTCCCACGTCAATTATCACCCTGACGATGGAGGCAGAAAGGATATCTAAAAAAAACCAATACACTTTTCACCCAAAAAGATTACGAGACGTAACCTCCCAGAACACAGCCATCTTCGTATTCGCTGCCGAACCTGAAATTTCACACAAAAAAGTCTTAATAACAGTGGTCCATTGGTATTCCATGTCCGGAATGCGAGAGAACTCATCTGATAACGCAGCGCGCAGTTGTCTCATATGACGTACGTACTTACTTGCCGACATTTTCGTAACAACCCCCCACCCCCACCACCGCCACTCACCACTGGTTATCGTAACCAAAATGGATGAGGCCAGTAATGGTTACCGAAGGTTGAAAATCCAAACAAAATTTCCAAATTTCCCTGAGCGGATGAGAGAACTGAAAATGTATGGCTTTTAAAATGTGTAATTCTCTGGGATTAAAGATACCATGCAAGCGTGTTTCACGTAATTTCTAGACAAAATTACACCTAAACTAAGAAAACACAGAGGTCTAATTACATATGTAAAATAATAATAATAATAATAATAATAATAATAATAAAAAACACTAACTTACCTACAGTGTGAAAATTCCATTTCTGTGCTGAATGATTAATACACAATTAATTAACATCATAATAATTAATTATTACAAATAATTATCTGTAAGTAGTCGCTCATTATTTTAAAATACTGCCAATGCTTTTGTAGATACGCCATTTCGAACAGAAGAACGTTTTATTTTTTGAGGGGGGTGGCGAAAAGTTGATCGCTCACTTTCTCACTAGAATCCTGAGGCCTCGTCAACATCAAACCTTGACAAAACTAGCGGATGTTTCAGCAATCATAGTAATATTAAGTAAATTAAACCAATGTCAGCCCTTACGAGGGCAAGGCAACACTGCAGCCAGCAATATAACAATACATCTCACTCTGTGGTCCCCAAACTTTAACCTGAAAAATAAAAATATCTAAACCATTTCAAATTATTAACTTGGTAATCATTCCAGTGTCCCTTTCACGTATCTATTCCTCTCCTTTCTAACATCCGTCTACAGCTCAACACGTGATATAATAATTTATACGGTAAAATGAAATACAAGTACGAATACATCCCTAAAGAAATACATAAAACAAGACTTTCCAGAATAAATACTACGAAAAGTAATATCTGCATATATTTTTTTTAAATTTTATTTATGAATTTGTATTTATTATTGTTTATTCAGCGAGCCTCTGTTACATTTCTCAAACCCACAGTTTGGGAACCACTATTCTCTCTCACATCATTCGTCTCCTGCTCTTAAACTAAGTCTAATTATATGTTTTATGATTGTATATTTTATATTTATATTTATATATATATAACATGTGCTATGTCCTAGTGTAACGGAAGGCAGAACATCTGATGTAGGATGCCTCGTCCGCTGCCAGCGCCATCGGCCCTCATCTCATGATCTGACATCACAAGAGCGTCATCGAGATGGCGGGCCAAGTCGTGACGTCACACACAGTCTTCAAGAGACATGAGCAGTGGATTCACGTATTCGAAGCCTTCAAACTCGGTCTGGTCAATCTTCTCAATCACCCGCCTGTGAACAAGCAAAAGGATTCACACTTTGTGATTGATCGATCGATCGATCGATTGATTCATAGGTAATGTAGTATCGACGGTGTATCAACTATTGAGATTTTAACAGGGTCAGATGATTTATTATTATATTATTTAGTGTTCTGTCTGACGACAGGTCCATATGAACAGGATCCTTTCATCCTTTTCTCGGACTGGGACCTGTTCATATACGTTCTTGGCAGATGATCCAGAAGTGGTTTGCCATTGCCTTCTTCTGTGTGTGAATGGAGTAATTGTTGGGATGCCACGGAGGAAAACTCCGTGTTGCCTAGACCACGGCCTTGCCCAACACAAGTTATAAATTCGGGCACCGCCGGGAATCGAACCCGAGACCCCAGGATTCCAAGGCCAGCGTTCTAACCGCTAGACCACCTCATCTTATTATTATTTAGTGTTCTGTCTGACGACAGGTCCATATGAACAGGATCCTTCCATCCTTTTCTCGGACTGGGACCTGTTCACATACGTTCTTGGCAGATGATCCAGAAGTGGTTTGCCATTGCCTTCTTCTGTGTATGAATGGAGTAATTGTTGGGATGCCACGGAGAAAAACTCCGTGTTGCCTAGACCACGGCCTTGCCCAACACAAGTTATAAATTCGGGCACCGCCGGGAATCGAACCCGAGACCCCAGGATTCCAAGGCCAGCGTTCTAACCGCTAGACCACCTCATCTTATTATTATTTAGTGTTCTGTCTGACGACAGGTCCATATGAACAGGATCCTTCCATCCTTTTCTCGGACTGGGACCTGTTCATATACGTTCTTGGCAGATGATCCAGAAGTGGTTTGCCATTGCCTTCTTCTGTGTGTGAATGGAGTAATTGTTGGGATGCCACGGAGGAAAACTCCGTGTTGCCTAGACCACGGCCTTGCCCAACACAAGTTATAAATTCGGGCACCGCCGGGAATCGAACCCGAGACCCCAGGATTACAAGGCCAGCGTTCTAACCGCTAGACCACCGTGGCATGGTCAGATGATATGAGACGATTATGGAACAGGGAATGATAAAACATACAATGGCCTGAGATGTCTCGGAACACGATTCAATGGCGACATTTTGTAAACAAATGACATACTACGAACGTCCTAAGTACAAAAGGATATTTCTCGTTCAGATGAATAACTTTACTACACAGAATCTGAGTTGCCAGTAGAAATTCAAACGAGTTCCTTACGTTGTGATGAATTAACAGTGTCTTCAACTAAGTAGAGTGATAAATATTTCAGGCTTAGATGGGCTTCACCGTACGGTTGAAACTTTAGGTTCTGTTATCAGATAATGGCGTACCATATGACGCCAATACCATATTTAATGAAAATCCGTTCAGACACCCCTGTAAAAATAGGCACTCCGCCGTGGCACTGTCGACGCTACTAAAAAGGTAAGATTATAGTTTTTTTATACAGAGTGTCCCAAAAAGATGGATACACACATTTTAATCGATAAAACCATTAATACGTAAGCACTGGCACTAAGTTAATTAACTAATCTGGTGTAGGAGTTTAAAATTACCACCGTTAGCTTCGTAGCAGAGCTGACAACGGAGAGCAATTGACTGACAAGCGGCCATCAAAGTTGCTGTTGTGCATACATATTTTTGGAACACCCTGTATTATATATTTTTTTTATCTCTCCAGACAACAGCCGGGATAGCCAAAGATTCTGAAATGCATTGTAAGAAGCAGTCGACGTATGTAATCTGTTCTTAATTAAATAAATAAATTAATAAACAAGGGTTCGTGAGGGACGTCCCTGACTAGAATAGGGAAGGCTGTGCCTGTCTGACTGCAGTACATGTTTCAGCAACTGCAACCGCGGCTGAACCAACATTTTGACGGCTAATAAAATGGCATCATGAAAGGCAGCACATCTCATTCCAAGGCTCGTTCGTACTGTACGTTCACGAACCATAAAATACAAAAGATCGTGTCAGCTATGAGCAAAAACAGCCTAAGCGCCCTTAACTGACATGATTTTTCATCACGAAATCTTCAGACTCCGCGTCGAAGTTACTGAAAGTCATTCATTTTTCATTTATTTATATTACCCACGCTCGAATAAGGGTAACCGATAATTTTTCAAAGTTGAGTTCTTGATACACAAAGTGACAGGAGTTGAGAAATTTAACCATCACGGACGACAAGGTACAGAGAACACGTAAAGAAGACATCGTACCCTGTTCAATGATTTTGTACCTTGAGAAACCACAAATATTCCACATTCTGTCTGGACAGTCTACACAGAAAATGCCTTTCCATTTCAGTCGAATCCTTCGAAACTCTGCAGGATTTAAGCCACTGTACTGCGAACTAACATTGCTGATATTTTAAGTCCTCTTAAGTTGCGAGCGTTCGTCGTAGAAATAAGTACAGCAAAAAAACCCGTCACAACCATTAACTTTTCCTGATAACATAATTCAGAGCCATTCTTTAACTGGCCGACCTTCAATATTGTCACGTGACCGTGTTAAATTGTGAGTTTCGTGCAAGAAGGTCGTATTTACGTGCCACTACTGCTCAGATTTCGTGGATTAATCCCTCTGACCCATCCAGATTCAGAATTAATTCTGGAATAATTAAGTGTCTCTTGTCGTATATATTTTATTTTGTTTCGGAAAAATAAAAACACGAACAATGGTAACATTTTTAGTATGGAACGATGTTTTTAGGAGAGCATTCAGTATGACGTCATGGCTTCAAGGTCGAGTCAATTCTCCGCTCAGACGGACTGTAGTTACGCAGGAGAACACAGAAGAGCAGGGTTATTTAACGATGTATTTTAACTCCGTCGATCTCACTTAACATCGCAGAACCATGAATTATGAACTGAAGTCGACATGAAAGGAATCTATTTTAAGGAATTTTTCCTATAGTGTGTGAGGAAACCCACGGAAATAGGATAGCCGATCTCCGGGTCGAGATTCGAAAGTATGATCTCTCCCATATGAAACAGACGTTTTAATCTGTGGACCGCGACGTAGAAAATGTTTCGAAGCTGTTTGCCAAAAATGTCTTTTTTATTTATTCTGAACAAACCCGTTCCAATTCCATCGCAGTTCATAAACAGTTTTCTACCTCGCTTCTCCATTCACACAGGTTCAATGTCAAAAAATATTTTGTAGTGACACTTCCATGATGTATATATAGCAGGCAAAGGGAAGACGAAGTTCCTTGGACTCCGTGAATGAGGGGCAGACGGACACGGAAGAATTTTTTTTATTCTTTTATGCAAATTTCAAAATATATAATGCAGGCACTAACCTTGCCTGAAAGGGTATAATCAATCACCGAAGACACGTCATATTCATGGCCATCTATCGACTTACCACCAAGATGGACGCTCTCATGACTAATGAATAAATGAACAGGCAAGTGCTGAGAAGCAGAGAGAGAGGGGGGGGGGGGACTGTTCAAGTCAGAAGGTCCTTTCCTGAAATGCGTATCTGTAACACTGCTTCAAGAGCGATAAACAGTTCATTCAGAATAGAGACTTGTGGGCTCTGTGGTCAACCCAGAACCATAACCAGTGGGTACCAAGGGGCCCTTCCCCGACAGTAAAGGGACCAAGACGTGAAGATGACTACCAACCTCCTCCACATATTCCAGAGGTTAGGAAAACAAAACCTTCACCCAACCCATACGTCTTCACGGTATGGTGTCTGGACAAGCATTGGGACCACCACCTGTAACTACATTTTAGGGGAAATTTAAAAATTAGCATCTTCATGTTTCTCAATTTCAGATTTCCCACGTCGCGAACGTCGGGCTGGACCAAAGTTTTTCTTATCTTGGGCCAAAAACAGTTTTCCCATGAACTAAGAGATAAGAAACTCTTTTTTGATATTACTTTGAAAATTAACAGTCACTTTTCGGTATCTTCAACAGCACTTATTCAGGAATGAGAAATTGCCATGCCAAGTACTCAGATCTGAATTGCATTTAAATGTGCAAACATTACTATACATTAGCACGTAAGTTTAAATTTCCTCCCGGAACAGCTTATGGCAGACAGCTGTTTCCTGAAACACATTTTACGGCGTGGTTCAAAGTCAACAGTATGTCTGGCAGTAGAGCAGCAGAGACACAGAACAAAATACTTCAATGAAATATGCAAATGAATTTCTACAGACTATTAAAAAATGAATAATTTCCCAGGCACGGTTATACAAGTCGCCTTGGGCCGGATGTTATAGACCATGGCGCACCGGGCTATCGATGTTCGGTCTTTTAACAGCGCTATTCCAACTGGATATGTCACATAGTATCAAAAGGGCAGGGAAGATGATTACAGATGGTGAACCAGGAGGGATCTGGATGTTGATGGTAATGTGACACAGTTGAAGGTATCCCCGTCAGAGCTGAGAAAATCGATGAAGAATTTTGGTCGGCGAAGATTCGAACCGGGAGCTTACCGAATAAAATACACAGCTAGGCGCCTAATCCCATACGTTATATTCGTCGTTCATGTCTATCCGCTTTAATATAAAATTATTTCCATTACTTCACGACCAACACGGTTAGAACGCTGGCCTTGTAATCCTGGGGTCTCGGGTTCGATTCCCGGCGGTGCCCTAATTTATAACTTGTGTTGGGCAAGGCCCGTGGTCTAGGCAACACGGAGTTTTCCTCCGTGGCATCCCAACAATTACTCCATTCACACACAGAAGAAGGCAATGGCAAACCACTTCTGGATCATCTGCCAAGAACGTATATGAACAGGTCCCAGTCCGAGAAAAGGATGGAAGGATCCTGTTCATATGGACCTGTCGTCAGACAGAACACTAAATAATAATAATAACTTCACAAACTCTCGTAGCCATTTTCGGTTGTTCTGAAATTAATCTGATTATGCTGCATCACATACACGGGGTAAACGGAGCGGGCTGGGGGAAAGTATTGGCCTCCACACCGCAGAAATTTACTTTTCCAAATACGTTTCTGAAAAGAAAAACTCTTACAGGGCGAAAATAATATTTCAGAGACGACGAAAAATTCTACACAATTTCTCTTGTAAAACTCCGTAAGACGAGGCCACATGGATTTACATGCACAGATGGGAATGAATATTAAAAAAATAAGGGTAAACACGTCAATGAACACATTTGGCTATCTTCTGGGTTGTTACTCCGTATAATCTGGTAGAACTTAAAGAGATTCCTGCCGCCTCCATCATCAGGGCGGTGGTGGACGCACCAATGACCTCTGAAACGTCGGTGAACTTCTACCAGACTATACTGCGCAACAACCCAGAAGACAAGTCATCTTAATATGTGTCGCCGTAAAATCTCACGATAAATCTTCGTATTCCGTAGAGGTAAGGATTTTTTTTTGAAAACAGATTAAACAATCAAGTGCTCAAGTATGACGTACACATCGTTAGTAAGAGTGCTAGGAATTAGTTAACGTATTTGGCGAGGTGAGCCGAGCAGTTGAAACACCTTCGTTAAATAACCAAAGAACGTGACACTACAAAGTATATTATTAATAACAAATAAATAAAAAAACTGACGATGTTAACTATATCACAAAGAGTGACATCGCTTTTGGAACAGGGGGTTAGCCACTGTAAATCAAACAAATAAAATCTCGAGTAAGGAAAATTCAATAATATCCATAATTGAATTTCAAATTCACAATGGCACGACAAAGGCTGTGTTTGGGGGGAGGGGGGGGGGCTCACCAAACAGGTAGATGTTTTGGTTAACTCGTTTCTTTGTATGGCAGCCAAGACAATGAGACAATTTGTTCTTGGAACTCAAGCGAGCGGCTACTGAAATAATCCATACCATTCTCCTAGCCTTTAATTTTCTCTCCTTCCTGATTCTTTTTTTTTTCTAGACACCAATGCCATGACCCCCCCCCCCCCGGACTAGGCCAGAGGTTAGGTTCTTTGTAGTTAGTATCGGGATAACGTTATTACCCACGGCAACAGACATCTTTCTCCGACAAAGGCGAAGAAGTAAGACTCGTCTTGTTACACATTTACCTCCTTAGTTCTAGAACAGTGGCCGTAAATTAGCGTTACAGCCCACAGAGGACCTCCCCCCCACCACCACACAAACAACAGCACACCTTCGTGCAAAGTAAATGTCTGCATCAATTTCTCGTTTATTTAAACAAAAGACACCGAGGAGATGAACAGAAACAATGAAACCCTCTTCCTGCACAATCTAGTGAAAGAGATGGTGGTGGGAGAGGAAGGACCACGAGGGACGGGGGCAGTCAAGATGGCGGACTGTTCCCGCAACAAAATGGCAGTTCTTTCTAGAACATCACAGCAGCGTCCTGGAGTAAACCCATCTTCAATGTCCTCGACTTCATCTTTTTAAAGGTTTCTTCACGAATTCCATACTTATCCGTTGTTTTGTGGGCGCTGTAACCAGTTATTTTAAATCCTTGCATGATTAACTCCATGATACAGGGTGTACCTTGTAAAATCGATATTGCTTTTATTGAGTCAGAAGGTTTATTGTTGTGTTCACAAAAAAGCTCGGTACTGGGGCTTATATTGGACTCAGTCCCATGTCCTATGTCTCTTATAAAAAGCGAGTTTTCTACTGTCGGCTTCACTTGAAGCGAAAAGTTCTATCTTCCGCCTGAGACCGCGCTCCCTAAGTAACATCTATTTCAATATTACTTTTTCATTAATGACTACGTGTCCCATGAAGTCTCATTTCGTTTAGGAGACAAACGTTTGATAAGATAATATTAAAATGGCTCTATAATTACGATATTTAAGACAGGCGTGCTACGGAAACAGTACCACGTATGTCTGACATTTGGATTAGTAAAAGTAAAGTAAAGTTTGTCCCACTATACGCCATGTAGGCGTTTGGGGGGAGTGGAGGTGTAGCTCCTCTCTTCCTTGACCTCGACACTAGATGGGGTAAGTGGCCAGCATCACGCCCCGGTCGGCTTTACCCCCGGGAAAGGACCCCGGTACCCATTGTAGAGGAGGCTGGGTGGGCCCCAGAGCCGGTCTGGACGCAGAGGAAAAATCCTCTGCCCCCGTCGGGGATCGAACCCCGGTCGTCCAGCCCATAGCTAGTCACTATACTGACTGAGCTATCCCGGCTCATAACATTTGGATTAGTTCTTTACTTAATTATAGACTATTCAAAGATTCTCTATCAATCGGAAAGTCTATTACTGTCGAACTGGATAAGAATTAATAAGTATGTTAAATAGGACAAAATTCCTGGAATACAGTTAAGGCAGTATCCAAATATTATCACCGAAAGACTGTAAATAAAATAGTGAGAAGTGTATTCAGAGCTTCGATCGAAATTCGAAAGGGTTCATCTAGAGCGTTACTGATACAGAAAACATATTCGGTTTCAGTCCGAGATTCGAAATGAGGACACCCTAAACGCACCACTGCTCGGAGTAATCAGTCAACGCAAAAGTACTCAGTAATCACTTGTTCTTCGCTACCCGAGCGAGTACTTGAACAAGCTCTAAGCACTTGACATTTCAGCCTGGCTTAATTAACGGATTCCTCGCTACCTCTCTACGAGGTCACGTGCCATACTAAAATCGAGCTTAGAAAATAAGTAGAGGACAATAGAAATCAACAACGAAATCTTTCCTTCCGCCCTCGAGACTTTCTTCGTCAGTAATGAACCAATTATTGAGCTGGGAATGAAGTACTTCACCAGAAACAACGTCGTTCTGTTCCCTGCATTGCACTCGCTCACACCCGCTCGTTTGTCCAACGGATACTGAACTATCTCGATCCACGATTTACTTACTAGATCAGCGAAAACTTTAAATTCTTTAACACGAGAAACTTTTCTGAAAACGTATTGACAGTTTCTAGGTTCCAAGGACAGCGTTTCACAAGAGGATAAAAACCTCATAACTCTAAGAGTGCTTTTCCCCCCAAAGGTCTATGAGCCCTTGTCCAAAAGGTTCCAGAGGATTCACGATCATGTTGTAAAGGGACCGCCACTGGATCGTATCTTAAGCCAGTTCAATCCAGCTTACAAATCTCAAACCCTATTTATTTAAAAAATTGTTTGTCATGGAATGTTTGCGCCGTGTTATTTCGTAGAAATTGACCGACAATTCACAAGTGCTCACTGCCTCCGACATCAATAAGCATCTCTGAAACGTCGACAATATTTTTTCCAGACTACTCGGTCACAACATACCAGACGACATATTCACACTTGCCGCCGTGAGAACCCGAAATCTCGCCTATTTATCTAAGATTCCTTTTAATATTATCCTTCTATCCTGTAATCCTGGGGGTCTCGGGTTCGATTCCCGGCAGTGCCCGAATTTATAACTTGTGTTGGGCAAGGCCGTGGTCTAGGCAACACGGAGTTTTCCTCCGTGGCATCCCAACAATTACTCCATTCACACACAGAAGAAGGCAATGGCAAACCACTTCTGGATCATGTGCCAAGAACGTATATGAACAGGTCCCAGTCCGAGAAAAGGATGGAAGGATCCTGTTCATATGGACCTGTCGTCAGACAGAACTCTAAATAAATAATAAATAAATAAATATTTTAATCTTCGCGGCTTTAGTAAGAATAAGGAAAAATAAAACATTGTTACCGTAAACTACTTAGCTAAATAATTAACTGCTTCAGTTCCCGGTAGAGCTAGTTTTTTTTTTTTTTTTTTTTTTTAAAAACTTTCAAACAGTTTACAGTTTCTCCTTATACGGAGCGATTCTGTTCGCTTTTGATGGCCGCGCCTGTAAGACTAAGTTTAGATCGCACGCGTAAGAACACTGTCACATAAGTTGCATACCAGGCACGGCTCACTGATACATGATTTCCACAGAACCTTCATCGTTACTGAAAACTAGAGACTAAGACAAGCAGTTAATAAAACGCTGACAAACGAACAAAGCAACAACTGATTTTGGGAGAGGGCAGTCACACTGAGGGCGGGGGGGGGGGGGGGGGTTGTTGGAAGGGCAACGTTCTCGCGAGAAACCGACCGGCCTCGCCAACAACTCTGTAAAAAGACGCAATGCCACGTCCAATATTTATCTTTCATTTTGCGTCACTTCCAAGTTCCGTGCAATAAAACAAACGGAGATTGTCATGATATAAAAAAATAATGAATCTCAAACTATGATCCGCGAAACCCCACCCTCACGTGACAGAATTCCTTCTGTTTCTTTGTGACGCACCTCGATTTCCTCACTCATGCAGAGCGAGCCAAAGCGTACAGCAAAACCCCTGAACTCATACGTATTTATAACCATGTTAACCGTGGTTCGTACACTGCAGTAATAGCAGCGAGATTTTTTTTTCACGTTTTTTTATGTTCGTTGCAACATCGCGTTTTTCTTTTAAATTGCAAGTTTAATGCTAATATCTTTATTGCCTGTAACTCATTTAATTTTAAGTTTTACACATTTCTAAATTTCACCCAGTCCGTTAAATTTTCACATAAACTGAGAGTCAATTATCACAACAACAAATGAAAAATATTCCGTGCCGAATGAAGGCGGAAATCTGAAGTAGTGGTTCATATAACGTATTCTTACTCAGACGTGCAATAGAGCAGCACACAAAACCCGAAATCATCAATTTTCCTTACATAATTAAGAAAGCTGCGAAGTGTTAACAGATGATGGATAAAGTTTAAAGAAATTAAGTATTTAACATAAGACTATCGCATAAGACATCCACAGAAGGACCAATCCATAGATTACACCTTCTTTCACCAAGAGTCAATTTTAATATTATCTTCTCATCTGTGCCTGTTTGTAACGAGATGTTTATTCCTTTGAGGTTTTCCTAGTAAATGACGTATTTTATACTTCATAAAAGCGGCGTACATGTCATCACTTTAAAAAATGAAAAAAACTATCGATTCTTACGTTATCATCATCATCATCAACCACGAAGTCCGCCACTTAACGAACAGGCAGTACGGAAACCGGGCTTCAAACACGAAACGACTTTTTTGTTATCTGTGAATCGAAGCACACATGAAACATGACATCAGGAGAAGGTCAATCGAGTACAGAGGTTTGCATGGCTACTGCAGATCTCATTAACACAAAACATCTTGTCCTAGGTCAACAAACTACAGACTTTGCAGTGCACGACTAGCAGAGACCTCTGTGGATAATCTTATACTCTGTTCCACTGAAAAGTATGGTACGATTCGTTATTCGATTTTTTCATGACGTTTCATCAACTTAAAATCACGAAGATAGGTATAAGATGGACGGATGCTTATGGCAGAACTGGAACCATTAATTGGAAATGCAGTAAATTGAAATACATGTAATCTTCAGAATTTATATTTATTTATTTATGGTTTATTTAACGTATTACACGAATAATGATCGGGGAAAATATGACATCATCTGAGAAACCGAGATGACATAACGCAACAGATGAATGCTCGAAGAATTGAAGAAAAATTAAAGGAATTAGAATAAGAAGAAGTCGATGAGGTTGGAATGCCGATAACGCTCATCAGTTGATGAAATCCCACAAAATCCTCATATCAGACAATTATTGTGGCATCCGGTTCGAATCTAGGCCAATGCAAAACATACCCTCACATTCTTCGTGTATTTCCTCAGTCTCTCCAGACGAATGCCAAGACAGTCCTTTCAGATAGACCACCAATCATCAGCTTCCAAGTCCTAACGCAATTAATCACGGTTACCTCCCCATTTCTTCTGACGTTGACAGAGTGTCAGAGAATGTTGTATGTATGTGCGACGATGCGGCCAGTGCGACACTGACATCGCGGAAGCTACGTCGTTTGCAAGGCAGGAGACGACGTTTCAAAGGATGATGGTCCGAATGATTATCGCAGCAGCTGTGACCGTCACACTCCACCTCACAGACACACTCTCTGGCCAATGACGGACAAGCAAAGCGCATTTATTTCGCAAGCGATAATGGACTCGACAGGAATTGGCAAAGTCTCACATCCATCGCAGATTCCACATTATCCGCAGAGACGAAATAAAACACGCAAATTTAACAAATACGCACACTAACTACAATTTTTAAAAAGATTTCCTAATAACATAGAATATTTTATTTTAAATTTAACATAGTACAATCATGGGTTTAAGTTGTCAAGGTTATAGAATACAAATATAATAATCAGGTCTAAAAACTGAGAAAAATACTGTCGAAGTACGCTCAGCGCGGACCTATATTTCGTACGCAGCTACCGAGACAGGCAGGAAGATGCAAACTGTTGTGTATTACTCCGCGCGTCTGCGCAAGACAGACCGCGGAAGAGCGAGGGACCTAAGCCGCGATGATCAAACCCTTGAACGAAGGGGGGGAGGGAGTGTTATAATAAAAAGGGGGACTACTTGGTAACCACGCTGGACACAAAGCAGACTTAAGAGATCCAGACCCTAATTCGAGAATCAACAATATTGAGCGTTAAAATTTCTTGAACGAAAATAAGTCCCCTGGCGAGGATCGAACCCTGGTTGTCTAGTCCGCAGTCAGTGACTACAATGAATTAACTAAACCGGCTTCTCATAATTCTTACATGAAGTGACATTGGGTTACACGGTCCGATTACAGGAAAAAAATATCACGCACTTTAACCGAAAATTAAAATTCAATAATAAATTTCATCTATGAAAGATCATGAATTACGAATGGCGGAGAATATATTTAAATGTAATGTACACGAAGCGTGACTGGTAATGAATACCAGTGCAAAAACAGGGCCTTACACTGTTGCATGGCGACTTGGAATTGGCGAATGAAGATGAGATCGCTGATCTGTGTACGAAGCAAGGAGAAACATGGAAATTACACGGAATAATGCATTATTCAACACAAGATTAAGATCAACATCTGGAAGGTTCAGACGCCAGCGAGTATAAGTCATTAAACTTAAACAAGGAAAGGTTAGGTTAATTTAGCAGCATGAAATTAACATCGACGGTTGAAAACCTAAAACTTAGTTTTTACTGGTATAAAATAGTTTTAACAACATAAAAAAGTCTCTATCTCTCCAGATATAGAAAACATAAAAACTCCTGATTTAGACTCAGCAGCTCCTGAAGTGTCCATTCGTCACCACGGGCCGAAATTTTAGAATTTAACCCGGCCCGTCCCCAAAGTCCCTATTTAAATATGTTGCCCGCATTCCACGTAAGTCGTACTTGTATTATTTCAGCCAGATCTATTCAGAATCTGCCCGGAGTATCGTACCAAC
This sequence comes from Zootermopsis nevadensis, assembly GCF_977971745.1. NCBI lineage: Eukaryota > Metazoa > Arthropoda > Insecta > Blattodea > Termopsidae > Zootermopsis > Zootermopsis nevadensis. The sequence continues at coordinate 3,800,514 of NW_028259182.1, forward strand.
AGCAAACTTTCTTCCCACGCATAAATGCCTGTAATTCTTGAACGAATAATTTAACATCTGGGGATATTTCAGAGTTTGGTCGAGATGTTTTCTTCACAACTTTGTACTATTTTTCTGTGACCTTGAAGTAAGCAATCTGGTGACCGTCGACATTGAAAATTGGGGTGTCCAGCTGTCGTAAAACAATTGATTTTGAACTCTTCAAAAATTCTGATAAAACCCACTAGATTTAACGCCAAACTCCCCAAAGTCTAACATACAAATATGTGACAACCGGTGCAATGACACCTCGAAGATCGAGACAGGAGGACGCGGGTACGTCATCTGAATTAAAGAATCACTGTAAATGGACAGCTGTTAAGATTATATACCGAAACGCTTCGTTTGAAATACACAAAGCTCACAATCGGCTGCTAAAGGAATCTACCATGACATCAGTCAAGAATGTTTTGCTAACATGACTGAAAACCTTTTGCATCAATTCTGACATGCTCAGTGCAGATCTGGACTAAGAAATATATCATCAACGTCAAGTTTTAGAAAATAAGACAGCAAAGAGTAGGAGATAACATTGTTCACTTCCTTTGTCATGAATTTAGAGTCAGAACGGAACATTTTTCTCAACTTACGTATTTTATAAATGTTTCTGCTAAATTTATCATCCGTCATACGACGCCGCGATGTTTTAACAGCGATTCCAAGTTTTATATCAATTAAAAAACCTTCATAAGATAGTGTAATTGCGTCATATTGTGAATATTCTAACAATTATTTATTTTAATCCGTCTTATCACAATATTTAAAATTTCTTATAATTAAGATAATAAAATATCATTGATGTTCCATATCGATTGATCGATTTTTTCCAAAATGTAAATCGATCAATCGATATGGAACATCAATGATATTTTATTATCTTAATTATAAGAAATTTTAAATATTGTGATAAGACGGATTAAAATAAATAATTGTTAAAAAACCTTCATCTTACAAAAGTTCATATTTTAACAAAATAAAATCAGGGAATAACAAGTTTTTTACAGGTTATAAAATTATTATTATACTTTAATTTTCACGAGAAGCGTAAGCAGTTTGGTAGAAAACAGCTTGTTTCGTCCATGTTACCAATAAATAGCAAAAAAAAAATACGTTTTCTGGGAATTGAAACCAGGCAAAGTTTGAAACAAACATTAAGCATCAGTAAAAACATACAAACCATCTATTCCGGGGCGTAATGACCTTGCTTTTTTGTAGTTACAATTAAACTGTCATTCAGTTGAAACTTCACAGCTTGCAAACTTCCAGGAATATAAACCGAAGGCCGTGATGCGAATCACAACAAATAGATGTCTCTGCAGTGTCTGGGAAATGTTTGTAGCTCATCACGCCCACAGGCAAACTCTTAACCTGCCTCAACTTTTAAATCGCTGTCCGAGCGCTGGGTTAGCACGCTCCAGGCCACAACTCGACTGTTCGCGGTTCAAATTTGCAGACTCAGCATGACTCGGCTAATTAATGACTTCTTCAGTAGCATATATACATATATATACATAAACGTGGAGCGTGGTTTCTAATTTCGCGAGAACACGGATTTTTAAAAAAAAAATGTTTGAAAACAAAATTACGAGAATATACGTAAAAACAAATAATTAAATTGCCGAATAATTAGTTTCGCGATTGTAGTCAACATTTAATATCAATTGGGTGATGGAAGCAAGAATGAGATTGGCTGAACATGTAGCATTCCTAGGTAAGATTATATGTAGTCTGGATATCCGAACGAGAGGGACTACATACGTATTAAAACTGATATAAATTCAACAAATAACAATGATTTAACAAGCAACGTCACAGAACTGTTACCGTTCCAGTTTTCAACTGATGTCACATTATCTGAGGCTTGAAAATAAATGCTCTCTTTTTATCGAGGGTTTACAAAGATCTCTCACAACCCCAACCTGAAGAAACAAGTCTTTTCTGTTTCTGTTCAAGGTCGTACATCCCCCAGAGGGAACTATTTTCACCACAAAATAAAAGCCCCAACTACCCTGGACAACCTTAAAAAGGAGCCGTCTGCCTCCATCATCAGGGCAAATATGTACCTCTGAAACGTCGGTAGAATTCCACCAGACTACACGGAAGACAGGTATCTTAGTCTAACTGAATTTACGGACGTTTCAGATATGTTTACTGCCATCATCCTGGTGACAAAGGCGGTAAGCGACTATGAAACGTCGGTTAACGTCTACCAGACTGTAGCGCACAACAACCCAGAGATCAGTGACCTGAATCTTCTACAATTAAGGCAACTTCCAGACAGACGCACTCCTGAGACACAAAACTTGATATATATACAGGTGTAACAAGAATAAGAAAAGTAATTTTGATCGGGAAACCTCATGGGAATCTAACACAGAAGTGACTTAAGTCTCCAACACATCCCAAATGAAGATGCAGCCAACAGAACTGACGGGGCAAATTCTATTAATACGGGACAGCAAAATCAGGACACTCTGCCAACAGCGGTTGCCATGGTAACTAATTGTACACAGAGGCTAATTATTTCCGGATGCCAAGCCACGGCACGTTCTATTAATTCTCCAGCCAATGCCATTATCCGCTGCAATTAAACCACATCTGGTATGAAAACGGCGGTAAGATACAAATATCTCACGCCAATCGACCGAGAAGATTTAAGTTCTATTCGGAAACGAAAAAATCTGACGCTTGTGTTAACTTAACACGACAGAAGACTCCCTGAGCTATGCCACGGCGTATTTAACCCTTTAAAGCCGAATATCATCTAAATATATAAGAATTCAGTCCGTACCGCGAAGAAAACACCACACTTCACCATTACAGAGATCAACTGGTTAACGCTGTTTAAGGAAATAATCGCTGTTTAACAGGGAAAATTATAGACAACCCAATATCAATAATTCATAGTTAATGACTGTCAAAGCAAGTGGTATATATAATTACCACTGGGTTTTAAAGAGTTAATACTTATTTCATGTTGCAAATAGCTTTAAAAGTACGTTTATATTGTATGTAAGCATAAGTTTGGGATAATATTAAAATAGATCGTAACATGCGTTTCAAATCTAAAACTGATGAACGAATTTCGATTAAATTTTGCACTGGGTAAAGTCCAACTTCGTTTTCTTATAAAACTGTGTTCAGGACACAAAGAACACGTCTCATGGACAAAAAGATGGCTGTCTTCTGGGTCGTTGCCCTGAAGATGGAGGCAATAAGTACCTCTGAAGCGTCGGTAAACTTCTAGAAGATTACACGACGCTACAACCCAGAAGTCAGCCATCTTCGGACTCACCTCCTTGAAAACCTCAGATCCTACTCAGTCGATCTTTGTAATGGTGAAGTGCAGTGTTTTCTTCGCGGTACGAACTGAATTATATTAAATGTTACTTAGACGAGCTTCGGCTTCAAAGGGTCACACTCGCGTTTGACATTTGTTCAGGACACAAAGAACACGTCTCACGAAAAAGATGTCTGTCTTCTGGGTTGATGCCCTGATGATGGAAGCAGTAACCACCTCCGAAACGTCGATAAACTTCTACCAGACTACAAGGCGTAACAACCCAGAAGTCAGCCATCTTCGGACTCACCGCCTTGAAAACCTCAGATCCTACTCGGTTGATCTTTGTAATGGTGAAGTGCAGTGTTTTCTTCGCGGTACGGACTGAATTATATTAAATGTTACTTAGACGAGCTTCGGCTTCGAAGGGTCACACTGGCGTTTGACATTTGTTCAGGACACAAAGAACACGTATCACGAAAAAGATGGCTGTCTTCTGGGTTGATGCCCTGAAGATGGAAGCAGTAACCACCTCTGAAACGTCGGTAGACTTCTATCAGACAACACGGCACAATGACCCATAAGACAGCCATCTTTATACGCGCCGGCAACTGTGAAAATCTCACACATCTCATGGAGATCTGCAGACACTTTAAGTAGCTCATCGGACAGAAAAGAGGTCCACATGGGTCACGAAACTACGAAAACTGGAGACACATTTGTTCATCAGCCGTGGTTCCGGTGTTCTGATATGGTCAATGCTTATAGACGCTCATGAAATCTTTACCTACGTATAATACCAGCGATGGGGTACATTTTTATTTACGAATATGAACCCTTTTGAGGTAAGCACTTGGTAAAAACGTGCAGTCGGAACCATCAGGGCCACGTACAATACTGGCCATCAGCTTCTGAGTAGGGTTTGTCGGTTTTTAAAAACCGTTTTTTTTGGATAAATTTGTAAAATTCGAAAACAGGTTTTTAAAATTTAAAAAACCGGTTTTAGATACTAGAATTATTTTGAAAAAATTAATTAATTAAAAACGTTAACATTTTGACTTGAAATCAATGAAATCCGAAGACACTGAAGGCCGAATTTTCAGTATTTGAGGCAATCAATAAAAGAACAAAGAATTTAGATTTATTATTTGATGCCCTGAAAACGATAAAAACCATGTTCAGTAGCCAGTGAGAGAGTATTTTCTATTTCAGGCAATTTTGTATCTAGAATAAGAACAAGATTAGGTAATCGTCCGGTGGATATTTTATGTTTTTTTGAAATCATATTTCCTGAAGAAAAATACTAAATGAAATAAAAATTTAAAATTTATATTTTGTACGGATTTTAGTTTTTTTTATTTGGTTTTGTATGTAGTATATTTTATTTTGTCATATTTTTGTAGTTCCATAAATATTAAATAAACTGAAATTTTTTAAAATAATTATAAATATTTTTTACTGTTTTAATTATTTTTTTGTAAAAATTCTAAAACCGGTTTAACCGGGTTTTTTGGAAATACTGCAATTCGAAAACCGCTTTTTTTCTTCAAAAGTCGGTCTTTGTATAAACCCTGCTTCTGAGACAAGAGGCATTAACCACCCCTTCTCGGATATGAACCTGAAGTAATGGGATCTGACGGCATACAAGGGACAAGGCGGATCACAGTAGCGCGGATACCACCACGGGAAGCGCTAGTGTTCCATTAAAGTCGCATCGCTGGTTTGTGTCGGTTCAACATACCAGTCGATCATTCCTGCTGCCCTGGGACTCTGAAGCAGGGGTGAACAACCTTGTAGGCAGGCGGATCACATTGAAAAATAATGCTCTACGCGGGCAACGTCACTCAAATGTCTCTATAAAAATACACTTGACAGGATTTCAGGTTCTCACATTAATAATTATCTTAAAAATGGCTGTCTTCTGGGTTATAGCGCCGTGTAGACGATCATCGCCCTGATGATGGCAGCAGCAAGGGACTCTGAAACGTTCGAAAACTTCTACCAGACTACACGGCGCAACCATCTTCAAAATAAACTTGGTTTATTAATGTTAAACTCGGGCCTGCATAAGAGAATAAACATTTTGGTTTCAGCTTTTTTTAAAATTCTAATTAGTATCGAATGATGCAAGAAATGAACTCGTACTAGGTTTAAAAAATATCGATATTGTTGTCTCTAGAAAAGTAAACTGAAACAAAGCACACTGTAAAAACCTTGACATCTACATACAACATAAACATATATTTAACAAAGCACGACTCAAATTTTTTAAAAAATGTAGAGATCGCGAGTGTTATGGCGAAAAAGTTCGATAAATTCGTATCAGAATACATTCATTTACAACTCTTACATATTTACCAAGATTCACGTAGAAAAAAGCAAAGAATACAAATTGTGACAACAAAGAACAGAGAAACGTATAGTTAACTCCAAGGCAAATTCCTTTTCGTCGTCCGTTTGACGCACAAATAATTAATCCCCCCCCCCCTCTCCTGCCTCTCGCGTACACAGCCCACCGGCTTGCGCGTTACGGTCTGTATGAAAGCGCCCTATTTGGGTCACTGCTATTCATTCTTTCGGTTTTGGATCCTTCCTCAAAGGGCAAAAAGTCCCATTTCAGCCGGCAGGTACAGTTAAAAAGACATGGACGAACATTTCGGCATGTGAGTGTCGTCGTCATTTTTATAAGAAACTGGCAGAGATTCTACTATTCATTAAAAACGCATCTGACTTTAACTTGCGAACAACAACGAAATTTGTAACAAAAACATAATTTTTATTCTTCGTCTATTATTATTGCCCTGAAGATGGCAATATTCTGGGTTGCTGCACCGTAGAATCTTTCAGAAGTTTACCGACGTTTCAGAGGTACGTTTTCTTCCATAACTCATCGCCTTGATGACTTCTATTAGACTACACGGCGCGCTACAACCCAGAAGTTATGCATCTTCTTACTCGCGGCCTTGAGAACCTAAAATCCTACCAAGAACACGAAAGACGGGACTTAAGCCACAAATGGAGAAACCTAACCTAACCTAACACAACCTAACCTAACCTAACCTAATCTAACCTAACCTAACACAACCTAACCTAATCTAACCTAACCTAACACAGCCTAACCTAATCTAACCTAACCTAACACAACCTAACCTAACCTAATCTAACCTAACACAACCTAACACAACCTAACCTAACCTAATCTAACCTAACCTAACACAACCTAACCTAATCCAACCTAACACAACCTAACCTAATCTAACCTAATCTAACCTAACACAACCTAACCTAATCTAACCTAACCTTTAGGCTACGTAAGAATAATACAAAAACATTTTGTGTGTTTGAAGCCGACTGGACAGATAATAAATGGAATATTAACTGTGTGATTTTGTACTGACGGTGATGAACAATATAAAAAATTGGGACAAAATGTTGATTAAAGAAATTAATACGAAGTTTCGTGTAGAGTAGTTGTGAAGGGGAGTGGACAATTTATGAAACAGCACACCGAACGTTTAACAAAAACCCGGTGTGGCTCCCTACATCAAGATCATAAATCTACTTTCTTACTTTCTGGATCAAACCCCTCTTGCACTGAACCCCTTTAATGCGCACGACACGAATATTTCGAGAAAAAAAATCATCGTTTGGCATTTCTTTTGAACCGCCTCCTCGCTCCACAAATCTCTCGTCGTTCACTGACAGAGGTCGATAAAACCCATTATAATTCTGAGACACGAGGCTATAAGGCTATTTCGGATTATTAATAAGTTAATCCCTGGGGCGGAGAAGTTACGCTAATCGTTTTAGCCCGCCTAAAACATTTAAAAAACGAAAAATAATTTTTTTCCCATCTCTTGTGTTTCATTGGTACTCCATACACTGGAACACAGCAGAAAAGATCAGACGAAAACATCGTCAGCCAACCAGGAGCTGTTAGCGTTGTTTGGCTCGCGACGAGTGTAAGCCACAACTAACTGGCTAACAAGGCCTGGCTGACTGGAGCTGACTACAGATCCATTTTATCTGACCGGTTGTGTGTTCCAGTGTACGGAATACCATTGAACCTCGATGTATGATAAAAGAAAATTTTTTTGTTTTTGTTTTTAAAAGTGTTAGCCGGGCTAACACGGAGACAAGTCATATTCATTCTCGTCGCCGTGAGAGCCCCAAAATCTCATGAAATTTGATTTATGTATTATTATATTTCTGTACTTGTGATGTTCGTAAAACAGTTGACAAAATAACTTACACCTGGCAGAAGACTTAAAACTTGGTACGATTTTATAAGGTTTCGGAGAGGGACATCTTATACACGTGTCGTCTGAACTACGATCAATTTTATCGGATAAACTAATCAAATGGGAGTTCCATCATTGACGACACACGTCCAATATACGAACTTTTCCACTTTTCAAAATTCCGAATAAAGAAACTGGAGATGTTTCACCCCGCAACACATTCGCAGGCGAAGCGGAAAGACCTTGATAGGGAAATATAAAGAAGACATACAGTAACCTGGTATTTTCCTTGTTACCGTGGAAACCACGGGGTATCCGGGTAACGAGAAGACGTCACAAGCAGATTCCAAGAAAAAAATAAACGTCCATTTTTAGGGATGAAACCCACAGTAAGTCCACATCGGAGAAAAGGTAGCCTGAGAAATATAGATCGATTCGTAGCTGAAATATGTCAGAGGCAGGCATTTATGTGCTTTTTTGTAAAATACGGGCATAATGCGCAGTCCACGTGTGTGACATCGCCTGTCCCCACAGAAATTAACGACTTCCACGAAATTACTGGACCTGCGAGCTGAAACTCGTCGGGCGAGTTTAAAAATTTCTCTTTGTCAAACTGGTTTCTCCCATTCCGACGGCCGAAAGTAAATCAGACACCAACAACTTAAGGTAACTTAACAAAAAACGAATTACGAGCACCAGAGACAACATTTTTAAGACGCTTTCACATAAGAAATGAAATCCCACCAAATTACACTGTAAACAGGAGTACCGAAGGTTCGACATCGCTTATCAAAAAAAAAAAAAAACTCGCGGCAGTACACTGCATACGACCACCCCGAGAAATTACACTCAACTCGCATCGTCACAACATATCTTCCTTCGATCAATTTTAATATTATCCCCCCCCCCAAGTCCTTCTCAGTCTTCCAAGTGGCCGTATACCAACCTTTTACAAGAACAAAAATTCCTGACGATGGTTCTGTAAGCTTCGAAACATGTCGCTTACTTAAATTTATCATGTCCACGCGTTCAGTGTAAAACTTTTGAAAACACAACACACAACGGAGCGCTTGAATATTTCCCCAAGTCATTTCCACGCCAAAACTTTGTATTCAATCATTGCCTGCCCTGATTTAATCCAAAATATCAAGAACATTCTCAGTAGTACTCATCGCCCTGACGATGGAGGCAGGAAGTACTTCTGAAACGTTGGAAACTTCTACCAGACTATACGGCGATACAATCCATAAAAAAAATCCATCTTCCGAAGAACATTCTCGTTATAAAAGATTCTGATGATCGATATGAAGTCTGGTAGAAGTTTACGGACGTTTCAGAGGTACTTCCTGCCTCCATCAGCAGCAGGGCGATAAAACCCAGAAGAGGCCATGAACACATTTCAGAAGCATCAAAATTGAAGGACAATATCTCCGCCCACATGGAAACAGCTGGTTTCAAAATGTCATCCGAACTGAAGACTTGGACGCCCACTGACAAAGCTACCGGACGAGGCGAACTCTTGTTCAGAAACGTGCAAGCTGTCCTCAGCACACGTGATGCATTGCGAAGGCCTCTAAGAGTCCACCGTAACCAGCTACTGTTTTCTCAGAATCGGCTCACCAAAAAGACGGGAATGGAAACGATGTACCCCACTGGAATACAAATCTTCCAAATATGTCGTACGCCATTTCGCGTACCTCGCTGGCCTTGAAGACAATTTACAGCAGACATAAATCTACTGCTCCAAACCCGATCACACTACGAACATCACATGGCATTTGTTCCTTTGTCAGACTCGAGCACGAGGACAGCTGCTTTCTGGGTTATAGCGCATTGTATTCTGGATGCAGATTACCGACGTTTCAGAGGTACCTACTGCCTCCATCGTCAGGGCGATACACAGGCAGAAACTGCCTCCGAAACGTCCGTAAACTTCTACCAGGCTACACGGCGCCTACAGAGTACATCCATCTTCATCGTTGAGAATACTTTGACAAAATTCTTCCTTGCACATAGTAGCGATGTCTGTAAATCTTATGAAATGTCTAAAAGCGTCTAGTTCAATTTGTTAGCGAGGAGGAGGACGGACGGATAGAAGTTCAAGTGGACGGGAAGAAGAATGGAAGAGAAATGCCACAAGGTATAAAAATACTGCAGGCCTGAATGTCTGGTTCAATTACGAGTAGCGAAAATTTGATCGAGGATGCACGTAAGCATATCGCAATTCCAGAAAAGGTCCGGCTATGGTTGCCCTCTGAGAAAGAAAACAAATGCTCCGAAGTCTGCGCTACGCTGTTCCAACACGAATTGGGAAGGGGGGGGGGGGCGAAAAAAACCAAAAACTATTTTGACATCCGAGTCGGCGAATGACATAGATTGACACCAGAAATCACGGGGTATAAACAAACATTACGTACATGCAGGCAACTTCCTCATGGCGAATGAACTCAAGCAGATGATATCGAGATCCTGTGACTCTGCGTGTTTCATCTAGCGAAGGATTTCGAAGTAATTTGACGTCGGCATTAAAATATTTTAAATAATTTTGCCTGTAATTTTGTATGGGTGTTAAAATTTGGTCTCTGACACTAAGGGAGGAACGTACACTGAGGGTGTCTGAAATCAGGGTCCTGAGGAGAAGATTTTGACCCAAGAGGGATGAGATACAAGGATGTTGGAGAAAGTTCCATAATAATAAGGCGCTTCATAAGTTATACTCCTCGCCAAATATAATTAGACTAATCAAATTAAGGAGGATAAGATGGGCAGGGCATGTAGACCGCGTGGGACAGAAGAGAATGCAAACAGGGTTTTGGTGGGCAAACCAGAAGGAAAAAGACCACTGGGATGACCTAGACGTAGGTGGGAGGATAATATTAAAATGATCTTAGAGAACTAGGATGGAGTAGTAAGGACTGGATTCATCTGGATGAGGATAGGGACCAGAGGCGGACTCTTGTGAACACTAATGAACCTTCGGGTTACATAAAATGTTGGGAAATTCGTAAGTGGCTGAGAGAATGTTGGATTCTCAGGAAGGACTCCGCTCCAATGAGTAAGTAACTGGTATTAATGTTAAATCATTGTAATATAAATCCAAAGTTGACATTGAATAATATCAACGATACTGACCTACGCACTACACCGAATGTGAAGAACTCCGGCACTAAATGTGTAGAAAAAGAACACGGAATATTAAGCGAACGTCGACACCGGACGTGTTACACAGTCTCTGTACAGGACGTAATATGAAATCATATTTTATACGGAAAAGTACTGCCAGTGTGGTTCAATTATTAATCCACAATTCAGCAGCTCAATGCAAGTGCCTTTGTTCTCTACCGGACGGACGGTCGTGGAGGTCATACCGTGTCATCGGGCGCTCCTCCAGGTCTGTCCGCATGTCGATTCATGCGAGGGACCAACAAAGTTATATAATGGTTTGTAGCTAGTTTTGGAATATTCCACTGTTTCGACAGAGCTTTTGTTCGATTCTAACTTGCGACTGCCCACTCTTCGACATAAAACAAGCGGGGTAGAGGGGAGAAAAAGAGTTGAAATGTAAACAATGACATTCGACTAGAAAGAAAAAAAAACACTGCTCACATGCCCTGTCGTCAATACGTGAACGCGGACACAGTTTCAAAAACACACAATTCAACACAAAATATTTTATATTTAATTAATTAATCTTGCCCGTCTAATCACAATTTAAAATTTAAAATTAAGATAATTAAAATACCATGTGATGCTCCTTATCGAAACATTCGATTTACATTTGGAACATCGAATGTTTCGATAAGGAGCATCACATGGTATTTTAATTATCTTAATTTTAAATTTTAAATTGTAATTAGACGGACAAGATTAATTAATTAAATATATATTTTCACAATATGACGCAACTCTATCATCTTAAAAATATTTTATGTGCTTCGGAATTCTTGACTAGATCAATAAATATCTTCATTGCACAAGTTCATGGGTAGAAATTATCGAAGTCTGGGGGGGGGGGGGGGTCACTTTCTTTGGGGTCGAGCCTGAAACTGCATGTCAACACTCTAGCAATTTAAGTAAAATTCATGTCACACAAGGATTGAGGAAAATCACGATAAAATATGCCAGAATATTCACCCATAGGTTGACATCGAAATTAGAGACCTCCTGGATACATACCAATTGCGTTAACCACCCATGTAATATAAAACCACGTATTTACTCTCGAAATTTAACGATGGAAATTACGTCTATAGGTCTAAATTAAGACTCAGGTCAATTTTACAAAAGCACATTTTTGCTAAATCGCATTGGAATAACAGCACACACGGCTAAAGAATTCTTAGCAGATACTAATTATTAACATCTAAAGTATATATGATGATGACTGTCTTCTGGGTTCTTGTGTCGTGTAGTCAGGTAGAAGTTTACCGACGTTTCAGAGGTGCTTGCTGCAATCGCCCTGATGATAAATGAGGCAGCAAGCGCATCTGAAACGTCGGTAAACGTGTACCAAAGCGAGAACCTGAAATGACTGAAATTAAGATAAATTTATTTTTTGTTTAGATCGTGGAGAAACTTCAATCTGAGCTTTATTCAACTTAAAGGAAGACTAATTTAATTAACATAAACTGAAATTAGATTGCACCGACAAAGTTTAGCGCAGTTCTTTAACGACAAATGCTGTCGAAATGCGTCCACAAAGCAGGCGTAATAAAATACTTCCAAAAGAGAGTTTTTAAGTTTCGAGGGCCGACGTCCCTCGTGAACTTTCTAGTGCAATTCCTCGTTCCTCGAAAACTATTTGTGCGGTTTCTTAGCTATTCAGTTCAAGCAAACAAAGCTTGGACGCAGTGACACGACACAGGGGGGCCCTGGGGTCAAGACCGGCTTCCTGGAACCCTATCGACAGTGTAACCCAGTCATGACTCCAGAGGCAATGACCATAGGACGCCAGTCGTACCAGACAAGATGGCGCCACAATGAAGACGTCAATTATTTTATAAATCGAATCCAAAACATACGTCAGAAATGCGACACCGGTCTGTCTCACCACTGGGTCTATCCGGGACATTCTAGGATTTGGTTGTAGTCAAGGGAGAACTACGAAGTTACGTGTTTACGTTTCAACATTATTTATCTGCGATCTAGATTTCTAGTGGTCGGTTCAAAATCCTGCATTCCTCTCCCCAATCCACGTAATATACAAATCTACCTGTTTTTAAAACTCGCTGCTTAGGTGAATATTTGTAAATAAGAGGGAGGAGTCAACCGGAGGATGGAGACAATTGTACAACGAGAAAGCTTCATAATTTGTAATCTTCATCACATCTTAGGATGACGAAATCAAGGCGAATACGAAAAGCAATGAAGCAGACAGGGGAGAACGGATACATAATAAATTAAGATTTAAGATTACTGTACAGTATGGTTCATAATAAAAAAAGAATAACAATATATAATATTCATGAGTAATATCAAATTCTAAATAAATCTGCCAAATTATTTGGGAGAAGATAATTTAAAACACCCGGTATCATGTTCTAGAATTCAAAGTATAAGATAAATTGTCCCACGCTTGCGTTTTTAATATTTTGATATGAAAAATCAATCACTGAGTCCGATGGAGATCCAATATCATCATCTCTGGTTTATCTCCTTTTCGACTCTCATTTCACGGATCATCTCTTACGCATTAGATACGCGGGTTAGGTTAGTCTACTATCTAAATCACTGGCTGTCGCGTAATGCAAAGAATTCTGGCTCCCCACTGAAATGCGTCTGTTATTAACGCATGAGTACATTATCAAAACTCGGTCTTTGCGCCGTGGGCACGGGCTATTTGCTAAAACAAGATGGACTGCCGCGTGAATCTGTTTAAAATTTGAGTCTAGGTGATCAATCACGTCATATATCACACTACCCTCTCCGGCAGACACCCAGTGTGAACCATGCTTCATCCACACATGGCACGTACGTAATACACGGAGCGGGAGAAAAATTCCAACCGGATGAGAGAGAAAAATATGTGCACTGCTATTATTGCTTAGCCATATCAACTGCTTGTGTTGCTTTATTAAATTTATGATGCCTGCATGTAATCTTAAACTTTGAAGAACAAATATTCATAATCTTTTTCTGATTTTCAAGTTCTGACGAGTACAAACGTTTTCTCATAGAAACTGACCGATGTTTCGCACATACTTGCTGCTTCCATCATGAGGGCTAATCGTAGCTTGCATATATTAAATATCCTTGTCCATCGTAGCCCTACATCTGAAACATAACCTGAAGATGGAGACAGCCAGTCCTCGAAACGCTTGAATCTGACTCAATACTGACATGGTTGATCGCCCGAGAAGATGTTTATGCTTTTAAATCACAAAACATTATCGAGATAAAAAAATCTGTAGGTGCCTTTCAGAGCTACCTTCATTCAAACGCCCCGTCTAGAATTCATATTATACAAAGACCACGTTAAAAATACGAAAATTCTGACGTATTGCGCAGGTCCTGGACCGAAAACAGATAATTCATAATCACGCTCTGAAATAACACATCACTCGCGCGTTTTCCTGATATCTCTGCGTGTTCCAAACACACACCCACGTGCACACCGCAAGACAATTTATTAACGGTGTCAGTAACATAGTTCGGGGCAGTATTTAACGACGTAACACAGAACCTTACTGATGGTAATATATTGTATTTTACGAGTGAAAAAAAATATATTAACTGTTTTTAAAAAAAAAAATTAATTACAATTCCATGTGGCAGGACATACGAACGTTTTAATTTTTTTTTTTCACAAGGATATTACGTGAAGAGAAAATGGAAAATTTTCCCATAAACATGAACGATTTCTGTAGCCGATACATTCAAACGTTTTGCCCACCCTCGACTACAGAATTACATTAACTAGAGAAACTTATACACGCCCATTTCATGTTACTGGTTTACTGAGTCGACGTTTCTTTGTTTGTGCGAAATCCCTTCCGAATATCCCCCCCCCCACCCCTGTTATTTGTAGTTAACATAAACACTCCGACAGAGTTAAATCCAACGTAAAATTGCGTGTAATGAATTGTAATAATAAATACAAATGTAACGTAAAGCACCGAGTTGACATAAATTTTAACAGCCATCAAACATTCCTATCAAAAAAAATTAAAACAATTAAACTCGACTCCTGAAAAGTCATTTCTATTGAGACGCTAAACCCGTGATATTACGTACAAGACAAAACACCACAAAGCAGGAGGAAGTGAAGACGTTAAGATACGAACTGATAAACGGGAAGAGTACAATACAGGAAATGTGAGAATGAGACAGCCATTTCGGGGTCGCCCGCAAGAATTTAACCTTTGCAAATGGCGCCAGTGACGTTAGAGGAATTTGAAGGTCGACCTCTCGCCGTCGCTTCTACGCCTAAGACGGGATTCCGATTTGAATTTCGATTTAGAGGTTTAATAATATTAAAAGAGTTGTAGGATGCTGGCACTTTAATCGCCGGTTCAATTATTCTTATTTACTGCATCAAAATCCGAACGACTTCGTCCAACGATTCTCTGATCAACCGAGTATTCTCACACTCTTTGACAAATCGTCTTTAAATTGTCGGATGTAAATAAAAATTGAAATGCACCTGGTATTGGTCGGGAAGCCTGAGGGGAAGAGACCTTTGGGGAGACCTAGACGTAGATGGGAGGATAATCTCAGGCGGGATCTATGGGAGATAGGAGCTGAAGGAGACTGGATTTTGTTGGCCCAGGACAGGGTCCGGTGGAGGGCTTTGGTTAATTCGGCGATGAACCTTCGGGTTCGGTAAGCCATCTGGTTAGTTAGTTAGTTAATGGTCTCGAAATTTTTTGTCGCGAATTCTCACCAATATAAAATTTAACCAAATTCGGTTTGTTTCTTGCTTACGGACACAGAAGAAGCTAATTTAAAAGCTAACCTGGTATCCAATTACACGATGTGGGCTATAAACATAAATAATATAATTCAAGATGCAGATTATGACTCACTCATTCATGACCTCTGCACTCGATGGTGTTCATGGGTGAATTTCACATCCGATAGCGAACAGAAATTCATCCTTCTGTCAGCAACTGAAGACTAGTCATCCAGCCCAGTGTTTCTCAACCGGGGGTCCGCGAGTTGAGTAGAATCTACTCTTATTTTTATTTTGTTTCTACACTGCAATAAAAACCTGACAAAAACCACACCTTCTATCTGTATTTTAGAAAGTCTACAATCAAACCATATGAGATAACTTTGTGGCAAGTGTTTACGAAACCAAAATCCTTTGATGGGGAGGAAAGTGGACACTGTATTCTGTACCCTCTAGATATTAGTCTTAAAATTTACCGTCGACATCAATTTTCCGACATGTTAACCGTTCGTCCAAGAATAACTCGACAGAAGTCATACGGATTTATGACGTCAGAAGCCGCCACAGCCCACAGTGTAAAGAGCGCCCTTAGTCTAGACATGGACGAACTGGCATCCAGTCGGCGTCCTTGGACCACGAAGGCAAGGACCTCGGACAGATTTTTTATGACGTAAAGGCGATATACCTCGGGCGAACGAAACCGGTGGCGAAGGCGGACAGATGAACTATCAAATGTAACGTTACTGTACTCATAGTCAATTCCAAGAGCAGATTACACTGTATACGTCTGCATCCAAACGCCTTTAAGATGAAAATAAAGAGGTAAAGGTCTTTAGTCGAAAACTGGCGGTCTGAAAACATGGCAACGATAACAAATGTTCCTTCGCTATCCACTGGAATGCACTGCCACAAAACTAGAAATCCAACCTGAAGATGGCAACTCGAATGTCTGTTGAAACGCTGAATAATTCTCAACATTTACACACAAAATCCTCTTCATCCTTTGTACTTTCTTTGATATGAAAACCGGGCTCTGTTACTTTCGGGCCAGAATCTTGGATTCTGCTGTCTCAGTGTTAGCATTCGCCTGCAGATGGCGAAGAATCGGGGGGGACCATCACACGGGATAGTGGATAAACCGGCTGGTTAGTTTTCAGCTCCCGAATACAAGCCAGAACCTGTTCAGAAGAAGGCCCCTAACAAAGGAGATCTACAGAAAAAAACAGGGCAAGGAAAGAAATCTTCTACATTCCAAAAGATCCCGAGGTATAAGAAACGGACAACACCTCTGGAATGTCGATGTCGAAACGTTTCGGAAGAATATACTGCATACATCTTCACGGTTGGAGAGAGAATGTTGTCCGAGACGTTGGTCCACGTGTCGTCACAACCCAGAAGATCAACACGGACATCTTGAAAAGTTGTGAGAATCTCAAATCTAATATGAACCTAACAAGCACGCATTAACCTCTGAGGTCAGATTTATAGGTTCCGCTGTGAGAGAGGATACACGGTAAAAGCAGATTATCTATTTAAAGATCTTTAAGCCCGCGGTTTATCTCATGCATTATGCAGGCGTGGAGACCAACAACCTTTCTCGAACAAAAGCCAACATTAAGAGACAGGCGACCAATTAAAACGCATTCATTTCTTTCTTCACAATCTTCCATCTACAGTTCCCTACGATAGGAACATAAAATGTCCGGAAATCAGTGCTGGTTGCCTAAAATAAAATTTGTCGGGCGAATTTAATTTTGTATAAACATCGCTCCGGTGCGGACTAAATAGCATTTACAACAAAAATAAATCAAACGATATAAACAAACATTGGCGAGATATGAGATTCTCACGGTGACGAGTATGAAGATGGTTGTTCTCTAGGTTGTTGCGTCGTGTAGTCATATATATATATATATATATATATATATATATATATATATATATATATATGACCGACGTTTCAGAAGAGCTTTCGTACAAAAACCGGGCACGTGACAACAGACCGCATTACAATCTTCAAATTTTACCTCAAACCTTTTTTCGCTGTGGTCCATGATTAATGGAATATAAGTAAAATTAATTTTGATTGGTCACTCACCCCTGTACTGCGATCAGATTTGCTACGCTGAGCATTTAAAATGCACAGTACACGATGTTAATAAGTTAGGAGCACGCAAAGTGGGGGAAGGCACATAATTCTGAAGTCGAAAGCTGACTGTCGCCCAGGCAACAAAGAAATTTCTATAATTTTATTAGAAACTGAATGTTCAAAACCGTGATCACAAGATCTCGACATCAGACTCTATCGCGAGCCAGTTGAATCCAGTTTACACTCCCAGAACCTATTTAAAATCGAAAGATTTAAATAATATGATTCCATTTATGTCTAGATCTCACTTACAGGTTTTCTGATTAAAATCTATGTAGCTTTCTCACTGTCCCCATGCGTGCTACATGCAGACTATGGCCCATATCATTTACCATTAATTGACGACATCAGTTGGAATATAAATTGTGAAGCTATTCACCACATTCTTGTGTTACGTCCTGGATATTTTAACCTTTTAATCTTCCTCAAGGTATGAGACAATGTTTCAACTAGAATTCAGACTTGGGCCATCAGATGTCAGACGCTTACAGCACGCAATGTGTTAGGTCCTGTCATTTTACTACAGACACGGCGTCAGAAACCCACGTTTTATAGTCGTATTTGCCAAGGCGTTCGCTTTTCAGAAGTTGTAGGGCCACGCTTAGAATTTGAAACAACACGAACGTCGCCAGGCATGAGATAATATTAAAAAGAACCGGATTTTATACATATATAAAAACCAGCTTACAAGCCAGATGAGGGAACGCGGGGACGCGAAGTGACTCAGTGAGGACGGCGATAAAATATGAAATGTTCGTAAGCAGCTTCCCTGTGAATCTGCGCCAGGATTTCGAAAACTAGACACACTAAAACATTACGTAAGGGTGTCTGGATTAAACTCAAAATTCGTCCAGTCGAGACGGTGTACAGTAGAAGTAGAATTATCTCAATTTTTTTTTAAAAAAAATGTTTGTTTAAAAAGGAGACGGAAATTAAATACTCTGCTAAAACGGTTTCAACACGTTACGTTTTTCTGTTTATGCTGTTAAGTGCTGTTTTCTTTGAAATTCAGTTGTGAATTAACATTCGTGTTTCAGAAATGGACAAAACAAACCCTTGGACCTGTGATAAAATGGGTGGGCTAAAGAATTAATGATCAACGGGGAAAAAAGGAATAAATAATGAAACAAAGAAACAAGTTTATAAAGAAGTGAAGGGCAGATAAAGCAACAGAGGGGGGATATGTCGACGAAACTTTTCCACGGGACAGAAGTAGGATTATTAGAACGTTGCGTCTCTCCATAAGCACCTCAATTACGAGGAGATCCCACCCCCCACCCCCCCTGTATCTCCGTGTGTCAACACGTTATGAATAGATGATTAGGCTGATTCTTTCGCGAAATTACACATCCATATGAAAGCAATTGGGCGTCCCACGGGATTTTCGCTATAAACCTTTCGGGGTCCTGTTCTTTGTGAAACCTGAATAGTCCTGCAATGACAGTCGATATCGACTCTCGCAAAAGTGGTCCAACTACACGCACCTTCACACTGCCTAATCTCCACGTCTGTCCCTTGCGTTTGTTTCAGATTTATAAATAGAAGGTTAGAGGTGGCTTCAGACCAACAAGATCGCCCACACTGCCTAATTACAAACTAATAGCTGTTACACTAACCGGTGCCAAACCGTGCGATTTTCCGACGTCACTAGCTTATGGACAAAAGAAAAACACCGATGAATTTTCCGAAAAGACGTGATTTGCTTTCCTTGTTAATTTTTACAGCACTCCAGTTATTAAAACTACCAAAATATTTCACGTTCTTTTGTTAAATATCGCATGGCATCAACAAGGCGATTTTAACGTTACAGACCGACATGGACACAATTTCAGTTTCATTAAAATTTCTTTGCGATTCTCTGCTCCTGTTTTCCCTTCTCGCACTCGATAATTCCCAAATAATGCGATAAACCGTATAAAAAAAGTTGGTAGGGCCACGTGCGGTCCGCGGGCCGCAGGATTACGACCAGAACTCTTGATACCACCACACCAATCAAGAGATAATTACTTTCTCCCATGACTTTTTTCAACTTTCTCCAAACAATAACATCGAAATACCGACCGCGCGAACGTCTGAGGTGGAAACAACACTTAAGCCGCAGGATACTATTATATTTGTGTTAAACCTTTGCAAAAGACTTTATTTTTGTTAATATTACAGCGATGCGAACCCCTGACACAGTAGCCAACAACCTCAGTGGGAATTACGCATTTCAAAGATGCACGACTTATTACTGATACTCTGTGTACATAGACAAACATTTAAGAGCTAAGTATGCGTCGAATTCTACGTAGAACGAGTTATATACAGCGTGTTTATCTTAAAACAAGTATAATCCGAACGTAAAGGGTGTGTCTCGAGGTTTCAATTTCCTACAAATATCGCCCACTGTGGAGACAGATAATTGATACCCTAATAGGATTAGGCAGTAAAGAAAGCCTCATCTGTCACGAATCACTCGAGGGCAGGGGACTCCCCCACTCCACCCGGGGGCCCGCAGTATCAATTCCAGCGAAGTCAACACTTCGAAAGCTTCCAGTGTTCAATAAAAGTGTTTCAGAATGGAACAAAATAATGATGATAATGGTGCCGGGAATCAAACTCTATTCATCTCGATCAGGAGGACATTCAATGACGCAAGCTGTATCCCTCGTCCCCGAGATTATGTCTCGCGCCCCTGGCTTCAAGTCCCAATGCACGTGGGGACATCGCAAGGCGACCAAGTCACATCGTATAAAGGAGGGGAAAAACTCAGAATTAAACCCACACTTTTATTTCGAAGTGCAACAAAGCAGCGTATTCAAACTGAAATCATTCCGTACCTTGGCTTAATTAAGAAACGTCGAAATTGTGTTGACCTCCTCAGTCAAATCAGGAATGAGCGTCAACGAACAATGAGCGGAAATCGTAACAGAGAGAAAGGGAAATTGCCAGTGGCATGAGGATGGATTCGGCAGACCCAAATGACAATATTATTATTATCGTAAAATATCGTTCCTGAAGATGGAGGCAGAAGGACATCGAGAACTTCCCATCCGTGAGGACTTGAGACTTCGAACTGGGGAAGTAGTTGGCATGGTCCCCTTCAAGCAAAGCGCCATGAAGAAGACCTTGGGAAGAACGAAGCAGAATGCGGTCCGGCCGAGATTAGCTATGCTAGCCTCATCGGATGGCTTAGATAAACATTTTCTTGTATGGAAATATTCGAGGTGCTTTGCCAAGGCGGGGAACAAAATTCGTAAGGTTTATCTGTCAGTCAAGCGAGTTGGGTTCGGCTCTCAGATAGAGCAGACAAGTCTTCTGTTCTTCGATTTGCTCTAAAACATTTAGTGCGCTTTGTGGTGGGACACAAAACGCACGGACGAGGACGAAATGATCTGAGGTAAAATTGAAATCGCACAACACCGTTATTCCGTTTACACAGCGGCACAAATACGTCCGCACGAACGGAAACCAAAAATCTACGGCGATCAACGCAACTGTGCACGGATATTATTCAAAAACGCCCAAAACTCAAATACAGCGTCACTATGACTTAATGTAATTCACTTAAAGTTAAGTCCGCAACGCGAGTTTACGCCTAAATTGAACAGGAAACCCGAATATAAACGCTCTGTGATAGACAGCAGTAATAGAAGCCTAATATAAACACTAAACACATTAAAATACAGGGTGAGCACAAAAAAATTAATCGCTTTCAAAATGATACAGAGAACAAACGCAGCGTACGTAGGACTTTACGCCCACAGCAGCCGATCGAAGAACTCTCGAAATATTATTTTTACCCGGATGATTGTTGTTGTTGCGCACCTCCGATAGATGCCACTAGTTTTGAAAATTGGCTACCCCCGCAGCAGACGAGTAGGTGTGTTCTGTAGTCAGCGAAGAAAGGGTTTGCAACAGCCACCCACCCGAGTATCAATTTACGCCGCGATATTTGCCATAGTTGACATAGCTTCCATCACCAAGGACAATATGCACGAAGTTTGGAACAAGTCTCTGTGAGGCGTGTACATAACTTTGAGAGTTTTCCTATCGACCGGCGCATGTGTTAAGTTCTAAGCACGCCGAATTTGTTTTCTGTATCATTTTAAAAGTATAAAGTTCTTTTGTGCTCACCCTGTATTTTGTAAAATTACAAATAGCGGCATGACCATTTGTACTCTTCCCCTAAAAGCACCAATGTTAGGGAGACCAAATTAGTGAAATGGGCGTGACACGTAGGATGCCTGACAGAAGTGTCGTTCGAAAAATACGAAGGAAAGATCATAATATTACCTTGTAAAAATAAGATATATAAAAGTGCGGACTGTATTAAAATTCCGCGGGATTTGGATCAACGGTGGAATTAAAACCAGTATCTGGCAGTTTAACTAAAACAGGTCGACAATAATTTCACTGAGAATCGTTAAACATTGCACATTTTCTGAAGAACAAAATTTCCTCCAACGTCGTGTTCAACTGCAACCCCGAGGTTCGTCTGTGGGGCGTCGCTATGAAGGGTGTCGCGACGCCTGGCGTCGGTTTTCCAACTTTCTGCTGAAAGGCATCTCGAGGCTCACCTGTGTCAAATGCGGCGTCTTTTGGAGGCGTCACGATGACGCCACGCCTCACGTTACTTTTCCTACTTCTTGTAAACTGACATCCACTGAACCATCTGCGAGAAAAATTATGTTGTGATGGTGTCTCGACCCTCGGCGTCGGTTTTCCAGCGTTTTGTCTAGTCTCAACTGGCCAAAAGATGTCTCGTGTCTGCGTGAAATCGCCTGTACCCAGGGTTCTAGTCGTGGGTCCGTATGTGCCACGCATCGTAAAATATTACAAAAAAATTATCCCTAAACCCAAATTCTTCGCCAATAATCAAGCCCCAGGGGGGTTTGTGACCTCTTTGGGAATCGAACTAAGGAGACATTTTCCGGAGTTTTTACCCTCATACGATATCTTAATGGTTTCAAGAAATAAACATGCCAAGTTTGGTGCAAATCGGTGCATCCGTTCTCGAGCTATAACCGATCAAACACACAAGCCCACAACTTCAACTCAGAAGTTTGTTTAAGCGAGCTTCGGCTTTAAAAGGGTTTGATAGCAAAACAAGGGAAATGTGTTGAACGGAGAACAATACTTCGGCACTGGGGTGAAGCCCACCGGACACATGCAAGGCGCTGATATGCGGTTATCGACACAGCACACGTTCACAGGCTCCTGTACCATAAGTTGTGCAGCGATAGGGTTCCGAAGGACATCTTATAATTTTATCTTCTTATAACTGCTTTTGTTTGAAGCTGGCGGTGACGCTTATAGTTGCCAACGGGCTTTAAAAAGTTAAACTTCGGACTGACCACCCGATCTGCAGTACAAACTGCGAATACAAATATTTCACAGGAGAGAGGGGAAAATGATAATCTGGACAGGGCAGAGCGACGGTCTGCGGAGGCTGTGTGGTGTGCGGCACACCGCTCATCACACCCCCCAAAAGCAGAGCTAACTTGAGGGTTCTCATCAGGGCTCAGTTTATCGCAATCACAATGGCGTCAGACCAACAGCGCGGACTGCGGTCAGAACTGTTAACTAATGAGAATAATTCACATACCACAGCGTCGGGTCGTTCGTCCACGCAGTGACAAAACGCATAACACCTAAACGCGAGCGAAAAAAGTTGTCTTACAACAGAACACAGAAGCCAATTTCTTTCAGTCACAAAAGCTTCTCTATTCCTGCACAGTTAACTCAACTTTATGCGAGATATCAGGTTCTCAAGGCGGCGAGTATGAAGATGTCTTCATATCAGCTGCTTTAAAAATCAGTAATGTTGCGTTTTGTATTTGTGTGTTTCGTATGATTCTCAGCGTAAACAGCGACTGTTTACTTAAACAGCGTTAACCAGTTGATCTTTGTAATGGTAAAGAGTTGTGTTTTCTTCGCGGTACGGACTGGATTCTTAAATATTTCGACGAACTTCGGCTCTAAAGGGCTAACCAGTTGATATTTGTAATGGTGAAGTGTGGTGTTTTCTTCGCGGTACGGACTGAATTCTTAAATATTTCGACGATCTTCGGATACAAAGGATTAATCAGTTGATCTTTGTAATGGTGAAGAGTTGTGTTTTCTTCGCGGTACGGACTGAATTCTTAAACATTATTTATACGATCTTCGGATACAAAGGATTAATCAGTTGATATTTTTAATGGTGAAGAGTTGTGTTTTCTTCGCGGTACGGACTGAATTCTTAAATATTATTTATTACTGACTTTGGGTTGAGAGCATTAAATATTCGTCATATCGAAAAAAAAGTTCAAAACAAAATCTGCTATTTTCCACGCCGCGTACCAATTATTTTGTACGATGTGTCTCATTTCGGAAAAGCGATGAAATCCAACTTGAGCTTCTATAGTAAAGTTAGGGATATTAGTTCTGTATGAATCAGATTAAATATTCAAGCGAGTTTAACGTATTTGTGCGATAATCTGGGTCACTACGCAGTACCGTCTTTTGATTGCATAACTCGCGAGTAACATTCTACGCCCATCTGAAGCCATCTTCAGGTAGACTTCGATCCTGAAGGAAGAAACAGCATGTTCTTCCAAAACAAACATAAGACTACACAACGCAACAGTCTAAAAAATAAAGTCACACCCACTCGTAATATTAAGTATAACTAAACCGAATCAGTATTTTCGGATATGAAACACATCACATCTCTCGCAAATGTTAAAACCTAACCTACATAAATATATAAAATATATATATTATTTAAATCTTGTCCGTCTAATCACAATAAATTCTTATTAAATATTAAAATATTACAATAATTAACATTTAAAATATTTAAAATATTAAATGATGTTCTTTATCGAAATATTCGATTTACATTAGACCATCATTTAATATTTTAAATGTTAATTATTGTAATATTTTAATATTTAATAAGAATTTATTGTGAATAGACGAACAAGATTTAAATAATATATATATATTTATTATATCACAATATGACGCAACTTTACCATCTCATATATAAAATATTTCAAAATAACCTCAAATATTTCAGGTCCCTCATATAAACGGGATCAATCCGTCAGATAACACTTAATTTATTTAATTACAGAGTCTACTAGTTAGTAATGAAGTTAGTTACTAAATCAGTTAATCAGGAACTTGGGTAATCGGTAATGTCGTTGGCGTTAAGCCAGTCAGCCACTACATTCAGTTAGAAACTTCGTGGTTTACACGGGTAACCAAACCCTGTTATAACATCGAGACCTACGAGGCTACTCATGGGCTGGACATACAAGCCCCACGTCGGTTGTGGGGAAAACGCCCTCTTGGAAGACCAAGACATTTTTTTAATTATTGTATTAAGTGTGATGTTATAGAGACGGATGGGAATGTTAATGGTTTACATTCATATTCAGTTGCTAGGGGTTACGAACGGTCGGTTAGTTACATTGATCGGTTTGTTAGTCAGTTAGTTAGTCTGTAAATCAGTAAGTCAACCATACATCTAATTACTTAGGCAATCAAATACACAACCAGTCTATCTGTCGGCAGATTAATAAGCCGATTAACTGACTAGTCCACCATTTCCTCGAATGAAGTAATTAGAATTAAAAGAAAAACCAAAAGTTCCCAGCTCTGTCCACTGTCGTGTATTATATAACCCGCCCCTGAACACGCAACTACAAGGCACAAAGTTTGCAGTGACCGCGGCTTCTGATATATAATGAAGAGATGTGAATAAAATATGACAAGGCCGCGACCACTGCTGTGGCCAATGACCTCTTCGGACATTCATCCCACAGAAGACGGCTACATGCAGGGACTTTCGTTAGTACACGCCCACACAGGCAATCGGCCGTCCTGTAACTCCGCTACTAACAGGACTTGAAATGTGTGCAGCACCTCAGTCTGGTCTGTGTTCCCAATTACGTTTTCCTAATTGAAGATGGATGTCTTCTGGGTTGTTGCGCCGTGAAGTCTGGTAGAAGGATCTGATGATGGAGGCAGCAAGGACCTCTGAAACGTCGGTAAACTTCTACCAGACTACACGGCGCTACAACCCAAAAGTCAGCCATCTTCGGACTCACCGCCTTGAAAACCTCAGATCCTACTCGGTTGATCTTTGTAATGGTGAAGTGCAGTGTTTTCTTCGCGGTACGGACTGAATTATATTAAATGTTACTTAGACGAGCTTCGACTTCAAAGGGTCACACTCGCGTTTGACATTTGTTCAGGACACAAAGAACACGTCTCACGAAAAAGATGGCTGTCTTCTGGGTTGATGCCCTGATGATGGAAGCAGCAACCACCTCTGAAACGTCGGTAGACTTCTACCAGACTACACCGAGCTATAATCCAGAAGTCAGCCATCTTCGGACTCACCACCGTACACAGTATCAGTATTAAAGTAATAATATGAATACTGGATTTGAGCCAAGTCCCGAAACGTCGTATACAACCTCAGGCAAGGAACGATGTCCAACAAGATGTTTTTATAATGGACAACGACGGTCACAAATATTTACAGAATCATCATGAAACTTAATGTATACGAGAAACGGCCATCCCAAAATTGTTCGGTCAATTCTTTTTATCTTCTATCTCACAGAGACACTAAGATTTAAAGGGGACTGTACTGGCATGTTCGGCTGGCAGCATAACGCGCGGGAGAGACTGTTAATTACGCAGTCTCACGCTGCAGCCTCGGAGGCTAATAAATGGGCATCAGGACAGCCCGGGCCCATTACTAATGTTATTGACTGACTCCTGGCTCCATCTAGAGCGTGGCGGCAGATAATGGAATTGCCCGTCAGAGGATACACGAGCCACTGCAGGAAGAGAAACCACAGAAAATGGAGCTTTCTTGATGAAAGCCTCGTTTCAGTAACTGAACTCAAATCCGCACTGCAAAGACGCCACGAAATTTCCAAACCACGGCCCGCGTGCCCGCTTCTCGAGGCTCCCACTGCTTTGAGTTGCTCAATGTCATTATTTAAGGTATAAAATAAAACCAGGGCAACATTTTGAAACACCCTGTGCGCGTTGAGACATTTCTGTTCCCAGAATTCTTGCGCTCGTCCTGCGTCATCGCACACGCCTTCCTATAATTACACAGAATTCTCATTTTCTCCGTAATTGGGGTTGAGGGTCGCGAGGCATCACTCTAGAGAAACAGCTTCGGGTTTTCATTTTCGTTTGTAACATTTCGGTTTTTACTTTTCTCCAGCGAGGGACAGGCAGAGCGACTACAGCGCCACGAGGAAAATCCCGCGGACAATAAAATATTAAACACTTTACAATTCGCGTTTTCAGGTGACGGACAGGTTGTTATTACAAAGACAAATTTCTATACCATCATTATTTTAAGAAAATAGTTCACGACAAAGTACAGAAGTTCTTGCCACCTAGCGGCAAGAGTCTCAACTATTACTAACGGGTACCGTTCCATCAGCGTATAAGCACACACAAAACAAACCAAAAACATTATAAATAAGCCTAATTTTTAAATACAGCGGGACATAATCGTACCTTCGATTCGGTTAAGTTAATTTAGCAGACTAAGTTAGGTTTGGGATCGAGTAACACATACCCTACTTTAGAATTTTAATAACATATTAAAAAATTATTCTTAACTTAAAAACACTTTCTATAAATCTGGATTTTGAAATTATCTCAGAACGACGAATTTCACACGGTCGCCATGATGGTATGAAGTAGGTTTTGGGTTTTTCACGTCGGTGATCGCCCTGATGATGGAGGCGACAAGCACCTCTGTAACATCGGTAAACTTATAGCAGACTACACGGCGCTACAACCCAGAAGACAAACTAATTGAGTGGGTAAACTGCATTCTATTGCAGGGATAGAACAACCACTAATCTGAATAATTTAGCGTTGTTTAACCAAAGTATTTGGAAGAGTCCAACCATTTAATGTCAATATGGGAGTTAGACAAGGAGATGCTCTCTCGACAATGCTCTTTAACCTGACGCTGGAAGCATCTATTCGGAAACTTGAGATCTCAGGACATATAGGCATCAAATCAATACACGTGAGTGCATATGCAGATGATATAGCTATTATTAGCAGGAATAAAGCTGCACTGGAAGAAACAGTATTAAAATTGATAGAAGAAACAGAATTGAGGGGGCTAAAAATAAATGAATCGAAAACAAAATATATGAAAGTTACAAGAGCAGCAAGAAATGTCACAAATAAATTGAGAATAGGACATTATAATTTTGAACATGTGCAGAATTTTAATTACCTGGGTTCACAGATTAATACTATAAATTCAGTAACTAATGAAATTAAAGCACGTATTGTGAATGGTAATAGGTGTTACTATGCCTATCAGAATTTAATGAAGTCTAAAATACTGGGGAGGGGACTTAAACTGAGAATCTATAAAGTTCTGATAAGACCAGTAGTCACATATGGATGTGAAGCCTGGACATTAACTAGCTTTGATGAGCAACAACTTAGAATATTTGAACGCAAAATATTGCGGAAAATCTATGGTCCAATACAGAATAGTGATGGCTCCTGGAGAATTAGGATGAATCACGAACTAGATTGTATCATACAGGGAGCAGATATCGTGAGGCTAATCAAAAGCTTGGCCATGTTGCAAGAATGGAAGGAAACATGGTGACTACAAGAGTGATGGAATGGAGACCACGGAAACGATGGATAGACGACGTGGAGGAGGATGTAAGGACGATGGGAGTAAGGGGATGGAGAAGAATTGTGAATGATAGGACAGAATGGAAAAAATTCATCAAACAAGCTAAGACCCACACAGGGTCATAACGCTATAAGAAGATTTGGAAGAGTCCACAGCTCGTAAGCAGTAAATTCTACCACATTTCAAAAAAAAAAAAAAAAAAAAAAAAAAATAACTACAAGACTAAAGGGGAATTTCTTTGGCTTCTCTGTCGCCTGTAGTCTCTTCCTGTCACCAAGGTCATCGGACAACAACTGCAACGCTGCCGAAACCAACCGAGGTCTCGTGAGTTCCGCCCGGAACGTCGTCTTCAAATTGAAATAGCACGAAAGTTTGTTGCGTTACGTTCGCTTATAGATGGAGAACGAATAATCCGATATACACCAAACTTGGCATGCTAACTCCTTCAGACCGAGAAGAGAACATGACATAGTTAAAACTCCCGAAAAGTGTCCTGGGTTCGATTTCTGAAGCTTAGAAACTAAGCATGACAAATTGTCCTCGGCTAGAGTCTGATTGAAATAATACGATAATGATTGTTTCTACGATATTAAACGATACATAAATAATTATCAGGCCTATGATAAGCCGTCTGGAAATAAAGACTGGTAAGAAATGTATATATCAGTTGAATTTACCAGTAGCAACAGTGCGGACAACCTGACAGTATAAAATATACCAAACATGCTAAACATCCCACAGACATCAAGCCGACATTCGTTCACTTTATCGACTGAGCTGTGGAAGACGGACACAGACGCATCATCCGCGCCATCATTTTATTTACGTGCGGGTGTAAAACTTGGTCTCCCGCGCGAATGACTGAGGCTGTTGGTGAAGTGTCCCGAATGGGATACCATGACGACAGAGAAAGGGAGTGAGAGGAGAAAGACCTTAATAATTTCCTCACTTTTCCGTGATAAAGGCACGATGATAGAGATGAGGAATGTGTACAATCTCTTTAGCGACCATGAAATAGATGGTATGATAATATTAAAATTGATCTCAAGTGACTAATATGTGAAGATGCGGACTGTATTCATCTGGACGAAGACAGCGTCCAGTACCGGCTTCTTATTAATAATATTAAAAATGATCAGTTACTTGAGTGACTATGAGCTTCTAAAGAAGGACTCGCTGCACAAAGGAAGACATTTCTTCCTCGAAGAATAAGCTCGTTTCTGTAGAGAAACAGAGCACGCGGTTGTAGCTCGCGCAATTTGCATAATTACCACTGGAATCATTTCGCTCGCATACGTTTCAAAGTTTGTAAGACTCACTTCTGACTTCAGAAAGTCGGAAAACGCGCGCAAGGGGGTTGCTGAGGCCTCGCACATGTAGGACAAGAGTTGACGCCGTGAAATTTTGCAGGCGGGCACTCGTCTGTAACTCCAAATGCCACATTTATAGAAAATGACGAAGACTGGCGATTCGAGAGGAAAAAGGCGGTTGCCATGGTTACAAATCAACCGTACAGCAGACCCCGGTGTTGGCAAAGCAAGGATTACTTCTTACTGTCCAATTCTTCTCTTCCTCAGCAATGATCTGTGAACCGGAAGTCGATGTCCCAGCATCTGATACAAAAAACGGAGTAAAACCACGAAAAAATACAAAACACCCGGATGGAGTCGATCAGAGAACCGACCAAACACGAAACAGAAGAAGACGAATGTCTTCAGGGATGTAGTCTCACTGAAACTTTACCGACGTTTCGGAGACGCTTACTGCCTCCATCATCAGGGGGACGATAGAGGCAGTAAGCCCGGTTGTGAGAACCTTAAATATGATGATAACGCAACCACGACGGGACTAGCTTCGAGGAGGGGGAACGAGAAATGAATAAAAAAAAATCCTCATTATGTCAGGACTGTAATCCCAGATGTCCAGCCCACAGTCGGCCACTTTAATGGCTACGTTATTCCGACAAATACGAACGCCCATTTGCCATGAAAATAACACGGGCAATTTTTAAGTGGGTATCTCCAAAAGCCATGGTGGTCTAGCGGTTAGAACGCTGGCCTTGTAATCCTGGGGGTCTCGGGTTCGATTCCCGGCGGTGCCCGAATTTTTATAACTTGTGTTGGGCAAGGCCGTGGTCTAGGCAACACGGAGTTTTCCTCCGTGGCATCCCAACAATTACTCCATTCACACACAGAAGAAGGCAATGGCAAACCACTTCTGGATCATCTGCCAAGAACGTATATGAACAGGTCCCAGTCCGAGAAAAGGATGGAAGGATCCTGTTCATATGGACCTATCCTCAGACAGAACACTAAAAATAAATATTAAGAATAATAATCTCCAAAAAAATACATTTTGGTCCTTTGCCCCCGACTTTCACTCAGGGCGAGCGTACTTTTCGCACCCAGCCCTACAAAGAAGAGTTTGCAATGACATACGCCCCTTTTCGGAAAATTTCAAACATTCGATACCAAGCGATTTCATTTTGTAGACACGAAAAGCTGGGGCCAGAAACCAAGAACACTAATTTAGTCCGACAGATGTCGGTATGTTTAAAGAGAAACTCAAAGGCATTCATCAGGAGAGACAATACGTAATGGTGATATGAAAGAGAGAGGGAGGAGAGGAGAGGAGAGAATATGTAGAACGTAGGCCGTACAGACAGACAGAGGAAGTAGAAATTGCCCAGGGCAACGAATGACATCCACGGCTTTTGTATTGGTTGGCATCCCGGAAAGAATCCACCAAATGTGGGCGTACGGAAGCCCATCGAGAACGGGTCCAATATAGACGAGATTTTGCAGGGATCGTTCAATACTGACAGGCGGAAATCTCTCCAGCCTCTAACACAAAATTGAATACCGAAAATAAAAAAAAACAAAAAAAAAAACAAAAAAAAAAGTTCGAAGCGAACGGGTTTCCTCGGTAACATCGCCATGGATACGGAGCTACGTCCCTACCCACCTGAATAGAATTTACGCACATGACCGAGCAAACAATTGAACGGCTTCGCGCGAAAAGGACACAGCTCGAGATATAATGCAGGAAAGCTGTTACAGATGTCAGCGCAAATGTGTGTTAAAGCTCAGTTTATAGGCCGGACACCTGTAAATTATGTATTCATATTATTTACGTACCAAGAAGTCAACTGCTTTCATAAATACAATTTTTTTTAAAAAAATCGAATTTTTAAGCATGGTTCTTCACAAATATTATTTCTTTACAGTAGACATACATCAAACGGAAATTAAATCACTGTCACTATAAAGTTATGACGGCAGCGTCAAATGTCGAAAAGTAGCTAAGTGTTTCGGCAGAAATTTCAGTTGCCATCTTCAGGGAGAAGATGAAATAACTGGGCTTTTTCTGTAGGCTTATATAGGGCAGGCAGTGGGCGAAGAGTCAGATTTGATGACAAGTAATCCTGCCAAAAAGCCAAGCAATTACATATTCTCCCTGAAGTTGGCAACTGAAATTTCTGCCGAAACACTTGGCTACTTTTCGACATTCCATGCTATATGTTGGCCTGTCAGGGGCGTGGACAGAGAATACAGCAGAAGTACATTAACGAAAACAGACAAAGTTAAGACATTTTACAGACTTTGGATTTATATCGCAGTACGTGATCGGGTTCAGGCTGGGGGGGGGGCTCCCACGTCCTTCGACAGGAAGTGGGATGGGCTGACTAAAAGTTCTCTCCGGGAATCAAACTCCCATCGAGCAGTTCCTATCTCCCTGTGTCGATGAAACTACAAAATAAATAATATATTAAACAAGAAAGGAAATCCCGCTTAACACCGTCCATTAGGCAGCCTGCATCTCCAAATTAAAATTGCATTAGGTTTCTCAAAAAAGACTTATAAGTAAGGAAAACGTGTACATGACATAAAATATTTATTCTCGAGTTACAACATCGCCTTTTTCTTACTCAGATTAGGTGATTTGATGCTCTCCGCCCGAAAATGTGGTTATAAATATTTTAGATAAGCCTTGAGGGAGAATATTCCCATAGCAAGAGCAACACCGATAAATAGCCACGAGTAGAGCACCAGCGTTTCTATGTAGTGATTAATCCTTTAAAGCAAGATGGTAACTATATGCACCACATGGTTTAACAATTAACAACTCTTCATTTTGTATTCATGGATTTCGTACGATTCTCACTGCAAACAGAGATTATTTCCTCGAACAGCGTTAACCATTTTATCTTCGTAATGGTGAAGTGTAGTGTTTTCTTCGCGGTACGGACTGAATCCTTAAATATTTCGACGAACTTCGGTTCCAAGTTCCAAGTTGCCACTGCAAGCTTCTCATGCAGCCCTCCCGATTTAAATTAATCAAAATTTACCACCCCTTAACGCCGTCAAAATTTACCCCCCCTCCCCTCAGTAGAAACTTCTAAATTATGTATTAAACTTCCAAATTAATAGTCTCAGCTTTCTCTAATACAAAATTTCAAAATTCCGTCTTTTATGCCAATCATCACACTAACGCCTTCACTCTTACTTTATCCTTAACAGAAGGACGAGCGGGCATTGCCTGGGGACCTTCTAGCTGTAAGATGCTCTTTCTCCCCCCCCCCCCCCAGATATCGAAGTGTCTCTCACTTCTCCCCCACCAATTTCCTCTTTATCGGCTTCAAAGGGTTAACCAGTTGATATTTGTAATGGTGAAGAGATGTGTTTTCTTCGCGGTACGGACTGAATTCTTAAATATTTCGACGAACTTCGGCTTTAAAGGGCTTACCAGTTGATATTTGTAATGGTGAAGTGTAGTGTTTTCTTCGCGGTACGGACTGAATCCTTAAATATTTCGACGAACTCCGGCTTTAAAGGGCTAACCAGTTGATATTTGTAATGGTGAAGTGCAGTGTTTTCTTCGCGGTACGGACTGAATTCTTAAATATTTCGACGAACTTCGGCTTTAAAGGGCTTACCAGTTGATATTTGTAATGGTGAAGTGTAGTGTTTTCTTCGCGGTACGGACTGAATCCTTAAATATTTCGACGAACTCCGGCTTTAAAGGGCTAACCAGTTGATATTTGTAATGGTGAAGTGCAGTGTTTTCTTCGCGGTACGGACTGAATTCTTAAATATTTCGACGAACTCCGGCTTTAAAGGGCTAACCAGTTGATATTTGTAATGGTGAAGTGTAGTGTTTTCTTCGCGGTACGGACTGAATTCTTAAATATTTCGACGAACTTCGGCTTTAAAGGGCTAACCAGTTGATATTTGTAATGGTGAAGTGTAGTGTTTTCTTCGCGGTACGGACTGAATCCTTAAATAATATTTATACGGGCACCGTCTCAAAGCGGCAAGTTATCGATACGTAATGAACATAAGCAGGTCTACAGCTGAATCTCATTTTCAGACAGATTGCCGTTTATGTGAACAGGATACAATTATTCAAATCTCCCATTTATGTCCAATTATCGTAGTTAAATAATTCGCAAGTGTTGCACGTAATTATACGCTTATATTCTGCTCATTTGCGGTAAAGACAGGTTCATCTTTCTAAATATAATATACTGCACCACAGGGAAATTACGCACGCGAGTGGGAAAACTGCCATTTTGTAGTGTCCGAGAGACAGATGCCATTTTATAAACACGTACTTATGGTTACAAAAATGACAATGATTACGGTTACCTTCGGCATTGTTCATTTTACGACGCTTTATCGACTGTACTGGTTACGTATCGCTGATGGTCACGAATCCAGACAGCCGGTCCAGGACAAAGTTTTGTTTCCAGCGCGAAGACGACTTTTTGATTTTTGAAAAAATACGAAACTTTCAGAAAGGCCTATTCTTAGATAATTAGGATAGAACAGCTGTGGCGACAGAGCGCGATAGTGCTCTAACTCAAAAGAGCGTTAGACACTTGTTTTAACGCGCAATGAACATGCGGATGTTTCTTCGTACATCCGCTCGCAAGTTGTCGCCAAGCGCTTAAACAAATCATCCGGGCCAACTAGCAGCGACAATAATTCCGTTCCCTGTCCAATTACACGATTCTTACGCCACGGACTACAGTACTGCCGAAACCCACAGAACGCGGAAGCCACGTCGATCTGTATTTAAGCTACGTTAGAGAAGAAACCGCGCTGAAGAGTGGACGAGACTCCTGGCCTATTGTCGTCACGACGACGAGTGACAATCTGGGTTAGGTTTCCCGTCCTCCTTCCAATGCGTATCGGGGGTGAATCTAGTGTCGAGGTTAAGAAGGCGTGCAGTAATACCAACATTACCTCATACGACTTCATGGCGAGGTAAACAGAACAAGAAACAGCTGTAAATTATTATTAATATTATTATATTGAGCCACGGTGGTCTAGCGGTTAGAACGCTGGCCTTGTAATCCTGGGGTCTCGGGTTCGAATTTATAACTTGTGTTGGGCAAGGCCGTGGTCTAGGCAACACGGAGTTTTCCTCCGTGGCATCCCAACAATTACTCCATTCACACACAGAAGAAGGCAATGGCAAACCACTTCTGGATCATCTGCCAAGAACGTATATGAACAGGTCCCAGTCCGAGAAGAGAAAAGGATGGAAGGATCCTGTTCATATGGACCTGTCGTCAGACAGAACACTAAATAATAATAAGATGAGGTGGTCTAGCGGTTAGAACGCTGGCCTTGTAATCCTGGGGTCTCGGGTTCGATTCCCGGCGGTGCCCGAATTTATAACTTGTGTTGGGCAAGGCCGTGGTCTAGGCAACACGGAGTTTTCCTCCGTGGCATCCCAACAATTACTCCATTCACACACAGAAGAAGGCAATGGCAAACCACTTCTGGATCATCTGCCAAGAACGTATATGAACAGGTCCCAGTCCGAGAAAAGGATGGAAGGATCCTGTTCATATGGACCTGTCGTCAGACAGAACACTAAATAATAATTATTATATTATCTATTTTCAGTGTTAGCAGCGCATTAATACACATTCCTTTAGCTAGGTGCTTCACTGTCGCAGGTAACACCTTCTTTTTACATTTTCAGCAAATCGATGTCTTCTCTGAGGACACATTCTCGATATCAGAAAGTCTTTATCGATATTTGTTTAGTTTAGTTATGTCTAGTGTTTGCCTGTCGTAAGTTCTTTGCTGTGTGCAAAACACTCTAATAAAGGAACTGGACTATTTTTACCAAGATAATTAATATCGCAATCACTGGTAAATGTTAAACTCTCCTCTACCATAATGACAACTGGGGAACATGAAGGCAACAGATCGCAGAGAGTGGCCTGCGGTCTCACTCGACCTCACACAGCAACGTACGCTTAATCTGCATTAATATTTTCTGACTAGTAACTTACATTACAAAATGCGTGGGGTTAGTGCGACACCCGGTATATTCAAAGCAGAAATAAGCTTCGTATCACGAGGCAGGGGGTTCTGCAGTGCGTGAAATTCCAACTGCAGAGTGGGACCGGGGAGGGGGGGGGGGGTTCCATAGTGTTCTCCGCATGTTTCATTTCGCACACAATAGACAGGAATTTCTGCCAGGTTCCATCCAATTACGTACATACTTGAACTGTCGTAATTCTGACATGTACAGGCTTGATTAATTTTGCTTTGGGAATACGCAACTCATGTGTAGGTACAAAGTTCATCAGCATGAAGTGTGTTTTAAGCGCTGTTCAAACACGTTCTGTATGCCGATTCACAGATACATAAGGCACATTTATTTTCAGCTGAAACTAGAAAGTAACTAGCATCTCAAGTACTGTCATGTACGTTACGAGGACCTTGTTACGTTCAAACAGCTCAGTGTCTCGCTTGGAAAGTAACCACGTAATACAGAGATCTTTCTAATGTCCCAAAATAATGACATTAATTAGTTCGAAATTTCTACTCTTCAACTGATTATACGCAGGAAAATCTTCCCAGATGGCACAGTGGTCGTCTCGTGAGCTCCAGAATGCCTGGAGTTTAACCTCCATCCCACTAAACAGTTTCATGGCGAGCTGTATGAGAATTTTATACCTAAAGATAAAATGTTCCCTAAACACGTTCGTACACAAAGTCTCAAAACAAACACAAAGCAAATTAGAGACAGTAACTTCATTTTCTTGGATGAACTCCACTCTGACATTGTTTGTGTGGCAACATTCCCGTAAAGTGCAAAGTTTGAATTAGTGTTTCTGAACTTTCACGTGAAGTAGAGTAACTTGGATAGTCAGACACAGACAAAAGAGCTGAATTGTGCGAAAAGTCATCATGACTTCCCCAAGAGGTTAAAACACGTGGTGAAATGATCACAACTCTCCCAACTATTTAATATTAAAACTGGTGTAACTAGTTTTTTATTATTATTATTTAGTGTTCTGTGTGACGACAGGTCCATATGAACAGGATCCTTCCATCCTTTTCTCGGACTGGGACCTGTTCATATACGTTCTTGGCAGATGATCCAGAAGTGGTTTGCCATTGCCTTCTTCTGTGTGTGAATGGAGTAATTGTTGGGATGCCACGGAGGAAAACTCCGTGTTGCCTAGTATGAAATAATAACTGCAGAGATTATACCTGTAAAATTCAGCGCATTCACTTATAAAGTTAAACGCAACTCTCATTTACCAGCTCCCGGCATGGAACTGCATGACTCACCGCCAAGCGGGAGGTGACAGCTGCGTTCAACTTCATCAGTGAACGCACTTTATAACCTCTGATCCATACGAAACTGAAATAAATGTTCGTAAGTTTTTATTCAAAAGGGGCTTTTGGGAGTAACTACAAATGTCTTCCTCGGATGACATGAGTATAACAACCGAAGGTTCTCAAACACCGAACGAAATGAGCAATACCATTTACAAAGAAAGGCATGAGGATATTGTCCCAGAGAAAGAAGACAACTGGTAGACCAAGGAATGGATGGCCAAAACAAATGTATGATCCTACGAACGACCAATTACATTTATGAGATTTAAGGTTATCACGGCGGTTAAATATCGATAATGATATTTTTAGTAATGACGCAGTGTGGACTTAAAGGGAGATACCAACATTTCGAAGGAACATACTGCCTCCATCTTCAACACTTTAAGCCTCCAGGAGTTGCGTGTTTTCTCTGCCAAACCATCGCTCAATTACATCGTACACTACATGCAGGGAGGCCAAATACAAACACGGCGCTTCTAAATCAAAGGGTGACCAGCGAGCCTCTTCTGTCCCCTTGTACTGCACACTGGACAACCCTTATCTGACATGACTTCATGGCGAGAAACCTAACGCAGTAGCTTCGGATTACTTTTGAAGAAATCTTTGCAACAAGAAACAAACTTTTATATTTTGATAACTTTTCACTTAACGAAGTTTAGAGCCAGATTTTAAAGCTTTCTGAAACTTTTTATTTCCCAAGACAGGATGCTGACAAAGCGAATTTTGTTCCGTCGCCCGAATGTGCGTTTGCCTTACACATCCTCATTTCTCTCTTTCATACTTCGTGGGTTCCTAATGATGACGCGGGAAGATGAGAGTGGAAAGTAAAACACTTAGTAGGAAAAACGTCGTTAAATAAAATATAACTGACTAACTTAGTAGGCAGACTTATACTTTGCCACTTTAGATTATTTGCTGGGGGTAATGTTCATTTATTACAGAAGGAAACAGCACACGTAATCAGTTCCATCTGCGTATATAGGGGAGAATGGGTACATGGCGGCCACTTAAGAGAAAATCTCGATAAAACGGAAAGTATACCCAAAGTTGAAACTTTATATAAACTGGTATTTAATCTGAAGGGTCTACTTCTTAAGTGTGCAGTATAAAATACGTTGAACGTAACAAAAGATCTGTAGGAAATGATAACTGAAGACGTAGCTTTGACCGGTATTACCCACCCTTAGGGGTAATGACGGTCACTATTTCAGCTTCAAGATGTCACTGAATTAAATAAGACAATGAGTGAATAAAATGTTTACTTAGTAAGTAATAGGCATTTTTCTTTTCTTACAAAATTTGTACACGTATAAATCATTTGAACGTACAAAATTCTATCAGAATGTTAAGATGGAAGTCTTCAATCACTGGAGCACGAAACAGAAACATGCAACTATCTCGGTAACTGAACCAGCGGCAAATGGCGGAATTCGCTGTTGCATTTCCTGAATCAAGCACTAGATGTCAGCACCAGCTTGAAGCTTCTATCTGATACCGTTCGTCACAAAAGTGCCTGACCGCCATTCCCCCCTTCTCCCCTACACGAACCAAACACATAAGTCCGGACGACTAATTCTGCGGTATAAAACCACTGGATCAGACGCGGAGGAATTAAAGAGTAAAAGTTAAACCAAGTAAGATTTTAGGTATGAAGATTTCTGTCTTCTGGGTTGTTGCGCTGTGTAGTCTGGTCGATGTTAACCAACGTTTCAGAGGTCCTACTGCCTCCGTCATCAGGGCGATGAGTATGAAGATTTCTCTCTTCTGGGTTGTTGCGCTGTGTAGTCTGGTCGATGTTTACCAACGTTTCAGAGGTCATACTGCCTCCATCATCAGGGCGATGAGTATGAAGATTTCTCTCTTCTGGGTTGTTGCGCTGTGTAGTCTGGTCGATGTTTACCAACGTTTCGGAGGTCATACTGCCTCCGTCATCAGGGCGATGAGTATGAAGATTTCTGTCTTCTGGGTTGTTGCGCTGTGTAGTCTGGTCGATGTTTACCAACGTTTCAGAGGTCCTACTGCCTCCGTCATCAGGGCGATGAGTATGAAGATTTCTGTCTTCTGGGTTGTTGCGCTGTGTAGTCTGGTCGATGTTTACCAACGTTTCAGAGGTCATACTGCCTCCATCATCAGGGCGATGAGTATGAAGATTTCTGTCTTCTGGGTTGTTGCGCTGTGTAGTCTGGTCGATGTTAACCAACGTTTCAGAGGTCCTACTGCCTCCGTCATCAGGGCGATGAGTATGAAGATTTCTCTCTTCTGGGTTGTTGCGCTGTGTAGTCTGGTCGATGTTTACCAACGTTTCGGAGGTCCTACTGCCTCCGTCATCAGGGCGATGAGTATGAAGATTTCTGTCTTCTGGGTTGTTGCGCTGTGTAGTCTGGTCGATGTTTACCAACGTTTCAGAGGTCATACTGCCTCCATCATCAGGGCGATGAGTATGAAGATTTCTCTCTTCTGGGTTGTTGCGCTGTGTAGTCTGGTCGATGTTTACCAACGTTTCGGAGGTCCTACTGCCTCCGTCATCAGGGCGATGAGTATGAAGATTTCTGTCTTCTGGGTTGTTGCGCTGTGTAGTCTGGTCGATGTTTACCAACGTTTCAGAGGTCATACTGCCTCCATCATCAGGGCGATGAGTATGAAGATTTCTCTCTTCTGGGTTGTTGCGCTGTGTAGTCTGGTCGATGTTTACCAACGTTTCGGAGGTCATACTGCCTCCGTCATCAGGGCGATGAGTATGAAGATTTCTGTCTTCTGGGTTGTTGCGCTGTGTAGTCTGGTCGATGTTTACCAACGTTTCAGAGGTCCTACTGCCTCCGTCATCAGGGCGATGAGTATGAAGATTTCTGTCTTCTGGGTTGTTGCGCTGTGTAGTCTGGTCGATGTTTACCAACGTTTCAGAGGTCATACTGCCTCCATCATCAGGGCGATGAGTATGAAGATTTCTGTCTTCTGGGTTGTTGCGCTGTGTAGTCTGGTCGATGTTAACCAACGTTTCAGAGGTCCTACTGCCTCCGTCATCAGGGCGATGAGTATGAAGATTTCTCTCTTCTGGGTTGTTGCGCTGTGTAGTCTGGTCGATGTTTACCAACGTTTCGGAGGTCCTACTGCCTCCGTCATCAGGGCGATGAGTATGAAGATTTCTGTCTTCTGGGTTGTTGCGCTGTGTAGTCTGGTCGATGTTTACCAACGTTTCAGAGGTCATACTGCCTCCATCATCAGGGCGATGAGTATGAAGATTTCTCTCTTCTGGGTTGTTGCGCTGTGTAGTCTGGTCGATGTTTACCAACGTTTCGGAGGTCCTACTGCCTCCGTCATCAGGGCGATGAGTATGAAGATTTCTGTCTTCTGGGTTGTTGCGCTGTGTAGTCTGGTCGATGTTTACCAACGTTTCAGAGGTCATACTGCCTCCATCATCAGGGCGATGAGTATGAAGATTTCTCTCTTCTGGGTTGTTGCGCTGTGTAGTCTGGTCGATGTTAACCAACGTTTCAGAGGTCCTACTGCCTCCGTCATCAGGGCGATGAGTATGAAGATTTCTGTCTTCTGGGTTGTTGCGCTGTGTAGTCTGGTCGATGTTTACCAACGTTTCGGAGGTAATTACTACCTCCGTAATCAGGGCGATTCTTAGAATGAAGATTTCTGTCTTCTGGGTTGTTGCGCTGTGTAGTCTGGTCGATGTTAACCAACGTTTCAGAGGTCCTACTGCCTCCGTCATCAGGGCGATGAGTATGAAGATTTCTCTCTTCTGGGTTGTTGCGCCGCGTAGTCTGGTCGATGTTTACCAACGTTTCAGAGGTAATTACTACCTCCGTCATCAGGGCGATTCTTAGTATGAAGATTTCTGTCTTCTGGGTTGTTGCGCTCGCCCTGATGATGGAGGCAGTATGACCTCTGAAACGTTGGTTAATATCGACCAGACTACACGGCGCAACAACCCAGAAGACAGAAATCTTCGATTATCTTCTTACAATACAATTATACACAACTAATAATCTCTTATATAACTTGAATGCACCATAATCATTAAACCACACATGCAACATATCAACTACGCAAGCTTCTAGACGCAACAGCAAATTCGCCTCAATCCACAAATCAAATCCAAACATCACGAATCATTTCAAGATTAACGGAAACACGTGGCACTGCGTACTTAAGGAGATTTAATTCTGTGGAGTGAAGCGAGACACATTGAGGGTGCAACTGCCTGCTGGAACCGAAGTGAAATCGGTCTTTAACGAGACCAACAAATTCAGGTATTAGAAATTTTAATAACATCGTAAAGATAAAAAAACACTGAACTGAGCCCAGAAAATATCACATTTGAAAAGTTAAATTTTAAATAAGAATTTTTTTTTTATATATCTGATCGAAATAAATTACGCAGTCAGTTGCACTCCGCATGGACCCAAGCTGCTGTCAAGCCAATCTCATTACATCACATACGGAAAAAAAAAGGTGGACTCACGTGTCATCAGGCGTGAGGTGAATTGGCTCATCAGTGAACTCTGGCGGGAAATTGGCGAGGTCTCGATCCGACTCAAGACGAGGCTTGTACGGGGGAGTCACTTGCTTCTGCTCTAGCTGCGGACCAATAAGATGCGAGGCTAAACTACGGGGGAGCAATGCAACCACTCGCTACAGCAAGCCACCTGCTCTGCCTACAGACTCGCTGCATTCATCGCAAAGAGTACAGACTGAGAGATGACTCCTGGAGAAGCGCACTGCTTCTTAGCTATGAATTTTATTACATATATTCACGGGTCAATATTTCAAGTTTTGCTTGAAACAAAAAAAAATTTACGTTGCACAAAATATTTTTGGGAGTGAGGTGGGCAGGATTAAATCCATAAGCCCCTTACCCCCCTCCAAAAAAAACAGTGGCTGGATAAAGAATTCCTGCGTCTATGAATGAATATCTCTTTATAATCCTTCTCAGTATTAGGCCTGGATGGCTTGTTATAAAACAGAATATTTCCATCTTTTCATCCTCTGAGCTGAAATTTTACATTTTAAAATCAAAACTGTAAAATAAATTATAAAAAAAAATTTCAACGGAATAAGATCTGACAGGATAATGTCCACAAAAAGGTATCTTTAGATGATAAAATGTACGTCTTTATAGCACAGTCGTAAGTAACGTCTTATGGTAGTCATCAGTATAAGACGTATTTATGTTTATAAAAAATAACTGAAAAATTATCTTTGTGACAGAAATGCAGATTATTTTCTTGAAGGCAATAAATTAATTTTTAATAACAAACCACAATAAAAAATCTGGTAATTTACGTTTTGTTAGACGAAAAACTACTACTGAAAACCGTCTTACTTTTAAAATCCATTGACCGATCATTTTTATGCGATATCACGAACTATTCTGAACAGTTATTAAAAACATATTTCGTCCTCGAATAAGCATCGCTAAAACAAGAGACATTCCTTTTCTGTACTCCAAATACAAACAGAACAAAACAAAATGGAAGGTAACAAACCAAACGAGGGCGGCACCGGTTTTGTACGGGTATGTCACTTACGTATCGTCCGGGGTCAGCTGGACTGGCTCCAGTGTGAACTGGGGGTCAAAATTATCCAGGTCCAGTTCAGACTCCAGGGGAGGGCGGAAAGGGGGAAGGATTTGTTTCTGGTTCAGCTGTAAGAAAGAGACATACAGACAGTTCCCGGGGTGCATGGTAATCATACCTAATTAGTGACGTCATAACATGGCCGTCAGACTAACATTTTTAATCGATTAACCATGTTCAGGGAACTCGGTAATTGGTATAATCTGTTAAAAC
Organism: Zootermopsis nevadensis; assembly: GCF_977971745.1. NCBI lineage: Eukaryota > Metazoa > Arthropoda > Insecta > Blattodea > Termopsidae > Zootermopsis > Zootermopsis nevadensis. Next base: position 3,843,250 of record NW_028259182.1, read on the forward strand.
ATACGACGTAATAAAAGATACAGCTCATTCCTTCCTTTAAGGTCACGCTGGAAGCCTCTTCTGACCTCAGACCGCCTAAAATCTTTTCCCCTATTTAAAACAAATTTAATTATAATTTTTCTATCCCATCACCAAATAACTCAAGAAATAACTCCACTGGACAGTGCAATGTGAGTTAAGCGGGCCATCCACGTACGAGCCCGGCTCACGAGTCAAGCTCGCCGAGCCAGACTCGCAAGTCAGACTCGTACGTGGATGGACAGCTTTAGACATGATAACATGAAAGTCTCTCATTCAGATACAAATTTTTAACATTTGTGCATACTTTACAAAACCAAATTTTTAAATAAACAAACCTATAATTTTTCACCTTGTTCTGTACAGGCAGAATAATGGAGAATACATTATTAATCCTTCTATGAACCCTATTATTAAAATAATTAAATCAATGAGGACAAGAAGGACATGTAGCATGCATGTGAGGATACGAAATTCATGCAAAATTGTAGATGGAAAAACCTCATCAGAAAATACCAATGGTATACGGCCCATATACAAATGGGATGATAATATTAAAGTGGATTTTGGAGAAATATGACGTGAGGACACGGAACGAATTCAAATGGCTCAGAGTAGTGTCTACTGACAGGCTTTTGTGAACATGGTAATGAACCTTTGTGTTCTTGATCAGACGAGCAGTTAAAAACTGTGGGAATGCATAGCAAAGACCTGATGGAATTGAGCGCACACCCTGTATAACTGATATGGGATAAAAAACAAAGTTTTGTCTTCTCGTTCTTTAAAGAAGGAATAAGATACACAATTCTAAAATTCCCCCAAGAACCTTATTACAATAATTACGTATTTAATAATAACTCCTCATTATCAATAATCAGCCATATAAAAATGTGCATCCTTAAAGTCCCACCTGATGTTTACTGATTACTTGAAAAAAAATTCTCTGCGTCGTAGCCAATGCAATGAAATTTCGGTACTTGTGGGTTATCGGGACACGTCGCTTTAATTATATTTTATTTCAATAAATGGCAAATTATCATATTTTATTTGGATACGCACGAGATGTCAACTGCTACGCGTGCTCAGTTTTCCGTCCAATCCGAGTCCAGATATTCGACTCTCCCGTTTTGCGTCCCGATAACCCAAAAGTACAGAAATTTCCAATGACCTGATCAGAGAAATTACGTTTCTTCTTCAAATCTGCAACTAAAACTTTCTCTGTTGATAACAGAGAGGAATGACTCGATCTGACGCAAGTAAATGTTGTTCCGTAGAACAGCTGGCCGGCCGAGAAACATTCTAGTGCGCAGAAAGCCAGCGTTCTGTAGGCTCAGTCAATTTCTTCCTTACCGCTTATACGGCTTTTATGACAGCTAATTTGCAGCTCGTCACTAACTCGATATTACAAGCGTAATCATAAAAGATGAGACTTGCTCATAAAACCCACCCACCCCTTCATGAATCAAGGGAGAACTTTTATAAACTTAAAGCTTTCTCAAACACTAATTAAATGTTTTACGAGACTCAACTTCCTTCTCCCCTCGAGTTATGAATCCTTAAAAAAATCCATTATTCTACCTTTGTTTTTATGTTACACTCAATTGAAAGAATTATCATCAAGCCAATGTCGTTTGTCGCAGAAGAGAAACAACGTATTCAATATCAAAAGTTAAATATTAAAGAGACATCTTATTATGGCTGATTTAAGATAAGAGGGTTGAACGTGAAAGCATCGGTTATGTCGGAAACCAAATTTTAAAACCACCGTTATACTGATGACAAACGGCGATCCATTCGCTAGACCGATCCAAACGGCCCCGACCACAAGGACTGACAATATGAGAAAATTAATACTGCTCAAATGATTTTCACGAGTCGGCCGGAAGGTTACGTCACTTTTAGACGTAAATGAAATAATGACCGAAGTACAAATTTGAAAACTTATATTTCGAAAATGAAACATTTGCGACCGCATGTTCATAACAACATTTTTTTCTTATTTTTGATCCTGGAACACGCATACGAAGTTTGTAAACATACTTCTGACTAACCCTGCATAAAGACAATAACGTTTTATTGCATTTCGAGCGAATACATCAGGACGACTATGAATCTGGGGAGAATGGGAAAAAGTGGAACAACGGCCAATTTTATACACGCAAGATAAAATGGCAACCCTCATATTAACACCTTCCGAACATAAGTTTCTTTGCCAAATACATCTTATATACTGGAATACCTGACAGTCACCTCAAGCGAAGTCAGACGTTCCGTACGAAACGTCAAACGAGACCCCCATCGACAATTTCATCAACCAAAATAGACAAACTCTAACGACACCAACAAGACTGCCTCCAACCCTGAAGATAGCCGTAGCATGTTCCTCCAAGACACCGGTATCCGCCTACGAGCCCGCGTGACGTCACGACCCAAAAGACCATCGCCGACGCATTCAAAGCTTGAGAACCTGAAATTTAATTACTGAAACCCTCAGATTCTTAATTATGTATAAACTTTGTGACCATAAAATAATATTTTATGCCTGATTAATTCTGTACAATACACAAAAAATAAGTGCAACGTCCCGTTTCAACATCGATCAACCAACTGCACCCTAGAAAGTAAACAAATAACATTATAAGATGGCATGTCCAATTGAACGGACACAAAGAGAGGTAAAAGCGATCGTAAGAAATTATGAAACGCAGTACATGCATAAGAAGCAAAGCGTAAGGAAGGAATAAATGGGAATATGAAGATTCACGTAAGATCACGGATCAGGAGACAGCATTTCAGTCTTATAATACAAACGTCCATTCAATAGCTTCATTTCTAAAGTTACGGTCTTTTACTGTCAGCAAAGTCTGCGGGAGAGAAGTCGGACGTCTGGCAGAAATTAATAATTCCTGACGAAATAGATCAAATTCCTAAATCACGTTTTTACCGCAAATTTATTACCCAATTCTGTACATTTCTTGAATTCAACTTCACCAATTACTTACCTGTACTACAGATGAACAACGCAGCTGCCATCTTCAGGAAAAGAGTCTAGTCTGGAACTGAGAGTGATCGTGGAAACATAGAAGTTTTCTGGTGGCGAGAAGGTATGTGACCAATCGAGGGCTAGCAGAGGCGCAGCGGAAGCTAAATGTCCTTCGTAAAGTAACGGAACCTTGGACGCCGGATTGAGCAGTGCTCGACTCAGAACGGTGACCACTCACACGTTTCTCGTACCAGACATCCGTACACATATGATAATTACTTCCAGACACGTAATCCTGAAGATGGCAGGTGCAATGACTGCTGTAACAACATCTCAAGGCCAAGGTATAAACTGTCAATTTATGAATTAGTACGGAATATGCAGCAAAATTTCATAAAACAAAAGACTATCTGGAAACCAATTTGAATCACTACTGTCGCAAAGATTGCACATTCAAACTGTTTTGTCGGACATCGGGCACAAATTCACCAAACGTAGACAATATAAACACAGAAGCGTTGGCAATGAAGTGAACAATTTAATTTTCTCCGATATGGAATATGGAGGGACTGAGGAAAACTGTAAAAGCTGCAGTCAGGATAACTGGTAGCAGGGCTGAGAATTTGTCGTGGTGGTGGGGCCGAGTACCTCAGTGACCCCAAGAGCTACTGGTAGGGCCTCCGTAGCCAAATTGGTCGAGGGGGAGAGGTACCCTGGTCCTCCAGGTTGGGGGTCGGTAGCAAGGCAAACAACCTTGCACCGTAAAAAGGAAGACGTTTCGAAACCTCGATCAAAGCCTCGGACAGACGGACCTAACAGAGGATCAAATGGAAGAGGAGAATTGTGGAGGCCGTGGACCGAATACGGACCGGGTGGATTCAAGAGCCAGTATGCACACAGCGACAAAGAAAAAAAGTCCCTGACCCTACCACGAATCAAACCCCAGTAATTCAGGATTAAGAACCAGAATGAACAGGATTTGTTTATCATGTACTATTATTGGGGTCCACAGTGGTCACTCGGTCTGAGGCGTGGGTCTTGTGCCGCTTGGTCGCTGGGACCGTGGGTTCGAATCCCACTCAAGCCATGGATGTTTGTCTACGTCTTTCTGTGTCGTGCTGTCCCATGTACAGGTAGAGGCCTCGCGACGGGCCGATCCCTCGTCCAAGGAGTCCTACCGAATGTCGATAGATCGAGCCAACGAAAAGTTGGGACCCTCAGTGCTCAGGCACTTGAAGAACGGGTCATTCCCAGTATCCCAGTTGTGTTTTTATATTATTTTAAGACAAATTCGAAAAAGTAATGATGTCTTTCTATTCGTTTCTCTCGGAAAAATAGTTTCCGATCGAAACGTTACCCACTCACGTGCACAGTCAAAATAAAATTATGATCTCTGAGATCTAGATGTGATGAGAGTTTTTACTATTTAACTGCGGATAACCATAATCAATGTTCATAGGTTATCGGCGTCTAATGTCTAAAACTGTCAACATATTGGTTGATTTTTATACCTTATATTACACCCTCTTAAAATTATAAACCATATTCAGAATTTCATCACACTTTTTCTTTATTTCTGTATCTTGCGTATCGGCCGCTATTACGAAGCAGCGATTTCCGACAGAAGATTCGGGCATACACACAAGAAATTCTGATTAAAAGAAGGTTAGGTTGTAATAACCGAATAATTTTCTGACAATGTTGTTCTTTCGAGTAGTAACGCTACGTAGAATTGTACGTAGATTCTAGCATTTTGAAGAAGAAAAAAATCATGCCGTTTTCATCTTCAGTGCTGAAGATGGCGACATCACGTTTCAATTTGTATGATATTACTTTGTTTTTCCAACCTTTATTTTAAATTAAATTTAAAGTTCTGAATATGGTATATTAAATAAAACTAAACCAAAATTGAATTACCACTCACCATTTCCCAGTCAATGCTTTTGAAGAACGGGTGATTGACTATGTCCATAAATCCAGTTTCTCGATGGCAGCCTAATCTATCAGCGGGGTTCTTGTTCAGGAAACCCTTGAGCACAGAAGCAGCCTTCACAGACAATGACCGAGGAAAACGGATGGTTTTCTCTAGGATCACTGCAAACGGCAAAATACAAATTTGTATCACAACCCAAATCTTCGTCTTCTTTCGGTTTAACCATGTTTGTACATTTTCCGATACCCTTTACGGGTCCCCAAGTTTTCAGCTGGCTCGATCTATACACATTCGGTAGGACTCCTTGGACGAGGGATCGGCCCGTCGCAAGGCCTCTACCTGTACACAGGACAGCACAACACAGAAAAACGCGGACAAACATCCATGGCTTGAGTGGGATTCGAACCCACGGTCCCAGCGATCAAGCGGCACAAGGCCCACGCCTCAGACCGAGTGACCACTACGGACCCTCCCTTTTAAATACATTTAACCTTTATTGGCCATGCATTATTCTAACATATCACTAAAATGTTAAGTCCCCCGTCCCCTACAACAACGTTAACATCCCTTTGACCTTCTGGCATGCACGGAATGAACTCCTGAGGGAGAAGCAGGGTGCAAACAGCGACAGAGCATTAATGACAATCGCGCCCGGGAAAGACGACCTACAACTTACCACCGTGTAAGATTTGGGGTTCTCGCGCCGGCGAGTCTGAAGATCGCTGTCTTCTGGGTCGTTGCACCCCGTAGTCCGGCAGAGTCCACCAGACTATGGGGCGCAACGACCCAGAAGACAGCGGTCTTCAGCTTACGACAAACTCGAAGCTGTGATGGGTGCCTGACATTCCCAGCTTTCGCGAAGGTTCGGCTACGTCAGATGCGACGCGGAAGATACACAGGAAAATTTAGCTGTACCGGATCAAACCAGCATCAAACATAAGACCGTTGGCGCCAGCGTTTAAACATAGGTACACGTGAAAATAAACAAGTCTTGCGTCTTTTAAAATATTTATACTTTTAATTACATTCGTCAGTGTTGAACTTTTGTTCATAACAACTATAAATGTTCTCAAGAGGTGGGTAACTACACAGGGTCCGGTGGAGGGCTTTGGTTAGTTCGGTGATGAACCTTCGGGTTCCGAAAGCCATCTGGTCAGCTAATTACTTGGTTACGTTAATGACTTAATAAATATTAAAGTCTCACCTTGAAACAAATAGTCTTCCGTATTCTGGTCAGGGTTTTCTGAGGCACCAGCAATGTCAAAGGGGCTTCTCCCAGCCAACATTTCATACAGTAGCACCCCCAGAGCCCACCAGTCAACACTGCAAACACAGATCAAATAATCTGAACTATCATTCCTGTACAAAAATTAAATTGTCAACCATACCACTACAAGGCACAAAATTTTGGTTGGCAAGCCTGAAGGGAACCAACCAGTCAGAAACCTGGGCACAGATCGGAAGATTACATTAAAATGGATCTTTAGGAAATAGGCTTGGAGGGTGCGGACTCACGTAAACACAGTAATAAGTTTTCAGGTTCCATAAAATGCAGAATTATTGACTTCTTCTTCTTCTTTATTACGCTGTCTCCTTTACAGGAGGTTGACGACAGGTCCATATGAACAGGATCCTTCCATCCTTTTCTCGGACTGGGACCTGTTCATATACGTTCTTGGCAGATGGTCCAGAAGTGGTTTGCCATTGCCTTCTTCTGTGTGTGAATGGAGTAATTGTTGGGATGCCACGGAGGAAAACTCCGTGTTGCCTAGACCACGGCCTTGCCCAACACAAGTTATAAATTCGGGCACCGCCGGGAATCGAACCCGAGACCCCAGGATTACAAGGCCAGCGTTCTAACCGCTAGACCACCTCATCTTATTATTATTTAGTGTTCTGTGTGACGACAGGTCCATATGAACAGGATCCTTCCATCCTTTTCTCGGACTGGGACCTGTTCATATACGTTCTTGGCAGATGATCCAGAAGTGGTTTGCCATTGCCTTCTTCTGTGTGTGAATGGAGTAATTGTTTGGATGCCACGGAGGAAAACTCCGTGTTGCCTAGACCACGGCCTTGCCCAACACAAGTTATAAATTCGGCCACCGCCGGGAATCGAACCCGAGACCCCAGGATTACAAGGCCAGCGTTCTAACTGCTAGACCACCGTGGCGGTAATTACTGACTAGAAACTCACTTTTTTTTTAAAAATCATGTACCTCACAATATATATTTGAGATGGTGAGCTACGTTTTTAGTACTGTGCTTCAGCAATCCATTGTTTTCCTCAGGTTATCTCACCATGTTGAAATCTACTGAAATTACAGAGTACTTGCTACCTCCGAAACAATGGCAATTTTTTCCACTTGGCACTGAGAGACTACTTACCTGCATAAAAACAGAAATTACGCTAGAAGAAGATGGTTGTCAGGGGACTCTACAAATTCCTCACTGACTTTATCACATGGAGAAGCAATTATTGATAATCTTCAACCTTGGCTACATTTATAATTAATTCCAATATCTCTGTTGCTACACACCATCGAAACAGAAATTACTGGACACGGCAGAAGTCGGCGGTACCCGGCGGAGTAAAATCCATAAAACATTGGGTACCCATCGCTGACAGCAATTTAAAAAGTCACAGAAACTTAACACGCATCAAGACACATTACCGTGATATAGGGAAAGGAACACCTTGATGTGTGGGACGTGTCGGGAACGAACACTGCCGTAAGTAACGACCCAATAATATTTTACCTGAACCCATAGTCTTCTCCTCTGAGGATTTCCGGCGCTATGTAGTTGGGCGTTCCGCAGAATGTGGAAGTGGTGTCCCCGGGCCTGATACCTTCCTTACACATTCCATAATCAGTCAACTTGATATGACCCTCATGGTCGAGAAGAACGTTATCCAGTTTCAGATCACGATATATGATACCTGTGAGATCAAACCAAACCAAGAAGAATTCATGATATTTTCCACCACACACTGCAACAAGATGGAGATTATCTTATTTCTGTTGAGGATTTTTCAGCGATCTCAACGACGAATCAATTGACTGCATCGTGTAGGATCATCGTTCGGCAAATGAATCAAGCGATTTCTTCCTTTTCACCTTATGACGTCCACCTTAAAATGCCGTCTACGATTAACAAATTCATAAAAAACACGGTCCTTTCTGGGATGCCGATAGTCGCTAAAGTATTCAAGAAAAGCTTTAACCTTTTATAGACTGGAATGACCGATACTGTGAGCCCATCATTAGACCCTTTCCTGTGACATCAAGGCCCCTCAAGGGTCTCTTCCTTCAGGTTTTCCAACTATGATCACCTCCCACATGTGCTACACGTCATGTCCGTCTCATCCTCCCTGATTTGATCACCCTAATAAATATCTAGAAGAAATAAATTATGATGCTCCTCATTATGTAATTTTCTCCATCTTCCTAGGAGCATATGTTCTCAAACATGTCTTATGTTAATACATAAAATGATTTTAAGATCTGATTTCCTTGGATATGAAATGTACAAAACGCAATCATCAATCTCAACCAATTTGCTACGAAGTTGCCGTTATGCGTCATCTTGTAGCTCAGCGGTCCCCAACGCGGCGCCCGCCAAGGCTTTTCTTGGGTGCCCGCGTTGTTACGGAAAGAGGTTATACTGAATAATGAAGGTCGTTCAACCATGAACATTATAAAATCAAAGCGCGGATCTCGACTTACTGACGCCCATCTTGACGATTGTTTTCGAGCAGCAACATCATCCTACACTCCCAAATTTGAAAAATTGGCCGATGAAATGCAGCGCCAAACATCACACTAACTCCCCACTTGAGTAATAATAATTGTACTTATAAAACTACGTATTTTTGATTGCGTGGTTTCTTGTATCATTAAACGTCGTGTTGTTTTGTGTATTATTTGGTGTCCATATCTTATTTGTCCACAGAGAAAAGAAAATTTGGCTTTCTTAATTGGTTGGTGCCCGCCACGATCTCATAAACTCTCAAATGTTCCCGTAGGCACAAAAAGGTTGGGGACCACTGATGTACAGTCTCATTTGGCCTTCACAGCCTTTGAAATGGCAAAGGAATCTATCCGAGGCAGGGCCGTCTACAACGAAGACGTTCTATAACGTGAATCCATACCAGAACAAAAACCTACATGGTACCTCAGAAAACAATTATAACCTTTATCATGTAGAAAGTTCAGAGCGAGGCTGATCTCAGCCGCGTAGAAGCGCGCATGCTCTTCTGGAAGTCTGCGCTGCCGCTGCATGTGGAACATGAGATCTCCTCCTCGAACAAATTCGATGACGAAGAAGAGTCGGCTTGGCGTCTGGAAGCACGAATGCAGTCCCACCAGGAAGGGGTGGTTTGAGGCTGTCTCAAACACATGCTTTTCTGTCTGGACCCAGTCGATATCCTGCAAGACAGCAGTGGAATCATCGTCATCACCACCATATCAACAGGTGCGGAGAATACGGCAGGTTTGTATGTGCTGCTAAGTGTGGTAGACGTTTACTGAGGTTTAGAAGCGACGAGGCGATCGCTCGTTGCCCTGATTATGAAGACAGTCTTGATCCACGCAGAGAATAATCTGACGTGACACAAAACAGAAGCAATTCACTCACCTCATCATCAGTCACGAGAGCTTTCTTGATGACTTTCATAGCATATATACGGTGTGTTTTCTTGAGCTCCACCATCAAGACTTTGGCGTAGCTGCCCCTGCCAATAACGCGGATCAGTTCAAAGTCGACCAGGGAATACTGTCGCTGCGACCCTGGTTCCAAAGATTCCTCAGCTGCAATAAAATTTAAGCATTTTCTTCTACAAAAAGTTCAATGTTCGAACGGAACGCTAGAAAATAAAACACGTTTTGCACAGAACCAAACAAAATGTACGAAACACAAAAGACTACCATCGCATATTCAGTATTTATATCTATCGTACACAAGAGTATAATATTAAAATGGATGTTAAAAAGTATGAGAGTATGGACTGAATTCACCTGGCTCAGGGTACAGTCAAGTGTTTATTTTGCTGTGAACAAAATTCCAGATTCCATAAGAGACAATGAAACGTGTAGAATCGTAAATTCCTCCGACAGGAACGGGTACTTACTTTTCGTCGGATCCTCGACGGGGACAGAGTCCGAAGTGAGGTCCAATCGGGGTTCAGGAAATTCCTTCAGATCTGGTAACAGTTCAGATGTTGGCGTACCTGAAAAATTCACCACGTCATACAGCCGCCGAGGGCACGATTCAATACGACGGCATCAATCGCTCGAGAGGATTAAACTACATCAAAAGTAAATTTACCAGAAACCTAATTTCGTACACAGATTAACAGCTGACTCTCGAGTCTACTCACGCTTCTGACGGGCTGTGAGAACTATTTCCTTGGGAGTAAGAATGTAGAAACATTAAGCTAATTGCTCAACCGAGTCAAATTTCACTGCAAATCCCCTCACATACCTTCATTTATGATTCAACTTGGCTAATTTTAATTTTTAAGCCTTATTTGATATTACTCCCCACTTAATGGTACCTGCGCCTTGTCGTGGTGGTGGGGCCGAGTACCTCGGTGACCCCAAGGGCTACTGGTAGGGGCTCCCTAGCCAGATTGGTCGAGGGGGAGAGGTACCCTGGTCCTCCAGGTTGGGGGTCGGTCGCAAGGCTAACAACCTTGCGCCGTAAAAAGGAAGATGTTTCGAAACCTCGATCAAAGCCTCGGACAGACGGACCTAACAGAGGATCAAATGGAAAAGGAGAACTGAGGAGGCCGTGGACCGAATACGGACCGGAGAGCCACAGAAGAAGAGGAAGTTGACATTACACATAATTTTATTGTGACTAGAGAGTGACGTCGTAACTTACTGATTGTTGGCGTCTCCCCGTTTGTCTCTTCCTTGAATATAGGCTCCACTTGTTCATTACTGCAGGGTTTCTGCACCAATTTATGACATTTTTTATGTACCAATAATTTACACTGTATACATTTGAAGCCTTGGCGACCCAAACCCCAGATGCGGTCCTGGCAAAAGGCACAAAATGCTCGCTGAAATAAAAACAATTCAATAATTAGTGATCGTAATCCAATGCCAATTGCATTTACATTTATAAAGTAACTTCTCTGTCTGTTGGCCTCTTGTGATTCTGCAACCGATATACATATATTAACCGCCTGACATTTTCTACGGTTATAAAATGACATTCCTACTCTTAAGCCGAGTACGAATGCCATGAAATTGAACTGGTAGCTTAAATCCATTCCTTGCGCTAACATTCTTATTTGAACACAAATACATTAAAATATTATTTATATTTTTAAAAATTAACAGTACTCTACCTGTTTCCATTTTACTTTTTCGAGTCCCACACTGTCATCTTTTATTATAAAACGTAACTGACGTGCTTCAATACAATCTCTGAGTGACCAACGAGGAATCATTTACTGGAAACCACTGGAAATTATTTCCAATCACATTTCCTCATGATCCCTTGGTCCCACTGGGATTCTTCCTTTATATAACACCACATTAAAGAAAAATTTACAGAGCTATGTTTATGAGGGACATAGAATGTAAAGAACATTAAATTGGATAGTTTTGCAGCCAAATAGACCCGAGCATAACTTACTCGGTTGAACCGCTTGGCTTGGAAGATGTGTCCATTCACACGGTACAGTTTCCGCCACCTTCTTGCACCACGCCTGTAGATGCTTCCTGCAACACACGAAACAAGACGGCGTATGTAACAAAATCATTTGATACACTAACAAATCCACAAAACCAGAACGCAACAACACAGGGCACATACATATCCCACATGTGTCCAGTGTACTTCCCCATGGTCTTCATATTTTAAGGGCTACATAATTGAATTACGTACTCAACAATGATTTGTACAGTGATGCAAAAGTCTGATTTGGATTCATGCAAAGAACCAGTTTGAGAATATTCAAAAACAGAATGTCAATTAAGTTGCCAGGAAATCTGTCCACAAAAATTAATTAAAATCCGTAAAGCCATTCCCGATTAGCTAAGCGTGAGATGACATCACTGGTGACGTGAAGTGAGGTTAGGTTTCATTACGCACGCGCATGCATGGAGAATCATGGGTAATGACGTCATCATTCCACCTCGTACGACTACAAGCAAATTCGTAAATCGTAAATTCGTGATCGCTGACTACGGTATAAAGTCTAAAAATCTCTAAAGCCATTATCATGTTATTAAATAAAACAGAACGGACATCACACTTGTAGGTTGTGACCAACGGCATAACATCTATACGAAGTTTTTATTGATTCCTACAGATACTACCCAGTTATTAAACACGTACCGACGAATATCACTTGTCAGGAAGTTAGGTTAGGTTAGGTAATTGATACACATGCGCAGAGGATCGTGAATGAGGATGGTTAATAGCGCCCTCGTGTTACGACCTCAAGAGGTGTTCTTCGCTTATCTAAAGCTAAACGCCCTTGACAAAATATGCAAAAATTAACTTAAATATTGAATGCGCAAATTATCGTAAATAAAACTGCAGTGAAAACAAGATGGTTTCTGTCTTCTGGGTTGTGTAGTCTCATAGAAGTTCACCAAAACTGCAGTAGTGAATATCGAAATATTATTTATGCAGTTTTGGCGTCCATCTCCAGCCTTTGATTATTCCTAAGCTTAACCTATTTTTAATGATATTAAAAAGTTTAATAAAAATTAATCATAAAACATATAATTAAATTTACACAGTCACTTACCTCTGAAATAACAAACTAACACTTCAAAAACCCGGACTCCACAACACACAATCATTATTTTTTTTTTATAAAAAATTGTGATCTGTCGTCGTCGCCAACCAATTTGTACCCATTTGTTTACTCGGCATTGTTGTGTTGGTATACCAACACAACAATGCCGAGTAAACAAATGAAGCTTCAGACCTATTTAAGGAATGTTATTATTTTCCCTGAACCCGAATCTCAAGAAATTGATCTTAAATATGGAAGAAAATATTATGGAGAGTATCATATCAAAACAACATCGGTATTACTCGTAATTCTTGCAACACACCAGCCGGGCCTGTTACCAGATGGCATCACTGCCAATAAAACTATATTTAATTACAGAATAATACTTATAATTTTTATTCTAACGGGACTGGCCAGTCATCTACATACTATAAATAATATCATTTCGAATGCAATATTTAACACTAGACACAACATTAAAAATGCTTCTTAGAAGAGTGTGACGCACATAAAATTACTTCGAAAGCAGGAATTATTTTCCTTGGCGAAACGGTAGTCACTATAACCACTCTGGAGTAGAGCAGACGGCATTACAGTGATGCCACCTTAACAGGAAACAGAACATTTATTAAATCATGTGCTGTTTATGAGACATTAACAGAAATATCACACGTTCCGCTTATCTCAATTCGTTCACTGAAAGACAGTTTAAAACGATAGTATTTACAAATGCAAATGACTCTGGTTTCGTGAAAGCTGGAATTAAATTATTAAACATAGAAACACTAATATATACCTGGAATGCCATATGAGACAATTTTCTTTGGAGTGTCCACAGAAGGTATGACAAAACTACTTTGGTCGAACAGACGGAATTGTAAATCTGTCACACCATTTTGATTTTAGTCTGGTTCGTTTTAAGGTTACATTTCTTCCACAAATAAATAAATAAACGTTTATGCATAATTTTCTTCTCTGTTACGAGTACCTCATTATGTCAGGTTAATGTTTAAATCCCAAATAAGGAGTGTTCTGGTTATTATTTATTTAGTGTTCTGTCTGACGACAGGTCCATATGAACAGGATCCTTCCATCCTTTTCTCGGACTGGGACCTGTTCATATACGTTCTTGGCAGATGATCCAGAAGTGGTTTGCCATTGCCTTCTTCTGTGTGTGAATGGAGTAATTGTTGGGATGCCACGGAGGAAAACTCCGTGTTGCCTAGACCACGGCCTTGCCCAACACAAGTTATAAATTCGGGCACCGCCGGGAATCGAACCCGAGACCCCAGGATTACAAGGCCAGCGTTCTAACCGCTAGACCACCTCATCTTATTATTATTTAGTGTTCTGTGTGACGACAGGTCCATATGAACGGGATCCTTCCATCCTTTTCTCGGACTGGGACCTGTTCATATACGTTCTTGGCAGATGATCCAGAAGTAGATTGCCCCAGTTCAACGCCGTACATAAAAAAAATAGTCCATGTGCCGTGCTGGCTTTGAACCCGAATCTGTGGCGAGTAATCAATGTCTACTTTTCTTGTCTATGCCATGCACTTGCGTTTAAAATACACATAAATGTGTTCTTATGCTGACAAGAGTTGGGATGGACATGACATCCCACCAGACCATGTACTGAATAACACACACGACACTAACACTGCTGAACTCCATGGAGAGAGTCCCTGTTGAAAAGCTGACATCGCTCAGCTTGTCAAAAATTCCCCAAAGGCTCATTACTGTGTCTGCGAGAGAGAGAGAGAGAGAGAGAGAGAGAGAGAGACCCCTCCCATCTATGTCTAGGTCTCTTCCCATCAGTCTTTCTAACTAAAATTTGGTATAAATTTTTCTCCAGTGCATGGTACACGTCCAGCCTATTTTATCATCCTACACTGGATCACCCAAATAATATTCGTCAGAACAAAATAAATTCAAACTCCATTTTCTATATTGCATATAAAACGTATTTATCGCTAAACTGTTACTCCCTATGTCTCAGGTCCCAATTTTTACTTCAGAGTTCTTTTCTAAATGTGTATTCTCGAATACTCCGAGAGCCCAAGATCTGTATAAAAATACGAGTAACATCTGTCAGATTCAGTAGCATTTTATATGAAGAAGTTAACAACAGCAGTTTTGCTTGCCATTTTAGAACGTGACACAGCTGTTTTTTTTTTTTGTAAAAAAAACTGCAACTGCGGAGGGGTGTAGCTCGAGATGAAGGCACACCAGAGAACACGACACTTGTTATAAGAATTCTAACAGGGAATTGATTAAGTAAAATTAACACCCCCACATGACAAATTCGTGAGAACTAATTGAATTTGACACAACGGAAACGTTTTCCATTCCTGCTCAATTTTTAATGATTTTTACACCACCAAGCCGACGTAAAACAATTATATTTTAATAAGGTTGAAACCGAACTGAAATCAAATACGAAACCTTCATTGTACTTAAATGGTTGTCTTCTGGGTTGTAGCGCCGGGATAGTCATCGCCCTGATGATGGAGGCAGCAGGGACCTCTGAAACGTCGGTAATCTTCTACCAGACTACACTCTGCTACAACCCAGAAGTCAGCCATCTTCGGACTCACGGCCGTGAAAGCCTCAGATCCTACTCGGTTGATCTTTGTAATGGTGAAGTGCAGTGTTTTCTTCGCGGTACGGACTGAATTATATTAAATGTTACTTAGACGAGCTTCGGCTTCAAAGGGTCACACTCGCGTTTGACATTTGTTCAGAACACAAAGAACACGTCTCACGAAAAAGATGGCTGTCTTCTGGGTCTTTGTCCTGATGATGGAAGCAGTAACCACCTCTGAAACGTCGGTAGACTTCTACCAGACTACACGACGCTACAACCCAGGAGACAGCCATCTTCAGACTCACCGCCTTGAAAACCTCAGATCCTACGTCATTTCACTTCAATGATGTTTAAGTGAATAACAGCTGTTTAAATGAGAATTATTAAACCCATAAAAATTAAATGCAGTTATTGGCTGTCAAACTTGTTGGGACATATAATTACCACTGGGCTGGTTAATAAGTTCTTCACGCTTATAAACATAAAGAAACGGCGATTCTTGTTAGGATCAAGCGCCTGAAAAGCTGATGACCCGCGCAACTAACATGTCAGAGAAGTTGCCGAGGAAGCACGGCGCTATCAAAGATAAGCGAGGACTTGCACGTGGCTCAAATGAAAGAGATCTCTTTTATCAAGAAGCCTTTGTATTCAAAAGATTAGTGGACCGGGTTCATATAATCTCGAGACGTCAAATGGTGATGACCCTCAAGGATTTGCAATAACAAGGAAGGAAATGCCTTCACCGGATGAACATTTATAAAATGCTCAATGAATGCTCTGTTAATTAAACGGCTAGTCATTGTTCAGACAGCTCATTTTCACAGGCGTTTCCGGCAAACCCTTCAAATTCTCAGAAGTTTCATTTTATGCCAAAACTATTTCAATCGAAATAATTAAATCTCAGAATTGTAACTAAATCAGCTGTCCTAATTTTGTGTACATACAATGAATGAAAAAAATACAATTTCTGGTCCGGTGGAAAAATGATATCAAAAACCCCTAAGAAGCATAGTTTTATGTCACTAGAAGATTTCATCTCAAATTCAACACATCCGATTACACAGATCACAGATGATATCAGGCCATGGATGTAGATCTTTTTATTTTATTTGTAGTGTTCTGTCTGACGACAGGTCCATATGAACAGGATCCTTCCATCCTTTTCTCGGACTGGACCTGTTCATATACGTTCTTGGCAGATGATCCAGAAGTGGTTTGCCATTGCCTTCTTCTGTGTGTGAATGGAGTAATTGTTGGGATGCCACGGAGGAAAACTCCGTGTTGCCTAGACCACGGCCTTGCCCAACACAAGTTATAAATTCGGGCACCACCGGGAATCGAACCCGAGACCCCAGGAAGTACAAGGCCAGCGTTCTAACCGCTAGACCACCTCATCTTACTATTATTTAGTGTTCTGTCTGACGACAGGTCCATATGAACAGGATCCTTCCATCCTTTTCTCGGACTGGGACCTGTTCATATACGTTCTTGGCAGATGATCCAGAAGTGGTTTGCCATTGCCTTCTTCTGGGTGTGAATGGAGTAATTGTTGGGATGCCACGGAGAAACCGGGAAAGCCCCCGGAGGAAAACTCCGTGATGCCTAGACCACGGCCTTGCCCAACACAAGTTATAAATTTGAGCACCACCGGGAATTGAACCCGGGACCCCAGGCTTACAATGCTAGTGTTCTGACCACTAGACCACCGTGGCGGATCTACAGATATTTAATTTTTCTATAAGGCGTTCTCGATTAAATAACGCGACTCAAGGAGTGAACCAATTTATTCAGAAGCAGAATCCTTCGCCTAGACTTTATGCGAGCATTCTGAATCGTGGGCTGATCTACTTACTGTCCTCTCCTTGGCAAGGCATTCCTGGC
Source organism: Zootermopsis nevadensis (assembly GCF_977971745.1). Taxonomy (NCBI): domain Eukaryota; kingdom Metazoa; phylum Arthropoda; class Insecta; order Blattodea; family Termopsidae; genus Zootermopsis; species Zootermopsis nevadensis. Next base: position 3,860,416 of record NW_028259182.1, read on the forward strand.
GCTGCCGGCACATTGGGGAATACTGGAACAAACAAGAAATAATGCACATATAATTCAATACTATTCAGCACTAGGAAAATATTAAACGATTAACACACTGGCCGATGACACGACGCACTGATACTGAAACAAACCGCTTGCTAAATCGAGTATGGCTACTTGAAGATGTGGTTACATCTGCAGTTAGAAAACCTTCGAGTGATATAAGATCAAAAGAAGTCAGTCTATATCGCCAGTAACACTGCCTTGACTTCGCCCATCCCACCAATTCGATATAAGACAAAAACACCCTCAGTACATCGCGGCGGAGTGGTTGGCACTCCTGCTTCGTATCTGGGAGATCCCGAGTTCAAATCTTGAGAAAAGGACAGCTAGCCTGATTTAAGAGTTTTCATTATTTTCCCCAGTTCCTTCCAGGCACATGCCGGAAAAGCATCTTAAATTAGGCAATGGTAGCTCCCTTCTATATAAATCCCACATCATTAATTATTCATTAATCATCGACGATATACTACTGGCAGCGTCGTTTAATTAACAACTAAATAAAGGTATAAAGCTGAGACAAAAACATCGACTTCTTGCGACTGTCGACAAGAGAAATTATATGAAGTTTAACTCGTGTGTTTTGGAAGTTACGTCTCCTGCGCCAAAGACGTAATAGCAACTACGTCTTCAGATAATGACACGTATTTGCATTTCCTCGTCTCCGGATATAATGATAACGCCGTCGTTGTTAAATGTTCCTACTGTCATTTCCCGCACAAACGTTCGATGTACTGAACACATGTTAGATAAGTATTCAAGAGACGTAATGCCTCTGCCTGTGACGTCATAAATAAATTTTCTTGAACTAATTAGTAACATCTGCTCCACACGAGGTCTAATAATGGTTGTTCCACTTACTCGGGATCCACAGATTCGTCTCTGAAAATTCTTTAGTGTTTCTTTCAATCATTTACTTACAGGCCGATATGTACATCTAATAACATTTAAGAAAAACAACACCTTCGCCCAAAAATTGAAAAACAAACGTAATGAAACATCACAAAAAAAACTACAGAAATCATAATTGAGTTTTAAGTCCTTAGATATATTTTACACCTGATGATGGTTTTATAAAAACCGAAACATGCTGTGTAAATGTTCCGAAATGTAAATCGATCAATCGATATGGAACATCAATGATATTTTATTATCTTAATTATAATAAATTTTAAATATTGTGATCAGACGGATTAAAATAAATAATTGTTATAATATTCACAATATGACGCAATTACACTATCTTCTGAAAAGAGAGTTAACCGTTCAGGGGAGTTTCATATCGACGTAAGTCCTCGTTTTAAGGGACAGACTCCACTTCTAGTTCCAATGCAAACACAAAACATTTTGGTGGGGGGGGGGGGACGTCAGATGACTCTATCTCAACGCATCCAGGAAAAATAATATCTCTATGGATCTAACAAGAAACTTGTATTTATTTAATCGTCTTGAAAATTATATATTTTAAATTTGCAAGTACAGTAAAACCCCTCTAGTTGGACACCCCTATCCTGGACACCCCTTTATATTGGACACTTTTAATTGGAACCGGCGAATATCCTATAATTTTACATGTCCACAACACCCTATATCTTGGACACCCCTTTATCCTGGAACTTGAACACCCCTTTTGTTGTAAGTTGGACAGGTTCATGCACTTAGCTTCAATGCTTTTATGGGAAACGTTTATAGTTAGTATTTTGTTGCTTTGAATTTTTGACTTATGAATGCCTTCTACCTTATGGTTGAAGGTGTGAGACTTTGAACACATCAATGGAATTATTTTGTTGAACCCTTCACTGGACTACAGTACGTATTACTGGTACAGTTTTAACTTTGTCAGTACTGAGCTTGCAACTGAGTTAAACAGAAATTGGAACGGTGTGCTTTCGCTCATAACCAACAAGGAATGGTTGAAACCTTATTGGCATTGCGTCGAAAATTAGAAAGAGGATGGACAAATTCAAAGATAAAATCAAAAAAGCAGTATCTTGTGATGGACGTTTTTACAAGAAATAAGTGGCATCTTATGTTGAGCTAATGCCGTAAGTACAATTAAAAAGAATACATTCTGAACATTTAAAATTTCATTGTGCAACCACGAGAGTGGGTTTCAAAAGATTATTATTATTGTCATTAATTCTTAATTCGAGCAAGCCTACAGTAGTTAGATTATGTAAGTAAATAGATTACATTGTCGGTAAACGTAAAGTATTTGAGCTTATCCATGCAAGTTTAATTTACTGAAAAAGAAATTATAAAAATTTAATTTACCCTTTTTATTTTTCTTATCAATAATTTCCTTTTTTGTGAAGGGCTCCATAATACTTTACAATTACCACATTGTTATTACACGACAATTTGAAATTATGATTTTCCCCTTTCCCTCTATCCTGGACACCCCTGTAAGTTGGACACATTATCGTGGAACCGCAAGTGTCCAAGTTAGAGAGGTTTTAGTGTATATTTTAATCGCTTGTATACGTTATACTTCCAAATCCACGAAATATTTCACCCCCAGCAGTTAAATGTTAGTGCCAAAACTTTTACGACGTAAACCGACATAAAGGAATGATTTGTTGGAAGTCAAGGTATACATAAATCTCTTACAGGCCGGATATCATACGAAATATGAGCCTATGTATGAAAATTATAATTTTATGAGGGATGAATGTTCCCTCTATGTTGTATCTCGTGTCAGGTTGGGCACGACAAAGATAAAACGTACGCAGCAGAAAAGAAAACGCAATCTTCAGACGCAGTCTTTCAACAGATGGCACGCGAAATTAAGATATCGCGAAATATTACTTGGCTCGAATCTCTGCTTAAAATTCGCGGCAAGTAATATTTCCAACAAATCGTGTTTATGATTTAAGCCTTAAATCATAAACACGATTTGTTGGAAATTACAAGATTCTTTCACGTAACTTTTAAGAACATAATCAAAGATGAATTTGCTGCCTTATAAGTATCCCTCGTTTTAGGATTAAAGTTGTAATTTCAGAATTAAAGACATATAAATATTTTAAGATAGCTTAATTATAAGTGGAACCGCAATTTTTTTTAAAAAAAAAGTCACTTTTCAATACAGCGTTCTCAACTACATTTCCTTCATCTGATAATGATGGTCCAGCCCGTATCATCCAACCCGTACTCCGTCTAGTGACTGAGCTAGATAGCCTGGACCTCAAATTCAAAGGTTCCATCGCAGGATTTCAGCGAGACAACTTGTTGGAATGAATCAGCGTTGTTACACGACTCATGCAAACATTAATCTACTTGAATAACTACTGGTTTCGAAATAAACAGCAGTGAGAACAAATCGACCCAGTAAATTGTTAAACAAAACCCTCGAAAAATGTATTTCGTCGATTAACTTTTCGGTATCAACTGCTCCTGAACAGTTCTTCGTCGAAGCGACCAGCTGATATGTGTGCAAATCTCGTGACGGGCCGCTCCACCCCGGCATCGATCGTCCGCCCTCCCTCTATCAGAACGCGTCCCGGGCTAAACTACGTGGTAACCTTTTAGGCAACCCTGACCCGGCTTTGACCTTATTACACAACGGAGAAGCATCACATCTGTCCCAAAGACTCGACAGATATTATCTCGCACGAAAAGTAACGGATTCAAGATTATGACCACGCCCGACGTAGGAAAGGACACGTCACTAGCAAAGGAAATGTTATATAATTCCAGAAGCATTCGTGGTTGGGACAATGGACATAGTACTTTATTCCAGCAGGTCAGGTCATGGCTAAACAACCGCTGAATCTGATGTTAAACATCTAATTCCACTTACCTGAGGAAAGGAAACAAAGCCTTTATAGCTACAGAAGTTTATTTACGTTGTTGTGTTTTTCACACGGCCTTTCATAGGCATATTACATATTCTCGTTAATGAACTTTATTGTAAATAACCAAGAAATTTTTCAAACTAATTCCGCTGTACACAGTGTCAACACAAGGAATAAAAATCAGCTTCATAGACCAATTGCCAACCTCTCATGTTTTCAGAAGAGTGCATATTATGCGGGAATCAAAATTTTCAACATTCTACCATCAAATCTCACAAGTCTTGTAAATAAAAAGGCACTATTTAAACTAGCATTAAAAAGATACTTAATTACACACTCCTTTTAATCTGTCGATGAATTTCTAATGTTTACAAGTAAATCATAATTTATCTATTGTATATAATGGGTACGGTGGTCTAGCGGTTAGAACGCTGGCCTTGTAATCCTGGGGTCTCGGGTTCGATTCCCGGCGGTGCCCGAATTTATAACTTGTGTTGGGCAAGGCCGTGGTCTAGGCAACACGGAGTTTTCCTCCGTGGCATCCCAACAATTACTCCATTCACACACAGAAGAAGGCAATGGCAAACCACTTCTGGATCATCTGCCAAGAACGTATATGAACAGGTCCCAGTCCGAGAAAAGGATGGAAGGATCCTGTTCATATGGACCTGTCGTCAGACAGAACACTAAATAACAATAAGATGAGGTGGTCTAGCGGGTAGAACGCTGGCCTTGTAATCCTGGGGTCTCGGGTTCGATTCCCGGCGGTGCCCGAATTTATAACTTGTGTTGGGCAAGGCCGTGGTCTAGGCAACACGGAGTTATCCTCCGTGGCATCCCAACAATTACTCCATTCACACACAGAAGAAGGCAATGGCAAACCACTTCTGGATCATCTGCCAAGAACGTATATGAACAGGTCCCAGTCCGAGAAAAGGATGGAAGGATCCTGTTCATATGGACCTGTCGTCAGACAGAACACTAAATAATAATATAAATATGCAGATAATGGCACATAACCATATCGGCTGTCAAAATTAATGTCGTCGATCAATGGAGAAAATGGTTTATCGTCCAGGTTACGTTCTTGTAGGGAAAAACATCTGCGAATCGCCTTTTAACAATTAAAACGTACATGGAAACGAATTATAATCAGCGCGGCGCTGGAGTGAGAGAGATATCATTAAGAATTATGTGCTGTAATTCTATTTGAATACAGGCATACCTCGTTTTATTGCGTTTCTCAGATATTGCGTTTTTTTCTTCAAATTGAAGGTTTGTGGCAACCCTGCGTCGAGCAAGTCTATCGGCGCCATTTTCCCAACAGCACGTGCTCATGTCGTGTCTCTGTGTCACATTTTGTTAATTCTCGCATTTTTTAGACATAATGCTATTGCACACTTAATAGACTACAGTATGGTGTAAACATAACTTTTATGTGCTCTGGGAAACAAAAAAATTCGTGTGACTCGCTTTATTGCGGTGGTCTGGGACAGAGCCCGCAATATCTCCGAGGTATGCCTGTATTTATATCTTGCGGAGTTTCGGACTTGCATTAACGATGGAATATGGAAGATATCTTTTAATTTTCCATGCAGAACAAGACGGCAAAGAATACCAATACTACCCTGGAAACAGGGCACAGATAACATTAAAAAGAACAGGACAGAATGCGTTTGAAATTCAAGCTAAAGATCGGGGAAGAAGTGATGATGAGGTTTTGCAAACGCCCCAGGAAGATGACATCAAAGTATTGAAATCAACAATTTCTAACACAATTTACCAGACGGCATAAACTCCAAATCCACACGCGTTACAAAAATTGATAGTTGAGTTTGCAGGTGGCATGACGCTCCATGAAACATCTGTACGCTTTCTGGGTCTTAAAAGACGGTCTGTAGAAAAGCTTTTGTTGTCTCGTATCTTGCGTTACGTTTGTAGGGAACATCGTAAAACAAAGGGCTCCAGCCTTCGATCGCTACGGAGCGAGAAGGGAGACTGTCTATTTTAACCGCGGAGGCAACGAGTCCTGTTGAAATATCCGCGCTACGGATTCGCTGGACTCGTCTGTTTAACGACGGCGAAGTACAACAGGAACACAGGCATCAGAGAAGAGCATTAAACCCGAAATACGAACGAAATAAATTAAATAAACAAGGAAAATGGAACTTGATATCAAAGGAACGAAGGAAATACAATTAGAAAAATAACACGCAAAGAAAGGACAAAACATTATTAAAAAGGATGATTTGTAAATCGGACAACTGAGGAAAAGTAATGTCTAAGAAAGATGGAAAAGACTGTAAATAATAAGGAAACAAATAGAAAAGTAACGGAAGAAAAACTAGCAGAACTCGTTCGATGAATGACCACGCCATCTCGACGGAAGACTCGAACATCCACCGAGAACAGCGTCTCGCGTCAACGAAGAATTCGCGGTCGGACAGCTCCGGAGTAAAAATTCCGACGTCAATGAAATTGTCTCTGTCCCATCGTGGACGTCAGAAGTTTACGTATTACATTTTCGGCCAACGCCATGCTGCCTTGTGATTTTCAGAAATTACGTAGACGAAATCGATATTTCACGAATCAGTCTTAAAATGCGTATGCGAGAAGAAACAAATCCTACCAGTACTTGGACAAAGGATGACGAAAACATCGCAGATGGTAAGGAAAATACGAAATGTATGCAGAGTTAAAAGATAAAATGGAATTTTATGTCCTCAAAAGCCATTAGAGATAAGGTGATTAAAATCGTAACGCAGGCACACACGTTACAAAGTACACGGCCGCGGATAACGCGGGTGTCCTGCTCTTTTCAAGGCTTCTGAACTAAATGTGAAAAACGTGGAAAATGAAAGTGTGTGCGACGCATCATGACAACGCGCCAGCGCACACCGCCCTCAAAGTTCGCCAGTTTTTGGCCTCAAACACCATGGCCGTCATCCCGCACCCTCCTTATTCGCCGTGTGACTTCTTCCTCTTCCCAAAGATGAAAATTCAGCTAAAGGGAAGAAGATTTGAGACGATAGAAGAGATTCAGGCAGAATCGCAGATGGTGCTTGACAGGCTGACAAAGAAAGATTTCCAGGGATGCTTCCAGGCTTGGCAGCGGCGCTGGGATCGTTGTGTTCACTCCCAGGGGAACTACTTCGAGGGTGATGGATGAATTTAATACCTGAGATAAGTGTACGGGTTTTTATACGCGCAGTCTTGAAACTTTCCGATCGCACCTCGTAGCATGTAACAAACGGTGGAGTGTCGACACCCAATGTTTCGGCCAGGAAGTCGGAGGAAAATCCACTGCCACACTGCAGAACCGGTGGGGTTTCGGTCGACCGGGGTTTCACTTGTTAGACGTCATCCCCAAGTCGCGCTGTCAAGAGCAGACTAACTACACGAAAGAAAGCTGGTGGCTTTACGACATCGCCTTCTGCGTAAGAAATATCCGGCACTACGAAAAAAAAAAAACTTGATTTTACACGAGGTACGTCCCACATTCTAGAACCCAACTGTACCCAGAGCAACGTTTCAAAGATACATCGACGTGTTCCATTCTTTCCGCCGGACACGAGGAATTGTTAACATTTCTCGGTGCTTTCGAATAAAGGAGAGCTGGAACGTATTCCCACGAGGTTTCACAGCCCACACGTCATCCAGCTTGAGACATTTAGTACTTTCGTACGACTGTCAATACTCCACAAAGAAAATAACCCCCCCCCCCCACACACACACACACACCCAAGCATCTCGAAGGGTCTTCTCGCGTTTGTATCGATTACTCTGCAAACTTGGAGCTGTGGATGACACACGTACTCGTGTTCATTATTTTAGCGGAATTTTTTCTCTAAAGTAGGCTTACGGTATCGCCCTCAGTGTCTGTTGAATCGATAACAACAAACTTAAATTCACGTAACGACGGACATAATTGCTTTGATTAATTGAAATTCGACGAGCTTAAAGCAAGAAGCATGGAGGAAGAAGGAGGTTTTCAGGGCGGTGAGTACGCAGATGACCGTCTTCTGCGTTGTGACGTGTAGTCTGGTGGAAATTTATCGACTTTTCAGGGGCACGATTATCTTGATAGATGCAGTAACCACCTCTGAAACGTCGTTAAGCTTCTACCGGACTACAAGGCGTAACAACCCAGAAGTCAGCCATATTCAGACTCACCGCCTTGAAAACCTCAGATCCTACTCGGTTGATCTTTGTAATGGTGAAGTGCAGTGTTTTCTTCGCGGTACGGACTGAATTATATTAAATGTTACTTAGACGAGCTTCGGCTTCAAAGGGTCACACTAGCGTTTAACATTTGTTCAGGAAACAAAGAACACGTCTCACGAAAAAGATGGCTGTCTTCTGGGTTGATGCCCTGATGATGGAAGCGGTAACCACCTCTGAAACGTCGTTAAGCTTCTACCGGACTACAAGGCGTAACAACCCAGAAGTCAGCCATATTCAGACTCACCGCCTTGAAAACCTCAGATCCTACTCGGTTGATCTTTGTAATGGTGAAGTGCAGTGTTTTCTTCGCGGTACGGACTGAATTATATTAAATGTTACTTAGACGAGCTTCGACTTCAAAGGGTCACACTCGCGTTTGACATTGCCTGAATGCGGTTACATTTGTTTAAGACACAAAGAACACGTCTCACGAAAAAGATGGCTGACTTCTGGGTCTTTGTCCTGATGATGGAAGCAGTAACCACCTCTGAAACGTCGGTAGACTTCTACCAGACTACACCGAGCTATAACCCAGAAGGCAGCCATCTTCGGACTCATCGTCGTGAAAAGTCCTACGAGTATTAATTAGCCACAACACTGAAGTGTTGCGCACTCCTGTCTGCCCGCAACGTTTCCACAGAGCATCATGTCAAAATTAATTTTAAGCAAACTTTGTAAACCATACAAGTTAAAATGTTTACTCATCTACTCAGTAAAATCTCAAATGTAAACTAAAACAGAGTAAGAATAACTTTTGAGGTTATAATAATACGCTGCGTTGTACACAAATACATGGTAGGCTATAGAAGAATTATTACAGTGATAAATATTATCCAGCTCAGCCCACAAATCCCTTAATAGCAAATGACCACCAACCATGGCTACCAACATTTATTTATTATTCAGAGATAATGGAATAAACTGTACCAAGACGAGACAAGAAATTTTTAAAAATTGTTATTACGCTGATCAAAGCAAGACGTACCCATCCTATCCAGTGGTACCGGGGTTTTTTCCCGGCGGTAAATCGCGGCCGTGGTGTGATGATGATCACTTACCCCCATCTAGTGCCGGGGTCAAGAATTAGTAGGAGCTATATCACCTCTCCCCCCAAATGCCTACATTGCGTGTAGTGGGACAGCTTTGTGTTTAACTTTAACTTATACTCTTGCAGAGTGCATAGGACATTTTACGACAAAGTACGTCACTATTCTGGATTCAGGCTCAGATGAACGATCATAAAACATACGACAAGATTTAAAGCATTAAAACAAATTGTAAAAAAAAAAAAAAAAAAAAAAAAACTCCAAGACAATGAACCCGAATATCACAACACGAACAAGGAAAATCTTCAGCGTACAATTAAGATCTGATAAATTATTCCTGAAAAGTCACGTATAACATTTCCCCGACAGACATATCAAAACTAAACTTTAGAATTAATAAATTTGAATAAGTCGTCAATAAAGCTACGCAACCCGCAAACAGATTCTGATGACTACTGAACATAACGAAAATTAATTTGTTCGATACGGAAACGAGGCGATGGTAGGTGATACATTTATTCAAGTAATGCCATGTAAACACATTTCGATTTCTGCCCACTGACAGATAATGTTATCTGAAGATTACGTAGATTTATCTCAACCAGAATACAAAATCACAAAATACTGTGGGCCTAATGCAATAAAGAGGTTTTAGCTACGTATGCCGTTTGATATAAAAGTGAACGCGCTCGACTAAGTGTAGGGTCTCGGGTTCGATTCCCGGCGGTACCCGAATTTATAACTTGTGTTGGGCAAGGCCGTGGTCTAGGCAACACGGAGTTTTCCTCCGTAGCATCCCAACAATTACTCCATTCACACCCAGAAGAAGGCAATGGCAAACCACTTCTGGATCATCTGCCAAGAACGTATATGAACAGGTCCCAGTCCGAGAAAAGGATGGAAGGATCCTGTTCATATGGACCTGTCGTCAGACACAACACTAAATAATAATAAGATGAGGTGGTCTAGCGGTTAGAACGCTGGCCTTGTAATCCTGGGGTCTCGGGTTCGATTCCCGGCGGTGCCCGAATTTATGACTTGTGTTGGGCAAGGCCGTGGTCTAGGCAACACGGAGTTTTCCTCCGTGGCATCCCAACAATTACTCCATTCACACACAGAAGAAGGCAATGGCAAACCACTTCTGGATCATCTGCCAAGAACGTATATGAACAGGTCCCAGTCCGAGAAAAGGATGGAAGGATCCTGTTCATATGGACCTGTCGTCAGACACAACACTAAATAATAATAAGATGAGGTGGTCTAGCGGTTAGAACGCTGGCCTTGTAATCCTGGGGTCTCGGGTTCGATTCCCGGCGGTGCCCGAATTTATGACTTGTGTTGGGCAAGGCCGTGGTCTAGGCAACACGGAGTTTTCCTCCGTGGCATCCCAACAATTACTCCATTCACACCCAGAAGAAGGCAATGGCAAACCACTTCTGGATCATCTGCCAAGAACGTATATGAACAGGTCCCAGTCCGAGAAAAGGATGGAAGGATCCTGTTCATATGGACCTGTCGTCAGACAGAACACTAAAAAATAATAAATAATAAATAAACAGTGACTAATGACGATTCCTTTGTCCTCCAAGCACAACTCAGAAGCAAGTCATCGGTGGGAAATTCAACAGTTATTGAGACAGAAAAAGAAATCCTACTGTCAAAATCAAAGGGCAAGTTGTAATGATCTTTATTAACATTAAATAAATTATGCATCTTAAAAACAGTTAAAAATCACTCTACCTCAGAACTGCAGAAAGTTTAGGTCAGCGCATTCGTCGAGAAACACGTATCATTTGCCGGAAAAGTGGGTTATGCATTATTACGATGTGCCTTCCCACACGTCACTAGGCCAAGACAAAAATACCGGCGTTGGAACATCCATGAAACTCGTCTGTTGCCATCGTGTCACATAAAACGTTCTTCGGATGTTGCACCTCGTGGACTGAGAGATAGTGACCGATATCTCAGAGGAGCTGAGTGCCTCTGTCATCGCCCTGATAATGGAGACAGTAAACTCTTGTGAAACGTCGGTCAACATCGGCCAGACTACACGACACAACATCCCAGAAGACAGCCAGCCACCTCCCACACTTGCCGCGGTGTTAACGTCAAATGTCACACAACAGAAGTTTCCTGACGGCTTCATCCTGAGGGTAGATTGACTGAGGAATGCAACGAAATTACTCTGGACTATCAATTCCAGCTGTTTCCATACACAGCAGAGTAGTTATTAATTATTATTATTTATTATTTAGTGTTCTGTCTGAGGACAGGTCCATATGAACAGGATCCTTGCATCCTTTTCTCGGACTGGGACCTGTTCATATACGTTCTTGGCAGATGATCCAGAAGTGGTTTGCCATTGCCTTCTTCTGTGTGTGAATGGAGTAATTGTTGGGATGCCACGGAGGAAAACTCCGTGTTGCCTAGACCACGGCCTTGCCCAACACAAGTTATAAATTCGGGCACCGCCGGGAATCGAACCCGAGACCCCAGGATTACAAGGCCAGCGTTCTAACCGCTAGACCACCGTGGCAGTTATTAATACACAAATGCAATTCCAGAGGCAAGAAGTTTACAACGCAAGTGACGATATTCACTGTGTAGCTGAAGGCAATCAAGACGTTCTACAGAACGCGGGATCGATTCTGAACAGAAAATACCGGAAGGTATAACGAACATTTTCCAGAAGATTTTCGCCATAAAGCGTTGGACAACCTTGCTTTTGAGTTAGCAAGATGGCAATGAGTTATTACGACAATACCAATCATGTTACCAAAGGGCGCGTTATCACAACTGAGAGCCACATATCTGAAGTGACGTACTGAAGTAATGTAAAATGTGAATTTTATAAGCCAACAGGCAACAGCGAGTGATGTACCAAGCATAATGTGTTGTGGTTATCATCATACGTCATATACGGGACGTGTATCCAGTTCGAATCTCAGTGGAGTCACCGGTTATGTATACTGACTGAAGCTTCTGCGTAACTCAAGGTCTCTCCAGAGAGAACAATCTCATCAGATGTCTTATATAACCCCCCCACCAGATAAAACTACGTAGTTAAATAACCTAACCTAGAAATCAACCAACCCATATGGACTTCACAACAGAGTTTGTTTAAATACGTCTAAATTCTCACGAGCCAATGTGAAAGTTGTATAATTCTTCTCCTTTTCGAATATCTCGTAGCCTTTCTCAAATATCTGTTGAGGTAACCTGTTATATTCCGATTATATTATCGCTGTCTTCAGACTAACCACCGTGAAAACCTCAAATCCTACAAATTCCGATTTATTTTTTTAGTATCTGAACAATGCAGAACATGAGACCAGTAGCTGATTCATCACGTCGGAATCCACACTGATGATAACAAATTCGTCTACGCACACACATAATTAATCTATTAATAAGACAATAAAGATTGATAACATTACGTACGAATCTGATAAAAGTATTTTTCCTTAATACATAAGACCAAGCATTTTTGTCCACTAAGAGTTATCACTCAGTATTAATGCGAGACTAATGAATAGGTTTTATAAAAACTACAACGAAGATACAATTACGCCGACAAACATTCTCTGAAGACATACGCGGTCTGTGGGATCAGTAAGGCGGAACGATACAGCGTTTAATACATGCAAACCGTGAAACTTTACACCGCTGTATCGTACCTGCGATGAAAGAAAGCATGAACAAAGAATACGACTGTGAGACACTCGCTTCTCTTGACTTCTTAGCTTGATACTAACACCTTGCCTGTATAACAATTGGGTCCAGAACGTAGTGAGCCAATGGTACGTAACTGTACATCATGGCTGCCTCACAAGCGCTGGCCAGAATATCCATACCAACACCACGACACTTAAATCCCTCAGAACTCCACATGCTACTAACGACGCCAGTCGCGGTTTTCTCTTATCAGGCATTGCTTATCACAGTTTGGTACGCAGATAACAGCGTTTTTCTCCCACAAAAAAAAAGACTTCTGTACCTGCGGATAACCACAGCCTCCGACACAATCATATCCGTTTCACAGCCCAGTGAACTGATTTTAAATGTGTTTTATCTTGTCCGTTTCAATGGTAGACATTTGGTGCGGAAGTTATCAAAAAACAGCGCCCGTGGGCTGTAAGCTGTTTCCTATTCGTGAGGTCCGGGTTCAAATCTCGGCCCTGAAACTTACTTAGGTTTTCTGTGAGTTTCCAAAGTCTCTCCAGGCAAATGACGAGAAAGTGTCTTAATTCTGTCCGAGACAGCTTCCCTGCTGGCGAATTATTTCGAAAAAACTGAGAGTCTTTAAAAAAATAGTTTTCGCTCCGACAAATATTTGGCGAAATACATGCATAAATGCTTCTAGTCTTCGTGTAAAATGCCTGTAATTGTAATTAATCAGTTTTGGTGCATTTCACCAATATAAGACGCCCACAACATCCGATGCGCGGTTTTCGCGTCGTTTCAAACAAAGGCAATACGAGCTCTTCTAAAACGTCACTGCGAACAGGAAAAAAGGAACTACGTCGGCCTGCACGTAATGAGAGAGAACAGCACAGAAGCACGACAGACATCGAAGAAGAGCGAGGTTGTTTAACCTAAAGACAAAAGTGACCAAATACTAAAAAAAAAAAAGACTTTAAATTACACGCCTACAGCATTAAAATCAAAATGAAGACGAAGAACACACAGGAAAGTAGGGTTTATACATAAACCGACTTTTGAAAAAAACGGTTTTCGAATTGCAGTATTTTAAAAAAAAAAACCGGTTAAACCGGTTTTCGAATTTTTACAAAAAAATAATTAAAACAGTAAAAAAAATATTTATAATTATTTTAAAAAAATTCAGTTTATTTAATATTTATGGAACTACAAAAAAATATAACAAAATAAAATATACTCCATACAAAACCAAATAAAAAAAACTAAAATCCGTACAAAATATAAATTTTAAATTTTTATTTCATTTAGAATTTTTCTTCAGGAAATATGATTTCGAAAAACATTAAATGTCCACTGAACGATTACTTAATCTTGTTCTTATTCTAGATACAAAATTGCCTGAAATAGAAAATACTCTCTCACTGGCTACCGAACTTGGTTTCATCGTTTTCAGGGCATCAGAAAATAAATCTAAATTCTTTGTTCTTTTGTTGGTTGCCTCAAATACTGAAAATTCGGCCTTCAGTGTCTTCGGATTTCATTGATTTCAAGTCAAAATGTTAACGTTTTTAATTAATTAATTTTTACATATTAATTCTAGTATCGAAAAACCGGTTTTTTAAATTTTAAAAACCTGTTTTCGAATTTTACAAATTTATCCAAACAAACCGGTTTTTAAAAACCGACAAACCCTACATGAGAGGATGATAACATTTTAACTAATCGCTGCAGCACAGAGATGCCTCATCCATGATCATATAATCACGCAACACATTTTACACCCCCATATTATGATCTCAATTCAAGAATTCTCTACACAGAATAAATTAATAAAAGAACATTTACAAAGGAACAGGTGGGCAGTGGTTAGGTTTTAATAAGGGAGGTTTCTTTCTAGCTCGCCCCTATAATTATGGTTTAGCAGCGGCAGAACGGAAACATTTATTCTACACACATCCCAGCGGACTATATAAAATTCCATAACGCGACTTAATTAAAACAGCTTAAGTGTACACAATGCCCAGCAACTGAAATACAACTTTAACTAATTAAATGTACAATATTCCTTTTGTAAGCCTATCAATTTTTATTGCTAATATGGGGGGGGGTGAGAATATGTCTGGATGGAACTGGGCCGCTAACGGGTGCATTTTCCATCCCTTAGATGACATGACAATACTTAAAGGAAAATAAACACCCATTGGACAGGAGGCAGGGTGGAGCCCAGAGCCGGTCTGGAAGTAGAGGCTAGAGGAAAAATCCTTTGTCCTCGTCGGGGATCGAACCCCAGGTAGTCCATTCTGTAGTCAGTCATTATACTGAGCTACCCCGACTCCATTCACACACAGAAGAAGGCAATGGCAAACCACTTCTGGATCATCTGCCAAGAACGTATATGAACAGGTCCCAGTCCGAGAAAAGGATGGAAGGATCCTGTTCATATGGACCTGTCGTCAGACAGAACACTAAATAATAGTAAGATGAGGTGGTCTAGCGGTTAGAACGCTGGCCTTGTACTTCCTGGGGTCTCGGGTTCGATTCCCGGTGGTGCAAGAAATTTATAACTTGTGTTGGGCAAGGCCGTGGTCTAGGCAACACGGAGTTTTCCTCCGTGGCATCCCAACAATTACTCCATTCACACACAGAAGAAGGCAATGGCAAACCACTTCTGGATCATCTGCCAAGAACGTATATGAACAGGTCCCAGTCCGAGAAAAGGATGGAAGGATCCTGTTCATATGGACCTGTCGTCAGACAGAACACTAAATAATAAAAAAACCCGACTGCTACTTCTATTATGATTATAACACATTCAAATAACCAAGTTCAAAATATAGTAAAAGTTAGGATCTTCATAACAAAGTTTGAAAGCAGTCAATTTGGCATCAGCAAACACACGTATAGACTGACAGACGGAAAATTATATGTGCTATTTTTTTCTGTGTACAGAGTACACATATTTTTTTTTTGGGACACCATGGGTGGGAGACACAACAGATCAAAACGCGGTGGCGGAGGAAATCGTGTCCTATCCGGGAATCGAATTCCGATCTCCGAGCCCATAACCAGTCACTGAGGTATCGTGCTTGGTGGAAAAAGTCTGCCATCTTGGTTTACGATTCTCACACGAGGAAACCTAATATTGGTTTTGGTACATACAACCCTCAAGACGGAATATAAGCATAGAAACTGTTTCGAAGACAGAAATAAACAGAAATACACATGAGAGTTACGATTCATTGCAGTAGAAAACAAATTTACAAACACAAAACAAATTACTTTCGCTGTGATGTATTGGTACCGGTTGTGTATCGATTAGTAACACACGACGATCGAGAAATCGAATTATCCTTACTGCAAAGTAACGTTTGCAGAACAACACAAGGAAAGGGGAAACCCAGACAGCCAATCAGGCATCCGGTTAAAACAGGAAAACAGGAAAAGATGCTTTCTATCACCTGGCAAAACACGCAAAATCTTAATTTTCCCGGTCTACACGCGATTTTCGCCACTTTGAACAAAAGGGGTAGTCGATTACGTTCAGATCCGTGAAACAACTGTCATTATAATTGTTTAATTTTAACCGTCTAATCACAATAAAATATTTTATTAAATATTAAAATATTTAATAAAATATTTTATTAAATATTAAAATATTTAATATTTTATTAAATATAATTAAATATTTAATAAAATATTTTATTAAATATTAAAATATTTAATAAAATATTTTATTGTGATTAGACGGTTAAAATTAAACAATTATAATCATCACAATATGACGCAACATTATCATCTCATGAACTGTCATTATGTTGAGATAAATAGCAGTTCATTAAATTTCTCTGCAAATTAAAATTGAAATAGGCTTTTGATGAATCAAATGACGACTTTTTGTCTCAATTAAAGGTACTCCTATCTATACAAGTCATTTGCAGACTCCAGTCCTATTGTTCCACGATGGAACTCAACCTGTGTGTTCTTCCGCTGCGCTGAGCTATTTCTGAGTCATTAAACTAAACCACACGATAAACCTCAGAGCTCACGATTTCTGTAAATGGTAGCGGAAATTTAAACAAAAAAAGGCCAAATGTACCACAATATACCACGCCAAATAACTGATACGTAGCAGACAATGACAAAATTACTGCTGATGACTTAATTGAAATTTTAATTACGCACTATGGCGTGGTGAAGATCCCAGCTTCCCGGTTTCAAAGTCTTCATCCTCCAGTCCCGCATCGGCCAGCCTTTAAATACAGATAGATTAATCCTTTAAAGTCTTGTGGTAACTACATGTCACACTTGGTTTAACAATCAATAAATCCATATCTTTTTTATTTATATGTTACGTAGCAAACAGTACAAAGTATTTCCTTAAACAGATTACTAAGATTAACCAGTTAATCTTTGTAACCCAGAACTATTATTATTTAGTGTTCTGTCTGACGACAGGTCCATATGAACAGGATCCTTCCATCCTTTTCTCGGACTGGGACCTGTTCATATACGTTCTTGGCAGATGATCCAGAAGTGGTTTGCCATTGCCTTCTTCTGTGTGTGAATGGAGTAATTGTTGGGATGCCACGGAGGAAAACTCCGTGTTGCCTAGACCACGGCCTTGCCCAACACAAGTTATAAATTCGGGCACCGCCGGAAATCGAACCCGAGACCCCCAGGATTACAAAGCCAGCGTTCTAACCGCTAGACCACCTCATCTTATTATTATTTAGTGTTCTGTCTGACGACAGGTCCACATGAACAGGATCCTTCCATCCTTTTCTCGGACTGGGACCTGTTCATATACGTTCTTGGCAGATGATCCAGAAGTGGTTTGCCATTGCCTTCTTCTGTGTATGAATGGAGTAATTGTTGGGATACCACGGAGGAAAACTCCGTGTTGCCTAGACCACGGCCTTGCCCAACACAAGTTATAAATTCGGGCACCGCCGGGAATCGAACCCGAGACCCCCCCCCAGGATTACAAGGCCAGCGTTTACCCAGAACTATATAAAAGAAAATAATTATAAACAAACTACGAACATCGGGGCAGTGGAAAGTAAGAGACGTGTGTGAGAAATAACTTTGTTCTGTGGATCGATACTCCGACTGACCGCCTCTTGGTAAATAGAACCCGGTCTGCGGCCAAGACAAGAACGGGAAAACCTAACCTAATGCATGTTAACAGGCGATGTCGCCAGATACGATCAGCAATTCGAAGGAAGTGAATAAGAAGTACCAGAAATGGGGGGAACTGCGAAAGTAAGAGATTTTCAAAGATCGATAAACCGGGAGATCACTTCACGGGGGGGGGGGGGGGGGGGGCTTAAATCCTGGAGCAAAAATACAAGAAGACGGAAGCTAAGTCCGTGGAGGAACACGCAGATATCATTGGTTTCTTGTTCTGGGTTTTGGCGCCGTGTTGTCTCCTCGATGGATGCCAACGTTTCGGAGAAACAAAATGTCTCAATATTCAGCCTTGATGATGGAGACAATTAGTTTCTCCGAAACGCCGGCATCTACCGAATAGACAACACGGCGCCAAAACCCAAAACATCATCATCATCATCATCATCATCATCATTTTCATCGTCCCCGCCGTGAAAACCTCAGAGCTCGACAAATAGACTTATACACAAAGAGCAGAGACGGAGAGACGGAGAAAAGACAAGGACCCAAAAATGTATATTTCAGTCGAGAACCGAAAACGCGGTCCATGCTGGGACAGTAGAATGATGGAACACGACTGTTACATGTAAGCCCAATGGAAGAAGAGATTCTTATCTTGTCTGCAGATTTGCGTACAACACGTACATTCTCGAGGAAGCAATTGTGTCATATACAAGCTGTTGCAGGATATAATTTAAAATAACATGTAAGTCTATTATAGTATGAGCTCATAATTTGTGTGTTATTTCCATGAAATTTATATCTGAGTATATACTGTGGTAATTTAGATAAAACATGGCTGTTGGTTTATAAAACACTTCCAAGGTTTCTCTTAGCCCTTGGATCAAACGTGAAAAATAATTTGGTGGGAGGTCAAGAGAGTTGGAGTACCCGGCCATATGCCACTTACAAAGAATCATTCGATTAATACGAACCGTCTAGCACGCCTGGATGCTCCGCGTCAGGTGTCATACAGGAGAAGGACGGCTCTGACGTGTGTTGGTGGATGCGTCTGTGAGTGGGCAGGGTTTCGTTTTTATGCCTTTCTTCCGAGTCTGCGCCCGGATCGATAGTTAACCGCAGTCACACCGCAACACCGCCAACACCCGGGTCTCGAGCCAAAAGAGAAAATCTAGGTCACAAAGGTCACTCGCCATATTCTCCAGGACTGAAATTCAACCGCTAAACGTAAGTTGATGTAAGTCTGGACACGTGCTTCAGCTCCGCGCGCACAACTGCGGTGTCCGAATTAACGTATTTTCGTCTTCTGCGCACTCAAGGTCACGCGTCATGCACTGTACACGCGACTGTAGAGTGACGTTGCGTCCGTGGTATCCAAAACCAAGATGGCTGGCTGGCTTCTGGGTTCTGGCGCTCAGTCATCGTCCCGATGACGGACTAGTTTAATAATTTATTAAACAAACATAAATTTTATAGAAACATACGTACAGAATGACATTTTATTAATGTGTCTTTACTACTTAGTACCGCCACGATGGTCTATCGGTTAGAACGCTGGCCTTGTAATCCTGGGGGTCTCGGGTTCGATTCCCGGCGGTGCCCGAATTTATAACTTGAACACAAGTTATAAATTCGGGCACAGGTCCCAGTCCGAGAAAAGGATGGAAGGATCCTGTTCATATGGACCTGTCGTCAGACAGAACACTAAATAATAATAACTACTTAGTGCAG
Source organism: Zootermopsis nevadensis (assembly GCF_977971745.1). NCBI lineage: Eukaryota > Metazoa > Arthropoda > Insecta > Blattodea > Termopsidae > Zootermopsis > Zootermopsis nevadensis. The sequence goes on from NW_028259182.1 coordinate 3,880,046, forward strand.
AAACTGAGGGTTGTGAAGTCTTCTTACGAAAATAACACAGAATTGGTCGGATTCTTTATTTCAACGATGACTTATATGAAGCAACCAAGATCTGCTTACACGTTTCTAAAAGTTCGAGGTTTTCTTTCCAAAGTCGTGACTATTCTTCGTCTAAACTTAATTGACGGCGAGACATGTTCACTTAATTTATCGTAAAAATAAACACACAAATAGAAAAAAATAACATGAAATCACTGTCAGTTCTGGGTGTCACATTTACGAATATCGGCTGATTAACAAGACCACGGATGAAAAATACCGACGGAGGATATGGAAACAGTAACGGACGTAACAACCCAGTGTGAGTCTCGCCCGCCTCTTCTGTAGGTTACTTGATATATTTTGACATTTTGTAGGACTCCTTGCACGAGTGATCAGCCCATCGCAAGGCCTCTCCACCTGTACACAGGACAGCACAACACACAAATACGTGAACAAACACCCATTCCTAGAGCGGGATTCGAACCCACGGTTCCAGTGTCCCTCATTAGACCGTGCGTACACTGCGACCGGCCGACGGATTCTGGGTCCATGAACAGCGGGAGCCTAGAGTTTAAGCAATTATCACAGCTAGACAATGCAAGATAGGATGTTGCCTGTCAGAATGCAAAGTTTCTGGCAGACAAAAACTCACACAGGAGAAGGTAAATATATTCTGCCTCAATTTATGGAACTACGTATGTCGGTTTAATGAAATGAATCGTCCTAGGGAACTCGGTGTTGTCTTGTACATCTGTCAACTATTTCACTGTACGAAGGGTTACTTCTAATTTGAGTTGTCAAGTCAAAATGCGCTACGTTTTAAAGTAGAGCAGCCATTAACGAATGCGTGTGCATAATTTAGGCACGACGAACAGGCAAAATCACGAAGTCAGTTGTCAGTTGTCCGGGCAACTTCAACAGAGCTCCACGACGAGTGTCACGGAGACACCAACACAGCATCAAAATCCCCATTTGCAGCGGAGAAACTTCAATTTATACCACTTCTCTGTAGGTAAAATAAACTCGAGACGGGGAAGTTCCATCTGTACATTTCACATCCGAAAAAAAACAACAACTCAATAAACTTAGGTCGAAACAAACATTGCAATGTCACGAGACACCAATGTTTGTTTAATTGTTTGTTTGTTTGTCGTCAGTCTTTCGACTGGTTTTACGTGGTCCTCCATTTTCGCCTATCTTGCGCCAATCTCTTCATTTCCCCCTGAATCAATGTCGAGACTGGAAAAGTCACTTTCCTTCACAGATCTTCGATTCAGGGGGTAAAAATCCATCACATGACAACATATAAATTTTTTTTTAATACCAAGTCACCTTACAATAGGCTGTCAAATCATCCAAAAAAAATTTCCCAATTTACAACATAAAATCATCCTGCCAGTCGACAACACGGAACACACGCTTAAAAATAAGGCACTTCGTGACTACGCCCTGAGACCGATTATAACAAAGGCAAACAGACGCGAGCTGCCTTCATCCGACCAACCAACCCACCCACATTCATAACAACTTATGGAAGTAATTCAGTGAATTATCTGCTGTCAATAACTGCCTGAACCAGGTCAAGGAGCTCCCTCTATTCAGACAAGATAAAATGAGTAGTCGGTGTCTGAGCGTCGCCCTGAGAAGGCTCGTAAGCGACGCCAAGGCCGAGTAAAGAGACACGACTGTTCAATTGGTAACTGACGCAGAGAAAGCCTTGCGATCGACAACGTCCTTTCCCGGGAACGGAAACCCGGCCTTGTATCCCCCAGGAAGACACTCGAAGCCTGGTTCACGTTACGGGGGCAGGACATGGCCACGCCTCGCGAACACGACTTAAAATGTACCGGGATGTTTGACAGATCGGATATCACGCTGCAAATCGTGGGTTCGAAATCCACTGGAGGAAAGGACATCTTTGGGCAGATTTTCAGTCTGTTCTGTGCTTAGAAACTGTCTCAACTTCCATCCACGGATTGTTATGACCTGTCTGAAAAATGACTTATGAAACAGATCGGAAATAGCTCGGTCTATCGGACTCACCTTTAACCTAAAGACTAACGAAGGCCCATACCTCGAAACAAAGAGATTATTTTTAAAAAAATTTAACAAGGTTTAAGGCTTTTTAAAATAAAAAACGACAACGTCCAAAGCAACGAAATAAGTAAAGTAATACCATCGTCAAAGATATTAAGAGGAGAAGAAGAAACTTCTACAATTCAAGAGACTAAGTTCCAGATTAGAATACAACACAAAGAGGTAGTAGACATGAGCTATTTAAATACAGAATGAAAACGCCATCCTTCGTACCTGAAACACTGCTTCTCAAATTACAGACAGCACATTAATCAGAAGATGACGGTCTTCAGCGTTGTAGCGTCGTGTAGTCTGATAGAAATCTACCAACGCGCGCGGATTTCTAATCGCCCTGAAGATGGAGACTTCAAGGACCTCTGAAACGTCGATAAACTTCTACCGGACTACACGGCCCCCACAACACAAAATTCCGAGGATTATATGATGTCTATGTGAAGGCAATGTATTTTTATGGGTCCTCACGGGCAACCGTGTAGGATTGTGGGAGGGGGGGGGGGTTACCTATGACGTCAGTAGTTTCGTTTCGTTGATTAGTGAACTGTCAGCCGATAACACGGCGCTGGTAAATTTTGTAACTATATTTCCCAATGTATGCAAAGTTAATGAGGGGTAGTGACGCAAACTGGATGAGAGGATAAGTGAACCAACTCTCCGCAGGTAACTTCACCGTCGTCCCGCCCAGCACAACGCATGCAGCGGATTAACTCTGCAGAATCTTTTATGTGGTCGAGGTTAATGACAGCGGAAGTTCGTATAACAGTCCTTCCTCAGTAAAACGCCATCCCGCTCACACGCCATGTAGGCGCTTGGGAGGGGGGGAGTTAGCGCGGATCATTCTTAACCTCGGCACTAGATGGGGTGAGTGGTCAGCATCACACCCCGGCCCCTCTTAACCCCTGGCATGAGAAAACAAAATAGGACTATTGAAAACCAAACGGTAGCAAACATTACCCGTATTTAAGCTTCTTATTTTTTTATGAATGTTATTTTAAATCGGTGATATTTTAGACGATCGTCTTTTGGGCACCCTTTGATGATAGAGGAAGTTACCTCCGAAACGTCTACCAATATCAAATATATGGGGACATCCTTCTCAAAAGATACCTGATGAGGTAGAAATTTCCCACGTATCGTATTCCATTTCCCCCCCCCAGATTAAACAAGTGAACAAATAATGGCGCAGACCAGCTCCAACCTTCAACAAACAAAGCAAATGTTTCGTTAACAAAGTTCACAGTGCGACAAATGTGAATGCAATTATCGGCAATTAGAAAGCAGACGATAATTGTAACTACATTTGTGACCAGGGCGGATACATATCGGTACTTTTTAGCCTAGTTTTATGTACAAACCAAAGCTTTACTCACGCGAATGCTCGTTATAACACGACATTCCTACCGTCCTGTTCAACACCGTATTTACGCGTCAAAATTTAAATTTAAAACGTCCAATGATTGCAACGCTGTGCACTGATTGGTTAGTGATTGACTTACAAACACGAAACATTTTTTGTATGAAAACCTGAACGGAAGAGGACATTCGGGACACCGAAGTTTACATCAGAGAATAACACAAAATTTCCCCAAAAGAAACTGGATAGGGTGTCGTGGATTGGATTCATCTGGCGACTGACAACAGTATAAATAAATTTAAGCAACCATAAAGTATAACCATTTAAGAATTCAGTCCGTACAGCGAAACGGGCAATTACATTATCCATTTAACAGGGCAAAATAATTTTGGGGACAGGCTGCCCTCTGCAAATACAAATCAGTTAAACACATTAACATTAGCCTCTGAATGTATGAATTAATGCTTTATATAATGTTTGGAGCGTGAATAAATGTTGTTCTAGTCTTTATATAGGCATTTTTAAACAAAATAAGTATCAAAATGACCAATTTCCTGTTTATGGTCAACCTGTATTCTTCTAATGAACTACCAACTACTACGCTTACAAATAAAGACTGTAGATCATGTAATTTTATCATGGTTATAATAATATATTAAGAATTGAATAACTAAATAGAAGATAAAAAATACTAAATTTGGCATTAGCAAGCAAAAATACTCTATGCTGTTAGAAGACAGTCATCTTGGCTGTCCTTGTTTTAAAAACCACGATCTAAAAGCACAGAAAATAATTAATGTTAGCTACGACTTACTTCCAAATTATTTAGCCGTCAACGCTGAGAAACCGAATCTGTATTACCTTAACAAAAACACCAGAAAACACCTTTCTCAGTGCCATCGACTAAGGTTCTCAGATTTAAAACCAAGGATCTTCTCGAAAACTCTCGTCTCAACAGAACAAGGACTCGAAATAAGGCCAAGAGTAGAAAAAGAGAGTTTATCCGGAGACTGGGTGACTCCAGTTCGCTATCAGACTTTCAAGTATTCCTTTTTCGAGAATAACCATTAAGTATATCCTGTACGTCTAGAGCGGAATGGTAACTATATGGACCACCTGATTTAACAATCAATAACCCTACATTTTGTATTTGTGGGTTTCGTAAGATTATTTCCTTAAACAGAGTTTACAAGTTGATCTTTGTAATGGTAAGGGGTGGTGTTTTCTTTGCGGTACGGACTGAATTCTTATATATTTAAGCGAGCTTCGGTTTCAAAGGATTGATCCCAGGCAAGTGCCCGCTATAACCCGGAAAAATCCTTCACGTCACCATTTGGTCTATATGAATATGCAATAAGTACCAATGACGGGCCCGCGTTCGTCATGCCACGATCAAAGCTTCGTGCAGAACCACAGATTACGCTCGCTGGTTCTCGCACTAATTGCGGAAAACTTCTTCGCCGACGTCACTTGTTAGCACCACGTTATAAATCGCTAAACGAAGTGGGGTTGACCAAACACGACATCCGAGGCCTGAAGCGACACGGCTCGTTCAAGGGACCACATCCCGATGCGTATGAGAATCGAGTAAGTTAAGCATAGACATACACAAAGGCGTTCTTCACGGACACAAATACATCCGACAGACTACTCAGTACTACACAGGCGTATATTATAATTCCAAAGAAATAGCTTGGCTTATTTAATGACGTTTTCTCAACTGCAAAACTACAATGGGAGTAAAACTTCGGCTCTAGCTCTCTACGAAGAAAATAGATGAAGGATTTTCGATAACGGCTGAGGAGATCTAGCGCCAAGAGACAACGTACCAGAAGGATAGAAAAATTAACATAAGACAGAGCTTAGCAAATACTTCTTGGGTGCTCAAAGAAAAGACGATAAGACGACTGGGACAATTAGTACATGGGGAAAAAATTCGGGAACCTGATGGAAGGAGGCCAATTTCGAAAATTTAGTCTTGCAGATAGAAAAACATTAAAACGAATCTTATACAAAGCAAGACCTGTCTTATGCTGATTCAGAAGTTACAGTGGCAGGCTCTTGTAAATCTTCACGTTCTACAAAATGGAAGTGAATCGAGCGACTATCGACTTCTTGGAAGCGACTGTGATCGATAGAATTATGTTATCCTGACTTCTGTCCACATCATAGTGCTCATACCTGTGTACCCCTGACTTGTGAGGTAAAAGACACAGCATTTCGACTTGTTAACTTTTTCAATTACCACGAAGAACATGTCCCTTCGTCAGAAGTTAAGAATTCTATCGCCGTAGCGATCCGAAAGACCCCACCCGTCCCCCGGATCACCCTTGCGGACTGCCGTGTTTACAGCTCATTTCTCTGCTACCTCCAGTACACAAACTTCTCCAATCTTATAGCCTTCACACGGAAACCAGAGTGATGTGTCCCACACACTCAAACAACCGCCTGGGGACGGGGAGAAGTAATTTTGAACCAGAACTAATCCACTAAACCTGACTTCGCCGATGTTACCACGTCCTTCATTTGCCACTCACCTCCCAATGATGTCTCAATATCTTAAGTACAATCAGTTAGCCCTTCGATAGCCGAAGCTCGTCTAAATATTATTTAAGAATTCAGTCCGTACCGCGAAGAAAACACCTCACTTCACCATTACAGAGATCAACTGGTTAATTATTATAGCGCCATCAACCGTGTAAACATGAAAACAAATCGACGTTTCGGATACTGTCTATGCTTCCATCATCAGGTTGACGTGTTGAATGACACGACTGCATATTTGATTTGTATCTAGGTAGCTAGAAAAAAAATCTCGCATGGACGCCACGGCGCTGTTTTACATTACATAGAAAAAAATACATTTACAGAAGCTCCATACGTTATAATTATCCATAAATAATTTCCGAATCCTTTATTAAACGTCGCTTTAACCTACAGATTTAGCGCGTCCGACATTATGTTATTACCGACAGCAACAAAAATTAACAGCGTTAAGTCTTGCATGAACTCCTACGGCATAATGTCAATACCAAATTTCATCAAAATCCGTCCAACGGTTTCCAAGTTAGACTGACAGACGATAATCTTAGTCCCATACCTTTCATTATACGCACACGTATACAATTTTTATTTGATAAAATTACTTTCGTATCTAATTCTAATTTATACTACAACACAAGCCACTGCATACGCCCAGATGCAAATCAACTCAGTATGCCGTCCTAGCATGTTAAAGCTGCGATCAATACAATACCCACAGGTGTTAGCAGCATTCATTGTACAGGCTGATCTAATTCCTGTGTCACTTGTCAATTACGTCAGCCTGCCCATTTAATGGGTTCAATTAACAACATTATCGTAGAAGGAAAAAAGTTTAAGGCGCCTGGGAGTGACAATTGCACCGCAGCGCCACTCACCTATTGGACCGGGCTGACGCAGAACGAATACAACACTTACCTGAAACAGAGATAAACACCACAAAATTAAGATCAGGTAATCTTCAAACAAAACTTTATAACACAAAGTCTACATTTACGCTTATAACAAAGTATTGGTCTGTTTCTACGTATCATTTCAGCTACACGGTCACTATACAACAAAACTGTCAGACATAACCTCAAAGTTTCGTACCGTTCATAATAAATCTGGTAAAAATCTGATAAAAATGTACGCTGGCATAATGTATGAAAATTGTATTTGAAATTATTTATCGTTTTGAAGCTTTATATAATTATATACACCTGAGGATGGTTCTTTTAGGAACTGAAACATGTCGTGAAACATGAAAAATGATGGTCTAATGTAAATCGAATATTTCGATAAAGAACATCATTTAATATTTTAAATATTTTAAAATGTTAATTATTGTAATATTTTAATATTTGATAAGAATTATTGTGATTAGACGGACAAGATTTAATATATACTTATTCGTACCGTTGTCATATTAATAAAAAAGAATTAAAATGAAACTTAAATGCACTGATCAACGAAACGTTGAAAACTAATTCTATGTTCACACGTCCGAGAGTCAGGGAAGATTTTATACGCGTTCAAATACAAATCTTACACAATGCAATTCACACAAAATTTGACGTGTCTAAGTGCAATTAGGCATTAATTACTGCTACCAAGTAACAAACAAATTGACAATAAATTTAATTAAAGAAAATAAAAAATTAAACATGTCCCACTACACGCCATGTAGACGCTTGGGGGGAGAGTTGGTATAGCTCCTACTCATTCTTAACCTCGGCACTAGATGGAGGGTGAGTGGTCAGCGTCACGCCCCGGGAAAGGACCCCGGTACCCAGAGCCGGTTAGAGGGAAAAATTCTCTGTCTCCTTAGGGGATCGAACCCCGGTCGTCCAATCCGTATAGTCAGTAACTGACGGAGCTACACCGGCTCCATAAAGAAATTACATGAACAACTAAAAATACACGGGAAATATATTTTAAAAAATCAGGAGCATTAAATGACGTGTCGTTTCCAGCTCAGCCAATCACAAGTCCGCCATGTTTGTACGGAATTACGCAATACAAAAGAGGAGTGGCCTCGACTGATAAAATCGATGTTCAACACACAACGTTATTCGCTTATCAACCTGTATTTTGTATGGGGTCGATCCCCGCTCACACGAAGATAAAATTGTGCGTAGTTAAACAAGAGAAGTAATTATTCGTGGTTTTTTCCCGTCTAATCACAATTGTATATAAATAAAATTTTATACATAAGATATTAAAATATCATTTACATATTTGGTACAATTTTTACTACATGTTTCGGTTACACTGAACCATCTTCAGGTGTAAAGTTAAAAGTTAAAAATTATAATCTTATAAACTAAAACTTAATTACTGTTGTTGTGTAACTTCTGATGATGTTTACTTCCAAATTCATTGGAGTGAGGGTATATTTTGAAGTGATGGTGGTTCAACATTGGCCTGTAACGCCTGTGTATAAATTTTAATTATATACAATTGTGATTAGACGGAAAAAAACACACGAATAATTAAATTTTAATTCACAATATGACGCAATTATATCAACTTAAGAGAAGTAATGGTTACTAACGGCTTTCCTGAGAAACTTTGGGCAAGTGCTATTTAATATGACTCCTACACAAATAATCGGTGATTCCCATGCAGCGTTGTATGAAAAAAGCAACGCATAAGCAAAATTTTGAGTATGTCAGCAGAAAAATCAAAGGATCTCCGATTCATTTTTCTTTTCGTTCATAATTTTCCGCTCTTTGCCAGGTAAACTTCGCGGTCTGAACGTCATCTTTCTTCACGTTAAAAGATTACGCAGTCGCCGTGACATAAAAATTCCAAGATAAAGTTACTGTCGCAGCGCGAGGTAAGGAAATTGGGGAAGGAGACAGGCGAAACACCTCAGAAACAAATGACAGATCGAGGATGATCTACAGCACACCGCCCTCAATAAACCCCAAGCCAGGCTGCAACCTGCACAACATGTTCCCACCGAACGAGACAGAATGCAGTTCAGAATAAAAGTGACGTGTGGATTCAGCAAAATGGCGCAATGAAACATGAAATATGAGAGGAGTTGAAGTTGTCCGTATGATTAAACAGTATTATAAAAGCTGAGATTAAAACCCCACACGGATTTTTAACCTCGATACCAGATGGAGGTGACCTACCAGATAATTCCGCTTTAACCTAGGGGAAAATCCCCGACGATCGCTAGATGGGGGGGTTGGGTGGGCCCTAAAGGTCATGGGTCATGTCCCTGTCGGTAACTAATCCCGATTTGCCAACCTGTATTCACTCACTTTAATATCCCGGTTCATACGTATTCAGGTACACATATAATCAGAAGTTTCTTTAAATCTGCACTGACTGTACGTAATTCTTAACACAGAAAAATTGGGTCAATGTACAGGCAATTGTTTGAAAGGCTTTGTGACGTCATCGAATTCCGGTGGCCTCATTAGACAGGCATTGTTGAAGGGTGGATGATTCTGTCATCATTATGTAGCACACCAGGGTTCCAAGAATATCTGCACAGGTCGTCCTCTGTTTATCAGAGCGCGTGGTTTATAAGTTAGTAGAGACTGTCTCTTTGAATTTAGTCACCATGTCGAATCCGAATGGATTTATATATTTCAAAACTGTATCCAACAATTATGATTTCAGTTTCTTACTGAATTTCACTCTTTTTCTCATGAATTTCATTTCAGCAACTGTGATTCTAATTCCGTAGAATGTTTTCCTCATCCAGTTTTTACTCCCACATAAAAGTAGGAAAATTATAAATGTTTATATTATTATCCCATAAAACCTGAAATACGAGGCGCGTCCCAAAAGTAAGTTTCCCACTCGTCCCACAGCTAGCAAACCTTATATTGCGCGAAGCGACTGTGCGTACGTGATAGAGCAATGACGTAGCATGGCGCATGCACTAACGGCACTTCCCGCGTTCTCACAGTAGCATCGTTGCAGCTGTTGAAGATGGAGGTTCTTATTCCAGCTCCCGCCGACTGTGAAGTGCGGTCAGTGATAACGCTAGGCCGCACACGGCTCGACGGACAGCAAGTCTCCTGCAGGAGTTCAGCTGGGAGGTGTTTAATCATCCACCCTACAGCCCGGACCTCGCTCCCAGTGATTTCCATCTTTTCCTACACCTCAAGAAATTCCTGTCCGGTCAGCGTCAGCGTTTTGAGAATGACAGAGAGGCGGAGATGGTTGTCACACAGTGGTTCCAATCCCAGGCGGCAGACTTCTACGACACAGGTATTCAAAAGTTGGTCCCACGGTATGACAAATGTCTCAATTCCGGTGGCGAATATGTTGAAAAATAGCTGGACACTTGCTGTATCTGTTGCAATAAATATTTCCATGAAATTGTGTTTTGTTTCTGTAAACGGCCCCAGGGAAACTTACTTTTGGGACGCGCCTCGTATCTTAACAACAAATGATCACCAACGAACCTAGCAACCGGCGCTGCTTATTAAAAACATAAATTAATTCCTCTTAATTACTTTTCTTTTAATTACCGTCGTGGAAAATGCAAAATGTCAGAAGTTTGCCAAGCAATTTTATTTTTGTCTAAACCAGGATTCGAACTCAGGTCTCTCAAATACCAAACCGGCGTGATAAAAACTAAACCACCGCTGTTGTCATCGGTAGACCTAAATGACAACCGGACTGGTAGATCCCAACACCGAACAAACTACATTCGCTGTTAGATCTGGAGATGGACAGGCGATACTAGCTCATAACAACGAGTTCATCTGGGGCGTTTCGCATCACATCGACCGCGAGCCGCTCTCGTAGCAAAGCAACACCCCCCCACCCCCCCACCAGATCACCATGACATCCGCTACAAACCTTTGACCACCGATCCTATTTAATCACGGTCAATCTAACGCCAAGAACCTTCAGCGTAATTAAGAACTCTCAAAAGTTTATTTACTCACAAGTACCGGTCCTGATCACTAATTAATGAAAAACACTAAAAAAAAGCGACGCTGAACCGTGATGATGATGTTCTTGTGGGTTTTGGGGCCGTGGACACTCATCGGCAGACGCCAACGCTTAGGAGAGACATAAACTATCCATCTTCAGGGCTGAAGGAAATATGGATCCAAACTAATTCGTTTTAAGTGGAAAATACACTTCCTACAGTATAAGTCTAAGAGTATTAACTTCTCCCGCCCTGAAGACGGAAACACCATCTTTCTCCGAAACGGCAAGACCACACCGACGAGTCTACACGGCGCCATAACCCGTAAGATCACGATGTAACTGTCGTAAAATATCTCAGATCTCACAACAGTAAACCACTTTCAACAGAAAGTAAACCAACTGTTGAAGTTAGTTTGCACACAAACTGTGTCTGACAGCCTTATCTTCCTCATGGTTGCCCGAAGCACACAAGAGTAAAGTTAAGTGTTTGGGGGTGAAGGCTCCTTCCCGTGTGATTGTATAAACTTCGTCATGGTTAGAGGGAAATATTTCCCCACTGTACGACAGACGTGCCATGATTAATTTTTTGGCATTAGTAAAATGTATACTCCCCTTTCACTCCTCTGTACCAACATTAACCAACTTAGGAGAATCTGAGGTTATCAAGGCGGGGAGTAGTCTTGTAGTTTATAAGCATTTCGGAGATCCTTGCGATCGCCCTGATGAAGGAGGCAGCAAGGACCTCCGAAACGTCCCAAAACTTTGATGCATTACACACTATTTTAGCTGTGGATGAGTATAAAATCCGCCTGGTGTGCCTTGCGTTAGAGGTTACTTCTCAATCATGAAAGAAGAATGGACCAGCCTTCTTTCAGTTCCTTGGTGGTTGTAATGAAACAAGGATAGAGGAGAAAATTACCAAAGAGAAACGAAGGAAGGAAGAAACAAGCAAGGTAAAAAATACTTTATCTGAATGGGGGGGTTAGGAGAGAGCCAATACGACAACCCTCAACTGCGGGGACACTTTAATGAACGCAAAACAGGATATAATTACAAATGTAGGAACCTGACCTGGTCTATATGAACACTAGGCCAGCCCCGAGACACCTCAGGAGTTAATTAAGAAACCTCAAAAGAATATTACCACGCTCTTCGCCCTCACACATTTTCCATCCAACACCCTGAGACCACGGTGGTCTAGCGGTTAGACCGCTGGCCTTGTAATCCTGGGGTCTCGGGTTCCATTCCCGGCGGTGCCCGAATTTATAACTTGTGTTGGGCAAGGCCGTGGTCTAGGCAACACGGAGTTTTCCTCCGTGGCATCCCAACAATTACTCCATTCACACACAGAAGAAGGCAATGGCAAACCACTTCTGGATCATCTGCCAAGAACGTATATGAACAGGTCCCAGTCCGAGAAAAGGATGGAAGGATCCTGTTCATATGGACCTGTCGTCAGACAGAACACTACAAAAATAAAAAATAACCCTGAGACATCCCGCCGACAACGCGAACCACTGTTTGGAAATTCTACATGTCCTATTATTATCTACTGTCAAGGTGAAAAAAAAACCGAGCTACATGGGACGCTGGTCGCCATAGTAACGGGAGAAAAATCATTTCATGGGCTCTGGTCTTTGTCTGGGATGTCTCACAACACCTAAGAGTATCATATTTTAAAGGATTCTGGCTTGCAGAGCTCTTGATGAACAAAAGTTAATATTTCTGAGGCTCGAACATCAAAAACAGAGACTCTCAGTCCATTGTCGTGTGATATTGCAGCCACGAGGAGTGAGCCCTCCTCATAATACCTCGTGATGTCGCGATCAATACGCGTTCATATACAAAATGGAGGGAATAAACAGGGAATGGGATCCTCTGGGGGGAGGGGGGACCAGGGAGAGGGGTATACACACACTCCACATATATCCTGATGTTATGTAAATGCGTTCTTTTCTGTAGTGACTGAGATACAAAAACTATTATTAACGTCGACTTTGCAAGACCTGTTCCCCTGCTCCGGTCTGCAACACGCTCGTCGAGTGTGAACATATGTTAAGCCAGGTCGATCCTTACGCTACGGCCAGGGGTTCGATTTGTGGTTGCTAGAGAAGAAAAAAAACCTTGCCCCCTGCCGGGGACCGAACCCCTATTATTCAGTCCGACACTGTGTACGCTAATCCGGATTTTCAAGAGTCCCAACCTGGTCCGACCACTGACACATCTGCAAGAGAATGGAACCGCCCCTGGATGAACGGGCGAGAAAACTCGGTTGGCAACAATTATAGCAGAGTACGACATTATGGACGCATTCCTAATTATTATCACGTTCATACGAAAAATTTCAGCACTACAGTACAGCGTGAAAGATATTTCAAATTGTGGAACAAAAATAACATCGTGTGCGGGTTGCAGGAAGGAAACGATCTTCTGAAAAAGACTGATAAGAAACTCTTAGAAGATTTCTATTCCTGAAGATGGATGTCTTCTGGGTTGTCGTAGTCTGGTGGAAGTTTACCAACGTTTCAGAGGTCATGCTGCGGTGATCGCACTGATGACGGAGGCATGACCTCTGAAACGTCGGTAAACTTCCACCAGACTACGACAACCCAGAAGACATCCATCTTCAGACTCACCGCCTTGAAAACCTCAGATCCTACTCGGTTGATCTTTGTAATGGTGGAGTGCAGTGTTTTCTTCGCGGTACGGACTGAATTATATTAAATGTTACTTAGACGAGCTTCGACTTCGAAGGGTCACACTGGCGTTTGACATTTGTTCAGGACACAAAGAACACGTCTCGCGAAAAAGATGGCTGACTTCTGGGTCTTTGTCCTGATGATGTAAGCAGTAACCACCTCTGAAACGTCGGTAAACTTCCACCCAGAAGTCAGCCATCTTCAGACTCACCGCCTTGAAAACCTCAGATCCTACATTTTTATTCCTGTCTGTAACAAGAGAGCATCTTTACCTCTCAAGCGGAAATATGGACTTCCCAATTTCTGTGCAAATAAGGCGACAGTCAAAGTTCTGTCACTTGAAATCGTCTTCGTTAACAGTATGTGTTGAACAAATGCGAGTGCAGAAGTTGCTTTTTGTTGCTGAACTTTTATGTTCAAGCGTTTTTGCTTATAAAGACGATATTCTTCATTACCCCGCAGGTAATGATGCACGGTTATAAAACTTTCTTTCATATGTTGCATTCCGTTTCGTAATATGATGACTTGGAGCTTTTTTTTCCCATTTAGGACGCTCGAAGTTAATTTAAACTTCGAAGGGAAAAGAATAACTTCGCTACCGTACTCCAAGAATCTGAAATACACAAACAGAACTTCTAGCTAATAAAAGAACACGTCACTAAACTGACTTCATATAATTTCCGGTTGTCTTCATTACACGCGAAAGTATTCTTTACAAATTTACTTAACAACACTTTATCAAATACATAAGTCACAAACGTTCTAATTACAGAATAATAATAATAATAATAATATCTGGCCAACATCCCGGGCGAACACGACGTCAGGGAACTTCAGAAAACTTCCATTTTGGGAACTTCATACATCATTCAAAAGACTCTGTCGTAAAATAAAATTATATAATACATGTAATACATATTAAAAACAAAATGTATCCCGGAAATAGCTGCTGCCCTATGTACCTTAGGGACAAGGTCTGTCTCGGGTACATGGGATTACATACCCCATAAAGTGGTGAAGAGATGGGATAATAATAATAATAATAATGACTGTAGTGTTTTGTGACTGATCGCTAACGTAGACGCTGAAAAACAGAACTGTCCTCTTTATGTTTATTCCCAGCTTTTAACGACGCTTTATCAACTGCAGTAGTATGATAAATAGAGAATATTACGGACGACAGCGGCCTATTTTAAGGCACTGTCCCAGGACTTGCGGAAGGAATCTTAGTAAACGCACAAAAGGCCTTAGATTCCACTAGGAAATACCAAATAAAGAGGTAGAAACCAGAGAGATCAGTAAAAGGATGATCTTCTTATAAGAACTGGTTATCAGCATCGTCAAACCGAGATGACTCGATTTCTGGAGATTCGTTCGTGTGAAAAGTCTGCAAAATGCGAAGTTGACATTGTCATCGACGTATGGACACTCGCCTTGAAATTTCCTTCATGCAAAACTTCCGGTATAATCCAAAGTTCCTGATAATTCAGCGTGTTTATAAGGCAGTAATTATGATAGGGCGTCACTCACGTACCCGTCGCCCAAGTACGCACTCTTAAACACGTCACATATGACGCAGAGCTCATTCGCCTCGTCGGTACATTGGATAAACCACTTGGAGTGAAGTTTTAATTAGAATGTTTAGAAAAGCTGGCGAAGTACGACAAAACTTTGTCGAGTTTGGTAGCTGAACAGGGCATGAGCGAAGGCGCGCGAACGAACCAGCTCAGCTAACTCTTTCCCCTGACACAGCCACAAATGCTACACTCAAGTTAGACGTCGCATTGCCTCAGCGGGACAGTCTGATCACGTAAACAAAATGCCACGACGCAGCAAATACTGTCAATCAATAAGGTAGTATATTTGCGTCATATTGTGAATTAGGTTAATATTTTAATATTTTAGGTCAAATCACAATTTTTAATAAGATAATAAAATATAAAATATTTAAAATATCATTTCACGTTCCTCATCGAATGATCGATTTACAAATTAGAACGTCTCTTACGACATGTTTCGATTATATTTAACCGTCCTCAGGTATAAATTAGATTGGTAAATTTAAAACTCGAATTACAATCATTTACAATGTTATGCAGTTTAATGAAGATGTTCTTATCAGATTACTCTTATATATTAGAACGAAGGTATTGTTTTTTATATAATGGCGTGGTTCATCTGATGTTCAATATTAGTCTGTAAAGCAATGATTTAAATAAAACATTAATAAATATGGAGTAATATAGAAAACAAAATGATGGAAGTAAATAAATAGTAGAATTCTAATATATAAGAGTAATCTGATAAGAACATTTTAATAAACTGCATAACATTGTAAAGGATTGTAATTCGAGTTTTAAATTTTACCAATCTAATTATACCTGAGGATGGTTAAATATAACCGAAACATGTCGTAAGAGACGTTCCAATTTGTAAATCGATCATTCGATGCGGAACGTGAAATGATATTTTAAATATTTTATTATCTTATTAAAATTGTGATTTGACGGAAAACATTAAAATATTAACTGTCAATGAAGGAAAAGAAAATCTCTGCCTCTCGCTGGAATCGACCTCCTGTCCTTCAGCTGGGCTGGCGCGCGAATCTCAAGTTCATGACAAAACTTATAGCGATTTACCTATATCACATTTCATATCCCTGAGGACAAAGGGCATATATGACCTCGGGCGTGGGTTCCCTTACCAAATTTCTTGCAAATAACGCATAAAACATCTCTGACGCTGATCTCGTTTGATTGCGTCCAAACCATCGTAAGTTCTCATTGCGTCGTGTATTTTTACTTTTCGTAGCGAGGGAAATTTACAGATTAAAGAAAATCCAAGAGAGAACGGTAACATTTTGAATGCGTTTTGTACAGAACTCCGCCCAAACGATATTTTAATGCCAGAAAAGAACCACCGCGAACACGTCATTAAGAGAAAAGTTAGGATTTACAGTCGCTGTCTGTTCTACACAACACAAAATGAGACTCGCTATTCAAATAACATTTCATACTACAGCTCAGACTTCTGAGTTACGAAGTGAGAGAGTTTCTCAAACCGCAGAGTGAAAACGCTCATGTCTCAGGACAAAAATGTATTGAAGGTACCAAAACGCTCAAGGTCGTATCTTCCGCGTTTATGTCAACGCGACTCATACAAGAACGCCACATTCTAAACGCCGCCTGGAAACAGAAGAAACGCTAAAATACTATACAGGGTGTGCATATAAAGTTTATGCCATTTTGATGTGACATTGCTCACGGACCGAGTGGCCGAGGAATGAAAACCAAACGCATCTGGCCAGGTTTCATGCTCAAGTTTATAATTTCAAAATCCTTTCAGTTGAAGGACTACGCCTACAGGTGTTAAAATGTCGTCTCAGGTAGAAAAATCCAAATGCGTAATGTGGTTTCACGACTCTCGAGTTACAGTGCGAAGCGGATTGTGTAAGGTGTTTGGAAGGAAAACGTCAAAACAAAGATGTCTGATGTCTATTTACAAAGACACTGAACAGGGTAATAAATCTCGCGTTTTAATCTAGGTCTCTCGTGTAAAGGTTAAGTAGTTCCAGCTTTCACAAGCAAAACACGCCGGACGTCGAACTGGGCTATAACACAACCCTGAAATGCAGTTTCCATTCTGACAGGGGCTGCCAAATCGCTGACAATGTTGCGGTCAGTATTTGAAAACAACGGTCAATTCTCTTTTGCTGTGTTGCATGTAGACACGACAACAGCATTAACACTCTACTGCTCGGCGCTGGGGCAACGAAGATGGCGCTGTTCTTCTAGGTTGTGACGCCGTGCAGACTCTGAGGCAGACATCAAAGTTCTGGAGAAACATCTTCAGGGTTAAAATCGGAGACAGTACGTTTGCACGGCGTCAAACCGAGAAGGAGAACGTCGTCAGGCCTGAGGGCTGACCGCTATGCCAGTGTGCCGTCTTCGGCCACTTGAAGACCGAGGTCCAGGCATCGATCCACGACCGCATATTTAAACGTAATATAATGGAAGAATAATGACGTCACGTCTCCGTCAGTCTGCATGTGAGTCCGGAGATGGCGCTGTCTTCTGGGTTGTATAGCGCCGGGTAGTCTGGTAAAAGTTTAACGACGTTCCAGAGGTCCTTGATGCCTCCATTATCACTCATCTCCCTGATGATGGAGGCAGCAGGGACCTCTGAAACGTCGGCAAACTTCTAACAGAGTACACGGCGCTACAACACAGAATAAGGCATCTGCGAATGTATTTGCTGTTCAACACAAAAAAAAGGTTAATTCCCGTCAACTGTGACGAGTAATATTAGCCTAGTACTGACATGATTATTCTGAATCAGTCGAGTGTGTGACGTTTTACTCAGTCACACCCAATCGCCTGTGAAAGGTAGCAGCGGGGCTCCGAAGATAGAAGGGGTGCAGATAGTCGGGTTTCTTTACCACCTGAATGAATAACAACTTGTTTACATCGTGTTTAAAGACGCCTTTTCAATAGCTCAGACTATAAAGCATCTGATCAGAAGATGACAGTGAATGATGACTTGGAAAGGATGTGGAAGGTATCGGTCGTGATGGTAATTTGAGGTACCACCCCGGAATTTACCTGGAGGAACTGAGGAATACCACGATAAATCACATTTAAGAATTCAGTTCCACCTCAAAAGAAAACACAACTCTTCTCCATTACAAGGATGAATTGTTTCATGCTCTTTACAGAGAATGTTACGAAACCGAAAAATGCATTCTGTGGGTTAATGAATATTGATGGGGGTGATACATTTTCTAAACATTTTAACTTCAATGGGCTAATCTGTGCGATGAGTCGATGATCTATTCGTCATTTGGTTCTGTGAATGAGGCAGTTCAGTTGCTTAGTTTTAAAATTTAATGAGTTAGCTCATCAGACTGTTAATGACTGTGAGTTCTGGGAGTAAGCCATAGTCAGTCGTGCGCAGTTACGAAGCCAACGGCCCTCCGTTCCCCGCACCCCTGGCGTCGCGACGGCTGAAACACACGGGGAACGAGCAGGCAGTGTATTTGTCGTTCGGCCATTAAAACGTGGACTCGCTCTATCTCGTAGGCAGTAAAATTACAACGGTTCTCCGGGGAAGACACTTCCGCTCACCTCATTACTTCGCATACGTTCTACATCGGCCAGATAGCATGAGTCGACACGGCCCCAACCAAAGTGGAGGGCCATGGCTTTGCTTTACTGCGGCATTTTCCGGCAGTTCTAAATTAGGGGGGAAATTCGTATTCCATTACGAAGTTAAGTACGTAAACACTAACGTGGAATAGTGTACATATGCGTTTTTTTAAAAAATATATTATTTGTAATTCTGGATACATTCGAAGATGGCTGTCTTCTGGGTTGTATCGCCGTGTAATCTGGTAGACGTTTATCGACGTTTCGGAGGTGGTTACTGCTTCCATCATCAGGGCATCAACCCAGAAGACAGCCATATTTTTCGTGAGACGTGTTCTTTGTGTCCTGAAGAAATGTCAAACGCCAGTGTGACCCTTTGAAGCCGAAGCTCGTCTAAGTAACATTTAATATAATTCAGTCCGTACCGCGAAGAAAACACTGCACTTCACCATTACAAAGATCAACCGAGTAGGATCTGAGGTTTTTACGGCGGTGAGTCCGAAGATGTCTGCCTTCTGGGTTGTATCGCCGTGTAATCTGGTAGAAGTTTATCGACGTTTCGGAGGTGGTTACTGCTTCCATCATCAGGGAAGACAGCCATATTTTTCGTGAGACGTGTTCTTTGTGTCCTGAACAAATGTAACAGCATTCACGTTACTAAAACGCGAGTGTGACCCTTTGAAGTCGAAGCTCGTCTAAGTAACATTTAATATAATTCAGTCCGTACCGCGAAGAAAACACTGCACTTCACCATTACAAAGATCGACCGAGTAGGATCTGAGGTTTTGAAGGCGGTGAGTCTGAAGATGGCTGACTTCTGGGTTGTTGCGCCGTGTAGTCTGGTAGAAGTTTATCGACGTTTCGGAGGTGGTTACTGCTTCCATCATCAGGGAAGACAGCCATATTTTTCGTGAGACGTGTTCTTTGTGTCCTGAACAAATGTAACAGCATTCACGTTACTAAAACGCGAGTGTGACCCTTTGAAGTCGAAGCTCGTCTAAGTAACATTTAATATAATTCAGTCCGTACCGCGAAGAAAACACTGCACTTCACCATTACAAAGATCGACCGAGTAGGATCTGAGGTTTTCAAGGCGGTGAGTCTGAAGATGGCTGACTTCTGGGTTGTTGCGCCGTGTAGTCTGGTAGAAGTTTATCGACGTTTCGGAGGTGGTTACTGCTTCCATCATCAGGGAAGACAGCCATATTTTTCGTGAGACGTGTTCTTTGTGTCCTGAACAAATGTAACAGCATTCACGTTACTAAAACGCGAGTGTGACCCTTTGAAGTCGAAGCTCGTCTAAGTAACATTTAATATAATTCAGTCCGTACCGCGAAGAAAACACTGCACTTCACCATTACAAAGATCAACCGAGTAGGATCTGAGGTTTTCAAGGCGGTGAGTCCGAAGATGGCTGACTTCTGGGTTGTAGCAGCGTGTAGTCTGGTAGAAGTTTGCCGACGTTTCATCGCCCTGATGATGGAGGCAGCAATAACCTGTGAAACGTCGGTAAAAATCTACCCGACTACACGGCGCTACAACCGAGAACACAACCATTTTCGTGGTCGCTGCAGTGGAAACCTCAAATCCAATTTCGATATATTATTCCTCTCGCTGTTTATATCCCGAATATAAATATATATTGATCCAAAACGAGTTGTACCAACTCAGATATACTCTGCATAGGCTTAAAAAATTGTGTCCTTAAAATTCATTAAATATTCAACGAATAAAAAACATCTCCAATAAAATTTGTAGATTACCATGAGTAAAATTTTATAATAATTTTTTGAAAAAAAAAATCCATATATTCTAATCTGTAAAAAGACGGAGGAGGGGGTTAATATTTAAATGAAGCAGCAGAGACCTTCCTGAGAAGCTGTTAGTCACTCAGCTGGTAAAGATATTTCTCAAAGTTTCGTTGATATCTAATGATTTTTTTCCCCATCATTAGTCAGCGAATGTAAAAAAACTACCCTATCTATCAGACAGCACAAACATCACACTGAACTTAACAAAACATCGTTCTGAAATTTAATCGGTAGTACTCATAATACAGCACGTCGTTAAATGTATACATCGAAAGTAAACAGAGATTAGGACGAGATCAACATTTGTGTCAGATGCCACTTTAATATATGATGAAAAAATGATAAAAATTATACTAAAATTCTATTTGGACTTCATACAAAGTAGATTTATATCAGATAGGTTAGGTTACACGGACTAAAATTAGATTCGCTTACCGCCAGCTTGTTTTTTCAGATAATTAATATCTAATGTACTCTGAATCGACCGCCTAGTTTTGGAGACGGGCGGGCAGACAAGCGCTTAAACCTACCAACAGAGATCCGAGATTAGACTTTCCGATTACAATTCGTGTGTGTAGAGATTTGCCAAATTTGACAGATGCCAAGTTTTTTCATAATCCACTGTCCTCAGAAAGTTACGGAAGCTCACACGAACATAAAGTCTAAATTCTATTAAGATAACTGAAATACGGCGGCTTTATGGAAAGAATTGTCTAATTATATAAGACCGAAAATCAGTGTGCAAATGAGGATAGAATACTCAGTCCTTCCCAACAAATTAAACAAAATAAAGACCTCAGTCACTAACAAACAAACAGAATGTAGAGAGAGTTTCAGTCTCGCCGTCCGCTTGTCCGTCTATGGTCGAGGGATTCCTACAACCCCTCCCCCTTCACCGATATCAACAGAGTGTGAGAAGGATCTGCCCCCCCCTTCAAAAACAAATTTTGTCTTGTAGCAAACACAAACACACGACAATCCACAGACACTAACTTAACATCAAAATTATCAATCGACTGCTGGAAACGCTCAGCACAACGGGGAATGCGCTGTTCTGCGTGGTTTTCTTCAGTCACTTCAGGTAAATTCCGGGATACATCGAGTCACGACCGCTTCTTAAACACATCCTTCACAACGAGCCGAACACAATCACTTGTACGCGTACGCCTACAACCTACGCAGCTGATAAGACAACGTAAAATAAACAAACTAATAAAATTTCATGTTATAGACACAAGTGGCCACGGATATTACAAAGGATGAAGTAAAGTAAAGCTGTCCCACTATACGCCATGTAGGCGCTTGGGGGGAGAGGCGGTATAGCTCCTACTAATTCTTGGCCTCGGCACTAGATGGGGTGAGTGGTCAGCGTCGGTACCCATTGGAGAGGAGGCTGGGTGGGCCCCAGAGCCGGTCTGGACGCAGAGTATAGAGGAAAAAATCTGGGTTAAATTTAGTGTCTTGTGGGATGCTGCGTCGTGTAGTTTGGTATAAATTCATCAACGTTTCAGAAGTTCTTACGACCTGTATCATCATCGCACTGATGATGGAAGCAGCAAGTACCTCCGAAACGTCAGTAAACTTCTAAAAGACTACAAGACGCAACGACCCTGTAATAATCTGAAATTTCAGAAGTTGGATTGCTTGCATAACGTGGGACAGAAATAAGACAAATGATGTCGACGGGGACATGTGGAAAGTAAGAAAAGAAATTCTTAACTCATAAAGAAGCATCTGTGAATTTTCCCAGGACAGGACTTAAACATGTTCCGAAATATACTTCAGATTTCCTTCCAAAAGACGTGGATTTGGTATAATCACATGGGACCGCGATCGCAAATCTTTGTAATGACTGGAATCCATTTAGGGACAAGGGATTCTGCAGCGATAATGGAGCCTTCCCCTGCATTTATGCCGCCAGCCGGGCGGAAATACTGCGAGAGGACTGTCCTAACATCATCCAGAACGGCTCGTGATCATTATCGAGTAACTGTGCGGTTAGAATTAGACACTTCTTACGACTCGCAAAATACAGCCCCGGTCTCTTACATCGGGCTCAAAGAGACCCAAACGAGGTACGAGAAAATCAAGATGGCTGTCTTGTGGGTTGCTGCGTCTTTACAGACGTTTCAGAGGTCCTTACGGCCTGCATCATATTCGATCTGATGATGGAGACACTCAGCACCTCCGAAACGCCAGTCAACTTCTACCAGACTACACGGCGTAACACCCTAGAAGACAGCCATCTTGATGTCTCCATCCACGGGCTAGAATATCGTAAGAACGGGAAAGATTCCAGACGACATTTCTGCTACGGAACATGAAATACAAATTGTTTTAACGGGCCAGAAAAAGATTAATTTCGAAGTGTAATAAAGTCTTTAAGACCACTTTAAAGAATCAAAACCTATCCAGGCAAGGTTTTTGTTGCAATTAGTGACAATTCTTCCAAAATCATCTGAAAATGTCGTTGCAACGCCCCACCGAAACGTCGGTTTGTAGTCAATACCCCAGTCACTAATTTCTTACGCCTTGTAAGGGAAAGACAACAAAGTCTTTAATGACTGCTGCATTTTGAATGTTTCATAATTTATTTAATGACGGTTTTCCAACTGCAAAGGTACGATCTGTAGAAAGGCCAACACAGTTATCCAAACGGAGTTCGAACACAAGACATCAACTACGGGCCACCGGGCTCGGATAATTAAGGCATTAAGTTGAAGAGCCCCAACTTACGGGGTCGTTACACGCACAGTGAACTTCATCGTCCTAAACGTCTTCTGCGATTTAAATGTAGGGTTTAACGTACCGGTTAAAGAATCATTTTCCGGTCCACTCCAGTGAGAGGAAGACAACGAAGGATCTGACCTGAGCGACGGGCATAGCTGGCTGCATTTAAATTTCATGAGCTACGAAGGATGTTTAAGGAAAAGTTTATTTAACAGATGCTTGATTCCATCTGCGTTATCAGACGTACAAACACAGAGCAGTTTATTCAGATCGTGAAATACACTTATTTATTCTACCATTTTCAATTACCATACCAAGAACCAGTTCAATAACTTGGACTTTTCAACAATATTATTAGAATTATGAAATGATTAGGGGCGAGATAAGTTAAGCATGTGCCACGCATGGGGAGACCAAAATTAGTTAAAATAGTCTACTGGTTAGATAACCTAAAGGGAAGAGATCAAATCGAAAAATCTACGAAAAAATGGGAGGATAATATTAAAACGGATCTTAACGAAATAGGGTTGGAGGCTATTTCAAAACGTGGTAATGGACAGTCCGGTTCCATAACAGGCGGGGAATTGTATTACTAGCTGAGCGACTATCAGTATTGTACTTCAAAAAACTGGGAATAAAAACTCCAATGAGGATCGCTCCAGAGTCGGTTAATTCTGCCTTAAGACCTTGTGGACAAAATTCATAGCTCAGGATACTGTAGCCAATTACAAGACGTTAATCAGCTGGCAGGTTTACACTAAAGCCGTGTGGGTAAAATCATCTAAAATACAAACACCTGAGACGTTCATAGGCGGACGTGAGCCAAGTTCTCATGAGGCTGAAATAAAATATGTGATGCCTCTGAAACGTCGGTAATCTTCTACCAGACTACACGGCGCGACAACCCAGAAGTCAGCCATCTTCAGACTCACCGCCTTGAAAACCTCAGATCCTACTCGGTTGATCTTTGTAATGGTGAAGTGCAGTGTTTTCTTCGCGGTACGGACTGAATTATATTAAATGTTACTTAGACGAGCTTCGGCTTCGAAGGGTCACACTGGCGTTTGACATTTGTTCAGGACACAAAGAACACGTCTCACGAAAAAGATGGCTGTCTTCTGGGTCTTTGTCCCGATGATGGAAGCTGTAACCACCTCTGAAACGTCGGTAAACTTCCACCAGATTACACGGCGTTACTACCCAGAAGACAGCCATCTTCATATTCGACGCCGTGAGAACCTGAAATCCCAATTGTCCATTTAAGATGTAGGAAGAAACACACACACACATACATGAACGTGTTACTTGGCATATTTATAACAAAACCTCTGGCAAAACTGATTACGGCAGTTTTCCGGCAAAATCACTCTCATTAACGTCATTCAAAATGCTAAACAACATTTTTCTCGCAACGCTGACACCCCCCCCCCCCACACACACACACAGACGAAATTATCGTAAATCCCGAGTGTGGCTCGGAATACATTAATAATGGATTTTATAAAAGCGCGTATAGTTTTTAGGACCAGCTTAGCCAACTTCCATAAAAAAAAACCTAGGCCATGAAATTACCATATTAGTATATCAATTATTCATAAAGCTATTTTCTATATCCGTACACAATGACTAGTCAGCAGGAATAGTTCGTCGAATGATTAGTATATATATTGCACTCCCTGGTGATTCTACACGCTCAGTAGGTACTCTTTGAGCGCTATTAAAACCATACATGGAAAATATCCTCATTAGACTAGCAGAGAGATCGTTAGTAGTGGATTTTTTTCATAACGGAGTCTCGTTATCAATAATCGAGAACATAACTACATCAAATTCACTGTTTGGATCGATAACTAACTCACTATAACAGATCAAAGGTTGAACATTCGGAGTACCTTCAAGTAGTTTAATCCAGTTCTCATTACAAACTTTCTCGTTACGTAAACTTGATGCTCAAACATTGGTAAACCTAAATGAAGTCTCTCTATACGGCCTAACACCTGTATGTTTGAATTAATATGTTTTTAATATCATACAATGGCAATCCTCCCAAACAGACCACAACCACTACGTTACAGATTGGAAATTTTAACTAGGGGACTTAACTATAATTTTACCCCGAGAAGAAACTCCCACCTACCTCTGTCTGGCTTCATTATCATATCGAAATGTTGTTCAGTGATTGAGAATATTAATTCGGGTAACATACGGCCTATATCGAAGTCTGCAGACTGTAAACAAGTTGTTGAAGACCAGTGGATACCACAAGATCAGAAACATGTAATCCTGTCCCATAAAAACAAGGGATTTTCTAATGCAACAGCAGCAGCCATCTTATGTTGCACGAGCAATCAGTAAAGGTCTCGCAGGTATCCGGTTCGACTCCCGGCTTGTGTTACCGGCTATTTTAACTTGGGTTTAATGAAGAATGCTGTCTTCTGGGCTCTTTCGCCGTGCCTCAGCTAATCAAGAAACCCAGGGCCTTCAATTGAACCAGAGGGTTTATTACCGTGTCCACAAGAGACCGCCACTCCTTACCTACATCTTGCGTCATGGCTTTATTATTACATATTATTTTATTTTTTATTTAGTGTTCTGTCTGACGACAGGTCCATATGAACAGGATCCTTCCATCCTTTTCTCGGACTGGGACCTGTTCATATACGTTCATGGCAGATGATCCAGAAGTGGTTTGCCATTGCCTTCTTCTGTGTGTGAATGGAGTAATTGTTGGGATGCCACGGAGGAAAACTCCGTGTTGCCTAGACCACGGCCTTGCCCAACACAAGTTATAAATTCGGGCACCGCCGGGAATCGAACCCGAGACCCCAGGATTACAAGGCCAGCGTTCTAACCGCTAGACTATTTTATTATTTAGTGTTCTATCTGACGACAGGTCCATATGAACAGGATCCCTCCATCCTTTTCTCGGACTGGGACCTGTTCATATACGTTCTTGGCAGATGATCCAGAAGTGGTTTGCCATTGCCTTCTTCTGTGTGGGAATGGAGTAATTGTTGGGATGCCACGGAGGAAAACTCCGTGTTGCCTAGACCACGGCCTTGCCCAACACAAGTTATAAATTCGGGCACCGCCGGGAATCGAACCCGAGACCCCAGGATTACAAGGCCAGCGTTCTAACCGCTAGACTATTTTATTATTTAGTGTTCTATCTGACGACAGGTCCATATGAACAGGATCCCTCCATCCTTTTCTCGGACTGGGACCTGTTCATATACGTTCTTGGCAGATGATCCAGAAGTGGTTTGCCATTGCCTTCTTCTGTGTGGGAATGGAGTAATTGTTGGGATGCCACGGAGGAAAACTCCGTGTTGCCTAGACCACGGCCTTGCCCAACACAAGTTATAAATTCGGGCACCGCCGGGAATCGAACCCGAGACCCCAGGATTACAAGGCCAGCGTTCTAACCGCTAGACTATTTTATTATTTAGTGTTCTATCTGACGACAGGTCCATATGAACAGGATCCCTCCATCCTTTTCTCGGACTGGGACCTGTTCATATACGTTCTTGGCAGATGATCCAGAAGTGGTTTGCCATTGCCTTCTTCTGTGTGGGAATGGAGTAATTGTTGGGATGCCACGGAGGAAAACTCCGTGTTGCCTAGACCACGGCCTTGCCCAACACAAGTTATAAATTCGGGCACCGCCGGGAATCGAACCCGAGACCCCAGGATTACAAGGCCAGCTAGACCACCGTGGCTCATATATTTGTATCTAATGAAAATAGAGGAATTTCGTGTTTGTTTCCAAAACAGGCTGTAGTATTTATGCACCACCACCCACTATCATCCTAAAGCATTTCGTTTTGAGTCTGTTATTGATCTCTTCAGTATGGAGTGACGTTTAACATTCTTGGCAGATTTTGATTGAAGAGTAGCATTACAGCTATTCTTCTCCGTGGAATCGTAAAGCAGTGAAGGAAAAACAAGCAGACAGAGAAGAGACGTAGACGAACAGGCTTACAATTAGAACTAGAGAGTTAATGTCTCTGAAATTTCAATTTCATCAAACTGAGTCCAGGGCATTTGGTTGCAACCTGATTAACATAGGAGATGTAGAAAAATTATACTAACGTTGGAACTTTACAACAAACTTTTTTCGGTTAACGAAAAGCTTTCATGAGTTGATATTGTTGCGTCATATTGTGATGATTATAATTGTTTATTTTAACCGTCTAATCACAATAAAATATTTTATTAAATATTAAAATATCAAAATATTATTACTATAATTAACATTTAATATTTAAAATATTTAAAATATATTAAAATGATGCTCTTTCTATCGAAATGTTCGATTTACAATTAGAGCATCATCTTTTTCACGACATGTTTCGGTTTTCAATGAACCATCTTCAGGTGTTTAGTCGATATAAATTTAAATGTAAATTCTAAATGCAATTCTTCGTCAGATGTCCATTAAATATTGGAAAGTTATCCTCTTCTAGATCATTAAACTCGCAGCCACTCTTATTTTTTGCAACGTTAATGTCAGCCATTACTGCAGGAAAAAAAAGTACCATAGTAAATAAATTACCATATCAGTGTTAATATAATTAAATAATAATAACACGTCCTTTAATTGATTTATCCATCTTTCTAGTTCTACTTTCGCCTTTCTTCCTCCGGTATTTCATTTTATCTCTTCCTTTCTTTCCACGTCAACTTCGTGGCTTGGAACTTAAGATTACTAAAACGTAAGAAAATATCATCGGGGCCATATACGCGACAATGGCAGATTCTTAAAGTCACGGAACGATTACCGAAATTCACGGTGAAATGGTTAACGTGACTGATCTGAATCCGACAGGCATCGCTTCGAAGGGCGTCTTGCCTAACCCAAGGTTACTTGCGAGTTCTATACAAATCCAAGAACAGAACCTCAATTTGGATCACGAGGTACTTTAAAGAATGCAAGATAAGAAATCCAAACGCTTTATCATAGCCCGAACTCGGGTGATATGAACACCGAATTCTGTGCAGAAGAATTATGTAAGCCTCAAGATACTTATCATTCAGACAAAAGTGGATTAAAAATATTTCAGTCTAAATAGTGATAAGTTAGTTATTATTACGATAAACATATAATCATAAAGCAAGTGTAACAACAACTCTTTAAAGCCGACGTTCGTCTAAATATTATTTAAGAATTCAGTCCGTACCGCGAAGAAAACACTACACTTCATCATTACAAATATCAACTGGTTAGCCCTTTAAAGCCTAAGCGAGAGAGAGAAAGAGGAAATTGGTGGGGGAGAAGTGAGAGACACTTCGATATCTGGGGGGGGGGGGGGGGAGAAAGAGCATCTTATAGCTAGAAGGTCCCCAGGCAATGCCCGCTCGTCCTTCTGTTAAGGATAAAGTAAGAGTGGAGGCGTTAGTGTGATGATTGGCATAAAAGACGGAATTTTGAAATTTTGTATTAGCGAAAGCTGATGCTATTAATTTGGAAGTTTAATACATAATTTAGAAGTTCCTACTGAGGGGAGGGGGGGTAAATTTTGACGGCGTTAAGGGGTGGTAAATTTTGATTAATTTAAATCGGGAGGGCTGCATGAGAAGCTTGCAGTGGCAACTTGGAACTTGGAACCGAAGTTCGTCGAAATATTTAATAATTCAGTCCGTACCGCGAAGAAAACACTACACTTCATCATTACATAGATCAAATGATTAACTTCGTTTAGGAGAATAATCGCTGTTTACACTGGAATTCATAAGAAACACATAAATACAAAACAAGAGTTACTTATTGTTAAAGCAAGTGGTAAATTAGTTAGTAATGGGCTTTATGGGGGTTGATATGTAAAAACAAATAAAAGTTAAGTAATCTTGTCTCAAAGAACGAAAGAAAAAATTGCAACAAATGCAACGCTGAAAAAAGATGATTTCCTGACACAGGCAAACGAATTTCCAGACCGTCAAGTCATTCTTCAATCGAATTCAGACCGCGGTTCGCAGTGCAAAGTTAAAGTCTACCCAGTAGACGTGCAATCGTTCATGCGCGAGTAGGGACTGATCCAGAACCGCATTACTAAAAAAATGGTCTTTTCGTAAAACCACAAAGGACACTTTTCACTGCGCTAATGTTATTTTTACGTTTGCATCTGGGCCTGGTTTGATCGTAACCCGCCCTTAGGGTCATTACGTCCTCAGCACAAGGCTGCATGGCCCCCCTCTTCCGATACATATTTCTCGTGAACCCACCCCCTCCTAACCGATACAATACAGTGGGTCAAAGCGTACTGTTGATGGTGACGTGAACAAAACAGATTATTTTAGATTACCCACAATTTTCTGTCGCTGGGAGACCAGGCAGGGTTACATTAGCTTCTCGAAGACACGTTCAAACCTCTTCTGAGTCCCACCTCAAACATCTTACTTATACTCCAATTCTAAAGTGTTTTAAAGACGGTAGTTTACACTTAACATTCATTATTCATTGTCAGGACTTTTTCCATCGTCTGTTCTTTAATACCACGACGTTTCGGAGGCTGGTTCTGTCTCCGTCTTCAGGTGAGAGGTACCTACCTGCACGATTTATATTGTCCAGTGACAGAGACTAACTCTTATCTAAGGAACCCAACAGAGTAGGTACATCTCACCTGAAGACGGGGACAGAACCAACCTCCGAAACGTCGTGATTTTAAAATAACTTACCCAGAAGACAGCCATCTTCACACTTAACCTCTAAGGCCTACTGTTGATTTAACGATTTCTCAGATGCATAGGACTGGCTAATGTACTAAACACCATCGAACGCGGTAAGATGACTGTGGATGATGGGTTGGGAACAATGAAAGAATTATCATGTCACACTTCAACGTATACCCCTAGCATTTACCTGCAGGACTGAAGAAAATCATTGAAAAAAAACATGAATCAAAATGCTCAGTCTCGCTGAAAATCAAACCCCAGACCTCCCGAATGCGAAACAGGAGTGCATGGCGAGGTTGCACAAACCTGAACGTTCATTACCACAATCGCAAAGGCCAATATACACTAGACGGGCGTGAGCTTCACGAGTTATCTCGTACGTAACACGTATATGGTTAATAATCATTCGGCCAAGTTTAGAATCACTTGCCGGACTGTTAGCCCCCGTGAAGGCTATATTCAGCACGCAGTAGGATAGTAATTACTGTGTGTGTGTGTGTGTGTGATCACTCGGTTAAAATATGCTTACCGCGACCTGCGCAAAATGATGGCCAGGCACGCAAACCGCTTCTCAGTCGGAAAGAGAAGCCATCGGCAATTCTGAGCTAACGTTGGCTCAAACATTCGTCATGACAGCGCAGGAACACGCGTCCGAAGACAAGAAAATTATTCCACAGACGCAGGTCACAGAATCACCAATTCAACGTAGCGCACGAGTGATGATACTTAAATTTAAAACTTCTTCTTCCGTGGCATGGATTGGGTGCTATCAAGCCCGTTTCGACTTCAGCACATCAGAATTGGTCCTTCCATCGAATTCTTGGTCTTCCTATCTCTCTCCTTCCTATTGGTTCATATGTAAGTAGCTTCTTAAGGAATCCGTTTTCTCGAATCCTATCAACATGTTATTTCCAGTTTTAATAATAATTTTGTATGTCATTTACTATATTTGCTGTCTTTAATCGGTTCCGTATTTCCACACCTGATAATCTATCACTTCGGCTAATTGCTAATTATTATTATTATTTAGTGTTCTGTCTGACGACAGGTCCATATGAACAGGATCCTTCCATCCTTTTCTCGGACTGGGACCTGTTCATATACGTTCTTGGCAGATGATCCAGAAGTGGTTTGCCATTGCCTTCTTCTGTGTGTGAATGGAGTAATTGTTGGGATGCCACGGAGGAAAACTCCGTGTTGCCTAGACCACGGCCTTGCCCAACACAAGTTATAAATTCGGGCACCGCCGGGAATCGAACCCGAGACCCCAGGATTACAAGGCCAGCGTTCTAACCGCTGAACCACCGTGGCAAAATAACTGCTAATTAGGGACAAAGAAATCTTCAAAACACAGTAATTTGCTCACTACAAATAAGTCCCTTAGGATTTTAAGAACTTTAGAGGTGCATATTGCAGGGTTGTAGGCCAGTAGCTTCAGTGGTTTCAAATAATTAACTGTCTCGATCGAATCTGCTTAATTTAATACGATATGTTGTTTAACATGTTAAGCATGTCAACAGATGAGATGGGTTAAATCTGCAGAATCAGTAGCCTAGACCAGTGGTATTCAACCTGGGGTACGCGTACCCCCGGGGGTACGCGAAGACGTCGTAGGGGGTACGTGAAATTTAAAAAAATATATATTATTTTATGATAAACACTGAATAATCAGTAATGTAATTTATTTAATTTATTTTAGATGTAGATTATATACTATGTATAACTTGAATTATAAACCAACAACTTTGGGGGGTACAAAGTTGAAGACAAATTATATTTAGGGATACGCGAACAAAAATGGTTGAATACCACTGGCCTAGACATACACGCGTGTCAGTGACTGTACGACGGAGCTGGGGCAGTTACCTGGCACTCACTGTAAGCCTCGTGCCAGGAGGACGTGGTGCTCGGCACCTCCCTCGGCCCCACTGCACCAACTAGCGTGCTACAGTCACCCATTCAGTTTACGTAATAGCACCCGTCCACTTTCAGCAAATCACGCACAAGGGAACACGATAAGGCCAGTACCAAAATACATCGACGCTTCTTAAAATGAAATGCCATTCCTAAGTCTGTTTCTTACACGACGCTGTTTCAACTGAGCGGCGTCGAAAGGAACAAGAATATCATGAAACACGAAAAGCAGACGATCTGAAAAGTTTATGAAGTGGTATTATGATAAAAGGTACCTCATTCATACCGAGCGCCCTACCACCAATATCACTAAGTAGTAACGTTTAACACGAGATTTAATTATACAGAGTGTCCCACGAATTCCGAAGCCACAGTAGAACGCTGTTATTTAGCAAAATATGGAACAAAACAAAGACGGAGAAGTTGCTGCAAACATGTTTACAATCTCAGGTGTTTATGCTTTCTTTAACAGGGACGATGAGTTACCCCGATACACTCCTACAAACATCACAAATAAAATGCTACGGCGATGCGAGCAGTGTTCACGCGACAGAGAAATTTGATTTGTTTCCACGTGAGGAGGAATCTGGAGTTAAAAACACCCGCAGGCACTACGGAAAGTTCTGGAAACACAGAGCTCTTTCGGTATCGTGTGAACACTGCAACATCATCGTCATTTTACCACTGATAACGTGGAGAACTCAGCGCTGAAACGGCTCGTCCCACTCAGGAAATTCCAACATTCGCTACTTTTCCCTCTTCACATTATTCCGCACTTTGTACGCAACAGATTTCTCCTATTGCCCGGGACTCGTGGGACACTCTGTATACCGGTGTAGAAAAAAGTGATTAACTAAGAACGCGACCATCAATCATGTGTACTGCTGTATACGCCTTAGCTTTTAAAGGGTATGTCGATACAGTGCTGGCCTCTAACAAGCTTTGCTGTTCAAACAGGGTGAATTATACGAGGCTCATTATTATAAAGTTATTGGGGAGGGGGGAGGTTCTGTTAACCCATCCAGTTCGTTCCAATACAATAATAAAGCGGCTACGAAATTTATTTACAGTTTATTTGACTTCAAATCGATGGAACACACGGGTAGACACCCCCCCCCCCCAAATTGCTTGTGGATCCTGAAGTTTCATTACCACATCTAAAACTTCTTGACGATGGTGAAGAGTCAATTGAATAAAAATTTACTTGGATATTATCCATCGTCTAGTAAATATAAAACGTAAAAAACGACGTTTCGGAGATGGGACTCTATCTCCGTCTTCAGGTTCTGAAGAGTCATTTGAATAAAAATTTCCTTGGATATTATCCATCGTCTAGTAAATATAAAACGTAAAACGACGTTTCGGAGATGGGACTCTATCTCCGTCTTCAGGTTCTGAAGAGTCATTTGAATAAAAATTTACTTGGATATTATCCACCGTCTAGTAAATATAAAGCGTAAAACGACGTTTCGGAGATGGGACTCTATCTCCGTCTTCAGGTTCTGAAGAGTCATTTGAATAAAAATTTCCTTGGATATTATCCATCGTCTAGTAAATATAAAACGTAAAACGACGTTTCGGAGATGGGACTCTATCTCCGTCTTCAGGTTCTGAAGAGTCATTTGAATAAAAATTTACTTGGATATTATCCATCGTCTAGTAAATATAAAGCGTAAAACAACGTTTCGGAGATGGGACTCTATCTCCGTCTTCAGGTTTTGAAGAGTCATTTGAATAAAAATGTTCTTGGATATTATCCATTGTCTAGTAAATATAAAACGTAAAACGACGTTTCGGAGATGGGACTCTATCTCCGTCTTCAGGTTCCTACACACTTTGTCCGGAGATAGGGATTAGCTCTATCTAGTGGGCCCAACTGTGTAGGAACCTGAAGACGGAGATAGAGTCCCATCTCCGAAACGTCGTTTTACGTTTTATATTTACTAGACGATGGATAATATCCAAGGAAATTTTTATTCAATTTCATTACCACGTTCACAAAAACCTACGAATGCGTGACGTACTGAACCAAACGACTTAAGATCGACCTTAAAATTACCTTCCCATACACACCCAAGTCTTTCAAGCGGTCTGTTCTGTTCAGGTTGTACAACCAAAAGTGTCCTTTGCATTTCTCACCTCTGTCACGGGTTCTACATGCATCGCCCAACTTATCGTAACATAGCAGACCTACTCAGCGGCATTCCCGCTTAATTCCAAGACCAGAGTATACAGCACAGAGCACGGATTATCGGATTCACGTGACGTGATATGATCATCGGGGCGAATAAGCAGTGGTTGCTATCTGCAGCAGACCCCTTCCAGCAGGCAAGCCTCACACAAAGCAATCTACCATAACGCAACGTTAGGGCTCACTACTTGACTGCAGGTGCCTTTCAACTGTAGGGGCCTGCATGGATCCAGAACCCAAAATCAACAAACAAATATCGTTACTATTGTCACTGTTAATGTTACAACAAATGGTGCCAACCTAACCTAAACATACTTCCTCTACCTTGTAGTATCTAACTGAGCCAACAGCCGCTAGGGTCCAGAAACTTCCAAACGTCCAAAACGTTTAACTGCGACAACAAATTAGAATACCAGAAAATTAAATTTACAAGACCCTGAAGTAGATGGAAGGATAGTATTAGAAAGGGTCTTCAGGGTCAGAGGGAGTGGAATTAATTCGTCTGGTTCAGGATAGAAACCGGCGGAAGGCTTTTGTCAACGCGGCAATGAACCTCCGCGTTCCATAAAAGTACTCTGGTCGATGTAGTTAAGTTAACATTTTTGTAACAAGCGGCGAACTGACTGACTGAATTGGAGTTCTGTCAGTTGGAAACAGATAATGCGCGTTACCCTTAATCGGTAGATAACCCCAGCCCCCAAGAGGGCAGAAAAAATGCAGCGATACACTTCGTGGCACTGAAATTCCGAACAACCCCTAGTTTTCCTTTTCAGTGAACATGTTAAGTCTCACAACCAACTTCCTATCCAAGAGGCACTACTTTTCGGTGGCTGAGGGGTGATGATATATGGGACAAACGCCTACCTTACATTCATGAGGTGGGATTTAAGGCCCTCGTGGCGGCGAGAACGAACATGGCTGTCTTATGGGTTGTCTGCCAGACTACACGGCGCTACAACCCAGAAGACATACATCTTCATTCATGAGGTGGGTTGTTATATAAATATTAAAACACTCTGCGCCGAAATGAAATTCGAAGATAAAACTGAAGAAAATAGTCTTTTGTTTTGCTGTTCTGTGGAGAAGTTTACTAACGTTTCAGAGGTAATTACTGCCTCCATCATCAGGGCAACGATTTCTCAGCGTTGGTAAAATTCTAGAAGACCACACGACGCAACAACCCAGAGGGCGACCTTCTGCAAGGTTCGTCGTTATTAAATAACCCCATTTCATCGACGTTGATCCAAACATGTTCCTGGGAAGATTAGAATTCGACTTTAAACCATCAAAACGAAATCCGGACCCGTGGATCATCGGCTGTCAATTAACTGACTAGCATCATCAAGCTGGGAGAGTTGTTCGTGCCGTACCAGACACGGCGTCCAACCTTGGTGGCGCAAATTTGCCTACGATGCAATTAATGGTCCCTCCTGCTTCAATCAGCCAAACTGCAATAATGAGAAGTGGAACTCAGAGTCACCAGGACTCCCTTGCGATTCTGAAGACCACACCGTTCTTAATGACCACTCCTTACAAACACAAAACTACTCTTGCCCCTGAACACAAATATTGATCCCTGTACAGTAAAGTTACCAATATTAAATCCCCTCCTTCAATACATCACTACGGTTACTCGCTTCGCTACGGTGCGAGTTGTGAGCTGTCTTCAATCCGTTCCGCTGTTCGTGTTGCAAGGTTGCACGATTTTGCAGTGACCTTCAAGTATTCAATCTGGTGATAGCGCCTTTTACATTTTACACCTGCATATAAAAAATAAGTAAAGCTGTCCCACTATACGCCATGTAGGCACTTGGGGGGAGAGACTATATAGCTCCTACTCATTCTCAACCGCGGAAGTAGGTGGGGGGTGAGTGCCGTGCTTTACCCCCAGGGAAAGGATCCCGGTAACCATTGGACAGAAGGCTGGGTGGGCCCCAGAACCGGTCTGGATGCAGAGGCTAGAGGAAATAATATTTCTGTTCCCGTCGGGGATCGAACCCTGTCCGGATCGTATAAACGTATGTAACAACATGAGTAAATAGGGTGTGATAAGCAGGTGCTGAAGATTTACAAACTAGACAGTGTAAGAGAGCACAAAATAAGAAAAATGTTACACATTTCTTTCTGGGTAGTTGCTAGCTGTTTCGTTTATAAATTGCGCTTAATGTCGGCGAGGTTACAGAGAAGCGCATTGCGGTAAGTTAAATTCCAGTGTAGGACATGCGATGAAGAGAAACTTCGTAGATGTGGACAGGAATTTCCCTTCTCTTGCCTGATTCCGATTAGAAGGGGGGGGGGGGAAATCTATGTATGTATGAACACATTCCTCGTATGTTTTGAATTATGTCGGCATGGCAACACCACAAGCTCTCGATTGCGATTAGTGGTGTTTTCTCGACATTTCTCCTAATACAGACAGAGAAATCAAATTATGACACATGAAACGCGCTGTAAGACCAACATTCTGAAAAAACATAGTCCCTGAGAACCTGACAGTCGTTTAGCTTTAAAAAAAAACTTTATTGCACGGAACTGAATGGTTTGTCACCGTGTTCGCAAGAGCCTACAGCCAGAACACAACCTGAATCATCTGAATCCAGTCTCTACCGTCTAAACCTAGATCTTCCCAAGGGTCTCTTTCCTTCAGCACAGATACTTTATTCGATGTTCGTTAAATATTAATCTTTTAGAGATCTCACATGTTTCATATCTCATCAACACTTAAGTACTTGAACGTTTTCAAATATATATTTAAGTTTCAATTAAATCACGGATCATACCTGGCACATAAGAATCAAACTTAAATTCTAATGCACTTTAAAAAACAATTCAT
Source organism: Zootermopsis nevadensis (assembly GCF_977971745.1). NCBI lineage: Eukaryota > Metazoa > Arthropoda > Insecta > Blattodea > Termopsidae > Zootermopsis > Zootermopsis nevadensis. The sequence goes on from NW_028259182.1 coordinate 3,916,943, forward strand.
TCGCTTCGTATCTTAGCGTTCAAACTGGTAGAAACAAACAAAGATATATCTTAACTACCATTTAAGTAAATCGTGTTTAAATCAGTAATCATTTAAGTAAATCGTGTTTAAATCAGTAATCATTTAAGTAAATCGTGTTTAAATCAGTAATCATTTAAGTAAATCGTGTTTAAATCAGTAATCATTTAAGTAAATCGTGTTTAAATCAGTAATCATTTAAGTAAATCGTGTTTAAATCAGTAATCATTTAAGTAAATCGTGTTTAAATCAGTAATCATTTAAGTAAATCGTGTTTAAATCAGTAATCATTTAAGTAAATCGTGTTTAAATCAGTAATCATTTAAGTAAATCGTGTTTAAATCAGTAATCATTTAAGTAAATCGTGTTTAAATCAGTAATCATTTAAGTAAATCGTGTTTAAATCAGTAATCATTTAAGTAAATCGTGTTTAAATCAGTAATCATTTAAGTAAATCGTGTTTAAATCAGTAATCATTTAAGTAAATCGTGTTTAAATCAGTAATCATTTAAGTAAATCGTGTTTAAATCAGTAATCATTTAAGTAAATCGTGTTTAAATCAGTAATAATTTAAGTAAATCGTGTTTAAATTAGTAGTCAGTGCAGATAATTAACGCGTCTCACCTTCCCTGAGTTAAACCGCCTGTGAAGAAGTAGTAGTTCACCCCTTTTTCGTTCCAGATCGATGAAGTCACTTCCCTCCGCCTTATCTGAGAGCACCTCTAAGCGCGACATGTTGCAGCTGTCGTTGCTTGGCAACCAGTAGTTAAGACACGCCACTCAATTACGGCACCAACATTCTACGACTACAGAGTATTATACCTACCTCAGCGGCTGAACGGTCTAAGATCGCCCGGCACACTGGAAACAGCCACGCTCGTACTGCGTCCACGAAAGCCTCAATACAGAAATTACCTACCAAATTTCAAAGGGGATCCCCCCGTAAAGCGCCATCCTTCGTCTGTGGCAAAAACTATCTTCTAATCTCATTTCATGAAACACGTACAGTAGATCTTAATAGATAAGATGTGAAGGTCTGGAGTAGATTCAACTAGCTCAGCATACGGACCAATGGCGGGCTTTTGTGAAGTCGTTAATGAACCGTCGGGTTCTATAAATGACCCGACTTTCTAGACTATTAGCTTCTCAGGACTCTGCTCAACGGAATGAGTTCCTTAAATATTTACCATCTCGAAAACGTTTCAATCAAAAAATATGTATATTTTAATGAGATTTACATTTCACGTCATGCAACGACAACCTGGATTCATTATTATGTAAAGCTGGGATAAGTTCGACCAAAAATTAATCTCGTCTGAAAACTTTTAATGTAGCCGCCAACGGGCTTTTTCAAATTCAGTCTGAATGCATGGATTAATTCGGATATTAAAGGGTGAATAACAGCAGAATTCAAGATCCGGATGTCTGCACCTAAAACGTGGACGGAAGAAAACAGAGAACATGAAATAAATAAAGAGAGAGAATGAAAGACGGAAGGGGAGTAAGAAATATAAAAAAAACTCAATAAATGACGACTTAAACATAGAGCCATTGCGAAAGAAAGGTTATGTAGCTACTGACAGAAGGCATGTCAACAGAAGTCGATACCGAACAGGGACTTTCAGCGGGAAGACAGAACTGCGGAGAAACCACTGACACATCTCAAAACACGAATCCGGGAAAAAATAAAATAAAATAAGACAGACATCTCGGAGGGAAACTTCAGCAAAGTTAGAGAAATCAGCAGAAAAAATCTTATCATTTCAAAGAATCGAATCAATCTGACGTTTCGAGTTTTTTATCCGATATTTTAAGATCCAAATCAAAAGTATTTTTAACTTGAACTGTACAGGCCACGACACTGGCGTTAAATACGAGAATATGAGATTTCAAGTTCTCACGGAGGCGAAAATTACGTTCTCTGTCTTCTGAGATGTTCCTTACGGCGTAACCTCACATATAGGCATCTTCAGTTATTAAATGTGCGCGTGATACAATGTTTAATGATGTCTCTTCGATTTTGACGTCATGTTAAATGTTAAGACGCAGAGGAATATTTCCGGACGCCCTAAGACGTGTTAGTTTTTCAATGTCTGACAGAGCGAATACCGGCCGCGTATGAATATATATAACTAAGGTCAGACGTCATGAAATGTGAAAAGTCTCCCAGGTAATTCCTACAAAAATTAGGGCCGTACATCAGACAGACAGGAACACCCCGTCAAATGAGAGGTTTCGGAACAATATTATGCCAAACACAAACTTAAAAATCACGCTGACATACCGCATTTCGTGCTAACTGTCCCGTTGAAATTTTTAGTACCAAATTCGAAGTTTTACGATAGTGAATATAAAAGACTATCAGGATTCATGGGAGCGGAAAGGGATCCAATTCAACAGCAAAACTTGTTACGCCATCGTTGTGGAAGGAAATTCTTTGTTGTCGGTGACTATTTTGAAATTTCGATTCGAATACAGTGGCTCGGAAATACCTCAAAAACAAAAAGTTAACCTGATGAGTCATCAATTAACGTTTATATGACGGTATTTCGTAATGTTTACAGACCCGGCATTTTGAACTCTGTAATTGACGTGCTCAGAAAGCTGGTTTGAATGGTTAGCCCTTCAAAGCCCAATGGTAACTATATGTACCATCTGATTCAATAATCGGTAACACTTCGTTTTGTATTTATGTGTTTCGTATGATTCTTAGTGCAAACAGCGATTATTTCCTTAAACAGCGTTAAACATTTAATCTTTGTAATGGTGAAGTGTAGTGTTTTCTTCGCGGTACGGACTGGATTCTTAAACGTCATTTAAATGAGCTTCGACTTCAAATGGTTAATTATCAGAATAAATGTCCATTATTTCCTTAAACAGCGTTAACTATTTGATCTTCGTAATGGTGAAGTGTCGTGTTTTCTTCGCGGTACGGACTGAATTATATTAAATGTTACTTAGACGAGCTTCGGCTTCAAATGGTTAATTATCAGAATAAATGTCCATTATTTCCTTAAACAGCGTTAACCACTTGATCTTTGTAATGGTGAAGAGTTGTGTTTTCTTCGCGGTACGGACTGAATTCTTAAATATTATTTAGACGATTTTCTGCTTCAAAGGGTTAGACAACATTTTATGGCCAATAAATGCGTGAAGTTTTTCGTTTATCTTAGCAATATTTATCGTGAACTTTTCACAAGAATTTATCACAAACTGCAGGGAGAGCAGAAGCGGTTTGAGGAGAAAACACGCAACAGATTTTAACACGAAATGGAACTCGAAATAATTCAAAATACTTGCACCCGTTACAACTCGTAAAATAGGGTAGTCAGGCAAGCGACAGAATAATGAGAACTTTATTTACAACCTTAGCTGAGTGTATTCACGGCTAAGAACTCCAATAAAGCAAGTGGGAAATTTAAGGCGAACAGGAAATTTCTTTAAGACACTGCAGGACACGTAACGAGAATTAACCGAGGATAAATGTAGTCTCATGCGTACTACCTTCATCAGGGTGGCTAATGGAGTCAGTACGTATTTCTGAAACGTCGGTCAACTTTTACGCTACTGCACGGCGCAATATCCCAGAAAGCCGGACATTTTCAAATACGTTGTACACAAAACGTATAACCTATTTTAATCTGCTCTACAATTCGCTTCACGAATTAATATTTTAACGCGAACAGTTTCTATACGTATATGTACATACAGTGCTTTCACGAGAAAAGGATGGAAGGATCCTGTTCATATGGACCTGTAGTCAGACAGAACACTAATAATAATAAAAACAGACGTGGATGGATGGGCATTTAAGAAGAAATTTAAGCAACATATTCAATATAGATTTTAAATACAACTATAAAAAAATAAGTAAATTTACAGCGACATATTTGTGAGACTGCACATCTCTTTCACAATACATCTGCGATTACGTTCGGTGACCGAACCACGTGGGAGTAGATACATACGAAGGGCAGATTAAAAAGGGAGAGAAATGTCAGCCTGTAGCCGACATTTTAAATTTTAAAGGTCACTTACAAAGTGTCTTTACGCAGCTGTTCCATTCAAATGAAGCCTGTAACCCATAGGTATGAAATGGAAACAGGATTAAGACAAAGTAAGTTACAGCCCCCAAAACAGGCAAGTTCGCCTACGTTACTGCTCGCTGGAAGTTCCAGTGACAAGCCTGGAACAGTACACACCGCAACAGACATTTGTTTCTCTTCACAAATATTCATAACCTATACCAATTTCCGCTATACAAACATTTCTGCATACAGATAATGTAAAACGCCCACCGAAGCTCGTCTAAGTAACATTTAATATAATTCAGTTCGTACCGCGAAGAAAACACTGCACTTCACCATTACAAAGATCAACCGAGTAGGATCTGAGGTTTTCAAGGTGGTGAGTCTGAAGATGGCTGACTTCTGGGTTGTCGTAGTCTGGTGGAAGTTTACCGACGTTTCAGAGGTGCTCGTCGCCTCCATCATCAGAATAACTGTCAGCGTAAGAACATAAAATCTCACACTGAAAACACGTTCCCTGCCAACGAGGCGCACGAGAACCTACAAGTTCCCCAGCAGAAAGCTTTAAAAATGTAGATTAGGTCTGCTCGACCTTTGAAATCCTACACAATCCGAGTCCAAACCATCGATATAAGTTCTTGATTATTTTCGAATTTCTTACCGAACATCGTGGCCGAGTAGTTTAGCACTGCCTGACAGTACTCGGGACACTTCAGCTAAAAACATCGGCACGGACACAGCCAACCATAAAGATTTTTCATGTTCTTCCTCAGTCCCTCTAAGCAAATGTCGAGACATCTTAAATTAGGCGACAGCCGTTTCCTTCTGCATCCTTTCCAATTCATCATTCACTGTCATCCTCTCATTCGACACTAAACCGTACTCTGAGTTGCCAAATGCGTCTATAGTTAAATTATAAATAAAAAATATAGATTCCTTCCGTTCCCATAGTCAGCGACTTCAATTCCAGCTTTAAGTACGGTCTCTCGCTCTTGACCTTAGAGTCTCAAAGGTCTCTCGTCCTGCCTCCAATCACGTAACAAAGGGACAACAGGGAGGCACTGCAGCGTCGCCAAAGGGCCATCTAGAAGGCTGATTTAAGCCGCATTCCGCAATGTCCCTGCGACACGACTACGTATCGATCGAGCCATGGTGTGGGATGCCACAGTGGGGATCGCATATTTATGCCACTGAAATATGCGGTTCCATTCATCACCATTACTGACGGCGTAGACATTAATTACCGCAGTCCGCACAAGTTGCAAGTGTCTGAACACGAAGTGCCGAGGGGAAATCCCCGGCCCCTAAAAGGACGACACTGCGCAGACGCATCTCAATTTGGTGATTTACAAGTTTTGTGAAATGACCGCGAACGCCTCGACATTCAGCTCCTACGTGTAAACATGATTTCCATACCGAAAATTAAAAACAAACCAGACATCTTTTCTACCTATTTTACTGCGACAAACCACGTAAATGTTGGATTGATTTATAAAAGCTTAACTACGAAATCAGCTGGTCTTAGACAGGAAGACGTCTATGGAAAAATCTTACGAGAAGAAGAGATAGGATGGTGGGACACATTCTGAGGCACCCGGGATTGGTTAATTTGGTAATGGAAGGAACAGTTGAAGGGAAGAATTGTAGGGGGAGACAGAGATTGGAATATGTGACGAAGATTTTTGAGGATGTGGAAATGAAGAGATTGGCGCGAGATAGACGAAAATGGAGGACCACGTCAAACCAGTCGAAAACAAACTAGTTAGAAAGTGTGTGTATGTGAAGAGTTTGGCTATGTCCTAAATGTGAAGATACTATCCCGGGATTTATTTGGATGTGCTGAAGAAAACCTCGGTCAATCAGTCTTCCAGGTAGAGTACGAAAGATAATTTAACGCAGAAACTCCCCCATTACGAAGGTGTGGTACCGTAAATAAAAGAAAAATATCTATGTAATTTCACCCAACCCCTCAGTGGCTTCTGACCACATCCAATCAGACTATTTCGTATACGCACATACAATTCTACATCGAATCCAAGACAACGTAAGGGGAATTATCGATACAGTAATATGAGTCGCTGTTATATTTATTATATCCACATATAATTCAAGATTTGTTAACCACTAGGAATGCTAACCACTCAACTGTGACGTGCTGTTTCCGGTTCACAGGACAAAGTCGACAAGGGGGAAAAATATATTAGTATGGATCTTAGAAAAATAATGATGTAGACGTGTTCTCCATTAAACTAGGCAAAATCATGTCCAGCATCACGGGCTTTGTTATTAGTCTGCATTCTACAGGGTGGTTGGGAAGTAAGTAGGCATTGATAAATGGTTATAACATCTATATTTCCAGTGCAAAGCGATTATTAATGCCTACTTACTTTCCACCCACCCTGTATAACCTGACAGATCGTCAGTCGGTCACACACACAGACCAAACTGCCTGAATAACAAAGTAATGTCTAACTTTCTGATGCAGAACGTTTCCTAACCTGGTACGTCGTCCCATGAGAGTATCCCACTGAAATATTTTCACAGCTGTAAACCGTCTGCCCGCCCTCTTGGGTGCCAACAGTCAGTCTGATGACTTACTCTCCCGCTAAATGCCACGTAGGCGCTTGGGGGGAGAGCAGGTATAGCTCCTATTCGTTCATGAGCTCGGCACTAGATGGGGTGAGTGGTCAGCGTCACGCTCCGGGGAAAGAACCCCGGTACCCATTGAACAGGAGGCTGGGTGGGCCCCAGAGCCGGTCTGGACGCAGAGACTACGAAACGTCATTAGATAAATATCAAGACTGTAGAGTCGTCAGTCTACAGATGTAGTTTGCGTGGCTTTAGGTCATACTAATGCGGTATTTACCTCGAAATGTCTGAACATATTTTATAAAAAATATGAGTGAGGAGCTCAAGTGGTGTCTGAGTAGAAAAAAGTGTTGCGTTTTGAAAGCTAATCCAAAAAATGAACAGGTTAAATAAATACAAAAACCACAGACAGTGAATACAAATAGAAAAAAATGCGCTGTTTACAAAAAAGACAAAGATATGTTTTATCTGATAAAAATTTCGCAAATATAAAATCAAAAAACTTTTTATTCTATAATCGGACTCGTGCTTTGAATGTGAGGGACAAAGAACAAATAACGCGGTAGGGGGTCGCCGTATAAATCAAATTTAGGGGACAGGAAATAAGCACTCACCAGTCGGAGGTGCGCCAAAGAGCAGCATGAAATCCCAGCACTTACCTGAAAACAAAAGAACAGTGAGGAAAACATTCTTAGACAGTCGCAAGATTAAATAAATAAACAAAAATTCCAGGAAAGTGCACAAAAGCGTCTGGCCGGTTGAAAGGAGCCTTACGAGACGCACGACGGGAACAGAGAAAACTGAGTGTTATGACGAAACCACAGAAGACTCTTGCTTTCTCGAAAATACCAACGATTTTAAAGATAAAATTTCTTTGAGACTTTCCTGTCTCTTCACATCATCTTTCTTGAGTCTATAAAATCACGCGTACAAAGAAAACTCTTTAAACTTTAAAGGACACTAATGCCAAAAGCGTTTCGACCTCAAGAGGTCATCGTCAGTAGCAAAACAAATTAATTTAAAAGTCCACGGCTCACCGTTGACCAACAACGGGAATCAGGCAATTAACGTCCAGTGAGGTGTTACGAGGCGCGTCCCAAAAGTAAGTTTCCCACTCGTCCCACAGCTAGCAAACCTTATATTGCGCGAAGCGACTGTGCGTACGTGATAGAGCAATGACGTAGCATGGCGCATGCACTAACGGCACTTCCCGCGTTCTCACAGTAGCATCGTTGCAGCTGTTGAATATGGAGGTTCTTATTCCAGCTCCCGCCGACTGTGAAGTGCGGTCAGTGATAACGCTAGGCCGCACACGGCTCGACGGACAGCGAGTCTCCTGCAGGAGTTCAGCTGGGAGGTGTTTAATCATTCACCCTACAGCCCGGACCTCGCTCCCAGTGATTTCCATCTTTTCCTACACCTCAAGAAATTCCTGTCCGGTCAGCGTCAGCGTTTTGAGAATGACAGAGAGGCAGAGATGGTTGTCACACAGTGGTTCCAATCCCAGGCGGCAGACTTCTACGACACAGGTATTAAAAGTTGGTCCCACGGTATGACAAATGTCTCAATTCCGGTGGCGAATATGTTGAAAAATAGCTGGACACTTGCTGTATCTGTTGCAATAAATATTTCCATGAAATTGTGTTTTGTTTCTGTAAACGGCCCCAGGGAAACTTACTTTGTGGACGAGCCTCGTACATAAGTATGGTCAACAGTTTTGTTTTATGCATGATTTTATATTCCAATACACTGCACGGTATGCGAGGTGTTAAGATTTCTTAAGTCACTGAACGTAATAACACTTGATGATTAATTATTAAGTAATCTTCTCAGTCAGTTTCTTTACTTCATTTTTCTTAGATCCAAAAATTCAAATCATCAAATAAAATCACAGTAGTGTCACGATTCTAAATGAACCTGGTTCGACTCTTAGCATGGTTGCCAATTACCGTGACTGAAGTTGTTGCTGTTTCCCTCAGCATCTCAGCCAAATTCTGAGGCAGAGACCGACAACTTGCAAATCCTTACATATTCACCATTAACATCTCACTCCGTTCAACTCTTACATCCTTTCCAGCTAAAATTGCGTAAAAAAATCTTAATAATTTAAATAAATGTAATCTACACGTGGAAAATAAAATATATTGGTCACAATACATGAGAACGTTCCACCATCAATGCGGCCAAAAAGTTGACGAAAGTTAATTTGGCCAGAGTTTGAAGCAGTCAACATAATTAAGCTTAAGTTAATGAACTACAGACTCGATCAGCTCGATTCGAAAGCTAGTCGATCAGAAAAGAATCCTTCATCGCACTGCGATACTCAGCTCGCTACAGAATTACGTTCTTTCATTATTTTAACAAAGAAGTCCGAACGCAACGCAATCTGAGCAAGAGACTTAGAATCTGTGTATCTGGAGGTATTAAAATGTGGCGTTCCATTGTAAATTGATGAAACATTTCCTCAGAAAACACGAGAAATAACCTTGGACGCCTGTATACAAGGACAGACGCACGTCTTTTGTTTCCACGGGCGTGGGTAAACAGATGTTCTGCCATGTAATGTTACGGAGACAGATGAATTCCGAAGTGCGAGAGACACAGCCGAGTCCATTCTGAAGGGACGTGGGTCAGTTTCAAAGGTCAAATGTTGGGGGGGGGGGGGGGAGACGATCTTGGTCGACATTCTGTCATCTGCAGTCACCTCGTTACAAACATATTATTCCGATGTTGGGGCTAAAATATCAGCTTGTTACCTCGGACACTGGGACCGTGGGTTCGAATCCCACTCAAGGCATGGATGTTTGTCCGCCAAAGATTGTAATAAAGTATCAAAGTAGACAATAATCATTTCGTAACTGTCTTCTAAGATATTGCGCCGTGTAAATGTTTACCGACGTTGTCCTGATGATTGAGACGGTAAGCACCTCTGAAACGTCGGTAAATGTCTATCAGACTACAAGGCGTAACATCCTAGAACAAAGCCACCTTCAGTCATTACTGACTTCAACATCTGACATCAGAACCTTTATATTATAAAAACTATGAATATGGTAAGACTTCTTTTCATAATATAAAATACGAAAAAAAAATTATATTTCACTCATTCAGTACTTCCAAAGTCCGTCATATAACATTAAATTAAACACGGTAGGCACTTACAAATATGCTACAAATATAAACGCATCATTTAACGTACTGAAGAGTTTCTTGTGTTAAAGTTAAATACTTCAGTGCACATGAACCCTAAAAACAGCTCGGGGTGGGGCCAACTCGCCACGCCTACAGACAAGATATCCACGTTGATCGTATGTGGGTCGGTATCACAACACCTCCCGACCGTCAGCTTCATTAAAGCCGCACAAGTAGACTACTGCAATGCGGCATTTCATTTTAACGTCGTCTACTGGAACTAAGGACGTGCGGGTAACAGACATTCCGGGCGCAACCGAGGACCAACACTTAACTTAACACGTCTAGTTTAATCCAGGCAAATGTTATCTGTTTCAAATATTTATAAAATTTAGCAGTCAAATCTACTACTTTCTAGCACTTAAAGAGAACGACCTGAAGATGACCAATTAAGGTCGAAATATATACCGGACCTCGAAATATTTATTACTGACGATATCGCATCAACCAGCCAGCAATATCTTTGGCACCCGGTTGAGGTCACCGTTTACATTCTGAGTTCGAATGACGCAGCAAACGTTTCGGAGACGGATTTTGCCGCCATTATCAGGGCTGGTGGAGGCACAAAGAGTCATTGCATTCAGCTGCCATGAAAACTCCAAGGACTACACAGAATTTCTGTTCTACTAACCGTCTGACATTTAATGTCCTGTCATTACGTAGAAATTCCATTTCAGTAACCGGCGTTACTCTGAGACGGGTTCGTAGGATTATTTATCCTAAGGTACCATTAAAGCCAAGACGTTTAATGGCGCAGTGTGAAAAGGTTCACGATGACACACTAGTGTTTATTCATGATATGCAGACCCCCGTTCGACAAGCCATTCCACGCTGGAACAGGTAAATGCGACCTAACTACTTATCCAGTGAAAACGTCAAATGAAGAGTTTGCACAGAGCCGAATTAGATTAAAGTAGCTTTCCATTACATACTAATTTATCGCACATGTCGTGTATCAGGTAAACGGGATTTAAAAGTTCAGACTTTGCCGTCTAGATCAGTGGTATTCAACCTGGGGTACGCGAAGACATCTTAGGGGGTACTTGAAATTTTAAAAAAAAATATAATTTTATGATAAACACTGAATAATTAGTAATGTAATTTATCTTAGATGTAGATTATATACTACGTATAACTTGAATTATACACCAACAACTTTGGGGGGTACAAAGTTGAAGAGAAATTATATCTGGGGGTCGCGAAGACATCTTAGGGGGTGCGTGAAATTTAAAAATAAATTATTTTACGATAAACACTGAATAATCAGTAATGTAATTTATTTAATTTATTTTAAATGTAGATTATATACTATGTATAACTTGAATTATACACCAACAACTTTGGGGGGTACAAAGTTGAAGAGAAATTATATCTGGGGGTCGCGAAGACATCTTAGGGGGTGCGTGAAATTTAAAAATAAATTATTTTACGATAAACACTGAATAATCAGTAATGTAATTTATTTAATTTATTTTAAATGTAGATTATATACTATGTATAACTTGAATTATACACCAACAACTTTGGGGATACAAAGTTGAAGACAAATTATATCTGGGGGTACGCGAAGACATCTTAGGGGGTACGTAAAATTTTAAAAAATATATTATTTTATGATAAACACTGAATAATGAGTAATGTAATTTATTTAATTTATCTTAGATGTAGATTATATACTATGTATAACTTGAATTATACACCAACAACTTTGGGGGTACAAAGTTGAAGATAAATTATATCTGGGGGTACGCGAAGACATCTTAGGGGGTGCGTGAAATTTAAAAATAAATTATTTTACGATAAACACTGAATAATCAGTAATGTAATTTATTTAATTTATTTTAAATGTAGATTATATACTATATATAACTTGAATTATACACCAACAACTTTGGGGGGTACAAAGTTGAAGAGAAATTATATCTGGGGGTACGCGAACACAAAAAAAGGTTGAATACCACTGGTCTAGATAACATACAACGCACATGGACAAAAAAAAGTTAATGTTGTATAGGAAAGTATTTATTTCCTCTCGGGATAAGTTGGACGGGGTTGGACGGTCGAGAATAGATTTCCGCCAGGGAAATGGATTTCTCATGAACTCGAGGCCAGTTCCGGCACGCATTCAACCCGTTAATCAACTGAGACTCGTTTAGCGGCGCCGAATATGAAGACGGCTGTCTTATATCCCTGATGATGGAGGCAGCATGGACCTCCGAAACGTAGGTAAACTTTTACCAGACTACACGGCGCAACAACCCAGAAGACAGCCATCAGCTGTTATCCAACTGGCATAGTGGTACACGTTCGTTCGCTTGTGGTTAATGGCTCAAGATGAATACTGAGAATAAGTGGAGCTTTACCTCCACTCTTCATGGAGTAGCGCCGAGGCGCAGGGGATTTGCCTTTCTTTACATTTATTATCGCTGTTTATTTTTAAAACCAAACGAAGTATACGAATCTTAGAACAGATGAACGTCAGAGCAGGTGTTCAAAACAGCAGTCAACGAGATCGGGACATATAAAGTCAGAGCTTCACTCCGCATTGCTATTATGAGCAATGAGAAACGTGATTTAAAAAAAAAACCTGCAAGGTGAACCGGAAATCATGTATCCTATCCTGCGTGGTTATGATTACGTAAGGTAACCCCCAAGGTCGTACGAAAAAAACAAATGAATAAGCACAATGCAGTGCGATTCTCATGCGATGAAAGATTGGCACACGGGACCTCGTCTAGTCGAGTTTAGAATCTCTCAGAAAAAAACTTGCCATTGGTGTCAAGGAAAAACAAGTCGCGAATGTTTGTCTTATGAAACGGTTTCGCAGTTAACAGCATCAATTAACAATTTAGTTTGTTTGTTTGTTTGTCGTCAGTCTTTCGACTGGTTTGATGTGGTCATCCAATTTCGCCTGTCTCGCGCCAATCTCTTCATTTCCACATCCTCAAAAAATCTGCGTCATATATTCCAATCTTTGTCTCCCCCTAGAATTCTTCCCTTCCATTACCAAATTAACCAATCCCGGGTGTCTCAGAATGTGTCCCACAATCCTATCTCTTCCATAGACTTATTCCTTCGCCTATCCTGTCTAAGACCAGCTCATTTCGTACTTTATCAGTCCACTTAATTTTCAACATTTCAAATGCTTCTACCCTCCTTCTTTCTGTCTTCCCCACTGACCATGTTTCGCTTTCGTATAGAACTTTGCTCCAAACACAACTTCGGAAAAATCTTTCTTAATTCCAGGTCAATGTTTTGACACTAGTAGACTTCTCTTTTTGAAAAAGTCTCTTTTAGTTTGTGCTAATCTGATTTTAATGTCTTCCTTGCTACGTCCATCTTTTGTGATTATTATTATTAATAAACGTACTTGTCTTCACGTAAGGTGTATTTCGACACAAACATTTTGGGCCAATGTTCTACTCTGTACCTCGGTTAACAACGTTTTATAAACCCCATACGACACGTCAAAGAGCTGGATAATTGATGAATAATGAAGGACAGTTTAATACATGAAAATAAAATATCCCCAAATTTGCATGAATAACACAAAATGTCTCTAATGACAGCCGATCTCAGGAAGGGATTCTAACAGGGCACCAGAACACGAAACACGTCTGTAAACCACTACCACGTGACATGCGATCAATCACCAAAACTTTCTTAAACATTTTCGGTACGAATTCTTTGTACCAAATTGTGGGTCAAAGTGCATTGATTACCAGCTGTAATATTTGGGGAGGGGGGGGGGGTTTGCCGTGTTCGAATTACAGACGAGGGTAGGCTATCCTAGTTCTGCCCTCGGTCCCTGCAAGCAGATACTGAGACACAGGCCACATCTTTCCGATTCATAACCTACCACGACTCGATAAGGGAATAAGCAACAAGACATGTTACCTAAACGTCGCGCAGTTTTGGATACAAAGTGAGATGTACCTGTGGCATATCCAGGGTCGGTGTCCTCGTCTTCCAACCCCGACAATTCGTGATGACACTCGACCAACGCAGGTTGATGCAACTGGCAATGTTCCTGATGGCGAAACTCGAATTTATTCCCCGGATTACTGTTGCCTCTCTCGACGTAGTTGGCTCTGGACGTGTGTCCACTCCCGCCGCAGAGCACCACAGCCAGCGCACCTCCTGGCTCAGAGATGCCGACATTCAGAGACGACCGTCGCGAAAGTACCTCGGCGCGAGCAGACCCTGGGAGAGGAAGGGTGGTAACAGCGACACCTGCCCCGTTCTCACCGCCAACACTGTTGAGGCCGGGACCTGCAGGGGTCGTGGACACGGGCACGGACGCCGTAGCCTGGCGACGCGGAGACCGACCCCTATCCGGAAGAACTGACGTAGCACTCCAATAACCCCACGCCATGACGAAGATACTGTGACCTAGTGGACCGACCGACCTTGCTGTTTCATCTGACCCCTTTCGGCCCAGATCCAGCTGCCTTCCTTGCCTACATCACGCCGTCGGGCGATCCAACGCGCAAGTCGCGAAAGCGAGCTCATACCTCCGTCACCGGACTCTGCGACTCTACTGCGCAGACTCCAGGACGTAAGCGATCAAAGCGAACATTATCTCAAGGAAATCAACTGACAGCAAATAACTTTTCATTTGCATTACCACTCACAGTTACAGTTTCCGAACTTTAGTGAAGGATCAGACTGGTAGGTCATTTCGGATCTCTCAAGAAAGACCTTGAGCACAAACCTTATCTACTGGACTAAACGCACAGAATATAATATATAATCCGTCCATTACACTTCCTAATGAGACTGGTCTGAAACAAGTTAATCCTTTATTACTCCAATTCCTTTTTATAATTCGTAAGGTAATTCAAATACGACAATTGAATATATTTTAAATTGATAAAAACCTGAAGACGACTGTATTACCCGTCGAAACATGTCGTTTTAATAAAAGCGATAAAAATATAAATATATATATATAAAATGTAAAATCGTATTTACGATTAAGAGCGCTAATATAATATTTTACACAACAAAATGTTTTAATATTATATAATTTTTACAACACCAATAAACTTCAAACGTTTGTGTATAGACTGTACAAAATAAATATATTTAATCAAACACAAACATAACGCATATAAGATACAAATTGAATATAGCATATGAGTTACTGAATCATCTTGTTGGTAATTTACATAAAAGTTACAAATGAAATACAAGAAAACGTTCTCATTAACTGCAGAGACTATTGTCTGTGGTGAAACAGTCATTAAACAAGCAACAAAGGCCTATCAGCCAGCTGTGAGTGCAGACATGAAATTCTTTCATGGATATATAAATACCATGAAGAAAAACACATTCAATCTACATGCCCAACCCATCTTATAAATTTAAAACATTAATTCACTAATTAACGGAGCATATCCAGTTTACTGTATTGTCTTGAAACCAAAAACAGAATACGAGCGGAGGAATTAAAGTTTACCGACGTTTCAGAGGTCATGCTGTCTCCGTCATCATGGCGCCCTGACGGAGGGAGCATAACCTCTGAAACGTCGGTAAACTTCTACCAGACTACACGGCGCAACAACCCAGAAGACAGGAATCTACAGACTCAGTGCTGTGAAAACCTCAAAACTTAAATGACGTAATTAGTTGATTCAGGCAATGCCCACACAAAAAAAAATACTGTCAAGATCTTCGAGAAACAAACGGCGACAGATAGTCTCGGAAGGCGACGCTAATTCCAACAGCGCGGCAGGTAACAGGGAACACAAGTGACGTCATCACAGCCGTCTCTTCTCGCTAGGCGTCGCATTTAAACAACGTCAATTTATCCAAGAAGGATCTCGGGTTTCCATGGCAGCGAAGATGACGATGTTCTTCTGGGTTTTGGCGCCGTGTAGACTCGCAAGCGTCTCGGAGAAACACACAGGCTCAAATACGCTTCTCCGAATCTTCTACGAATCTTCACGGCAATCAAAATTAAATAAATGTTGACTTCAAAAGGCACTTTTGTCTCTTTTGATAGTGGTAAGAAAAAGTTAATTTGCCCCTGTGCCCAAGCACCACGAAATAAATATGTGTAGGAGGCGTGAACATAGAACTTCGTGTATTATAGATCCCAAGAGCGTATCGAGAGTAGCCTCCTCTATCGATTAAACAGGAAGCTGTGTAAACCCTAGAGACGGTGACAGCGCCCACCGGAAATCGAAACCCGGCCTCTCGTCTAGACCGCAGATAATTTCCTGGACAATCCCAGCTGTTATCCACCACGTTTTACGAGTCAGTACACCAATATCTACAGCCATTACATAAACACCTTCCTTATTCAATGTCGAGGAATTCAGCGAACAATTTTAATCAGCCCTCTACGTAAGTAATTTTAGCGATTTCGAAGCATAACTCGAAATCCAAATTAAATATATTTAAAAAAAATTATATCATTCACAAATTAGAACCCCAGAGATCCCTAGAGTCTGATATTTCAAATAAAACACAACGTAAATACGTTAACACAGACCTAACCATAATTATTTATTAGTCTTGCCAACAGCAAAGCATCCCAGATTACGGAAGCCACGTAAAAGTGCGCGCACCGGCCATCTTCATTAATAACACGAAGACGTCGGAATTAACCAGATGTTACGTGTTTTTTTAAGTTTCGCTCAAGTCTTGGAATTTTTTTTTTCGTTTTCGCCATAATTAAATAAACTCGATGTTAAATACCAACACTTAAACGATAGCTAATTCTCTGGTAAATGATATTTAAAAACTAAAAAAGCTTAAATCTTACGTTATAGTTCATAAATTCAATGTCTAAAATGTAGGTTACGGTTCTTGAAGGATGTTTCTTTCTAAATGGTAAAACTTGGTGACCAAGACTTTTCTTGAGGGTTCTAAAAACTGAAATATCATCACAACACGCAAACGGTATTACGCATATAAATTCTAGAAAGACTTTATTAAACAGGGTCCTGATATTCAAATTTTAAAAAAAAAAAAGTAACCTGTACAGAGTGAATGTTTAATGTCCCGCATTTCCTCACGAGCTTAAAATGGAAATATGGCGCTATTGCATTGCATACGATGAATAAACCCAGCTAAAAGCTAGCTGCTGCTTCGATTGTATACAGCCTTTGTAAAGGCATTATAATGGAGTACAGTCACGTACAGAAATAAAGGCAAAGACGTCGAATAAGGCAGGATGAAGGAAATAAAAAAGGAAGGAGTTTCCTGTGCATGTATAACCCGAGAGAGGTCACCAATTCGAACAGGAATAAAGACTCATGTTTTCAAGTAAGAGTGTATAACGATCGTTGTGCGGGACTGCATAACACAGAAAACTAAAAGGCAGTGAGAATTCATCACGTTGCTCGTTATGCGGGCCTGCGCGGTAGTCGACACCAAGGGGCCTGCTTGCTTCATCCATCTTTGGTCAAACTATTTTCTTAAGTGCCCTGATTCCAATCTGTATTAATTCACTCGAAGTAATGGATCACAACAAAATATATAAACGCAGCGTGTGTGAGAGGTGACGTTCAGTGTCTTAAGAAGTCGGCAAATATGACTTAAGCAACTCGTTACTTGTACTGAGACCTTTGTAAGGAAAGTTCCCTCTGTCGTAAAGGGCGTACACAGCTCCCGGTACAAGATTTACTCCGTTGCGTGGTTAAATTAAGACCAGCATTTCACGCTAACGAAGCTACTGCTGCTACGAGATAAAAAATAATAACATATTTTTTATTTTAAAATCGTTTATACAATCACGTCTCGCCGTTTCGCGCGTTAAAACTAGCGCCTTAAGAATGAGGTTATGTATTACATTTACTATACGCAGAAGAAAGAACTTAGATGGATTCAAAAATAGGAATAAATACATGAATATATGAATGAGGATTTCTACAACTCTGTACCTTTTTTTCCCTTTTGCGGGGGCCGAAATACTCTGTGGAGTCCTCTGGATATTACAATGCGCCCTTGTTAAGATCCAGCATATTCTCGTAACGCTTCGATACCTACAATTCAAATCAACATTATCATCCTTCTACTGAGTTGCTCTTCGAAACGGATGTCTTACAAGTTTCCAAGCAAAATTTATTAAAATCCCACCTTACGTAATGTCAGCCCGAAACCTTAACGGTTGAGCACAGATTTCATTGTAAGGATAATATTAAAGTGTATCTTAAAATATATATTGAGAGGATGTGACTGACTGAAGACAGGGTCCAGTCGCGGGTTCTTGTAAACACGGTAATAAGCTATGGGTTATATAAAAGGAAAGTAATTTGACTGGCTGAGCGACTATTAGCTTCTAGAGAAGGATTCCATGGAGGGACAACAGTATTAACCTTATTAAAACGTAGCCCACAGTTACAATCCTTCCTTCCACTCCTCGCGAACAAAATCACCTGCAGGGGGCGCTGTGATGGGACATTATCAGGCTGTGCGCATTTTAAACAGCCCGATAAGCCTAAATTAGGGCAGCTACATGACACGCGGCCTACCCAAGAACCGGCTCCATTACGTCACGCTATCAGCTGCACGTTTCCTCCAGGGTGCGGTGTCATGGCGCCCTAAGTTAACGCATCTACCCAGATCAACTGATTTTATACATATCGATTTGTATCGATAGCCAAAATACAGATTTACGATATTGATATGTTACGATTTTCTATACCGAAAGTGTAGATTTCTCGATATCGATATTTTTCGACATTCCATAACAACACAAACATATACCGACGTTTCGATGTACACATCGTCTTCTTTGTAGCATTCTTCAATATCGATCATTCGATATTTATATTTCTCCATGTCGATACAAATACTTCACATCGATTAACATAGTTTTTTCGACATCGATATGTCTGACTTATTTATTTATTTATTTTCTTAAATTTTTAAATTTATGATTTTCTAAATTTTTAAAATTTAAACATGTTCGAGCTTTCAAAATGCAATCTGTTTTGAAATTTTGAGTCTGAGATTCGGAACTTCCATTTCTTTTCTTAAAAATTTTTCATTTTAGGCATTGAATATTCAGTTTTTAAACTTTGAATTACCAAACACAAGAGTCCATAGTGGACGCTGTGTTAGGTCAAATCCAGATCTCACACACACACACTGCAATCTTAAGTCTTTCTAACGGTCTGTGCCGTTCAGGTATTCCGACTAAATTTTATACGAACCTGTTTGATCCCCACTCCCATACATGCTACTTACTGGTCCAGCGAAACAGAAGATACCAACACATCATATGAACTGACGTGCCTAATTTCTTAACCAAGTTAGTAATATGTATTTCACAACAATAATTTTACTATTTCACTGCATAATTTAAATTACTGCAGTTTCCGACTTCGTTAAATTCGTCACGCATAACCTCGAAGGTTCGAAGTATGTTTACTATTGTCTTGCAGAAAACTTACTGAAGTCTAGCTGCAATGGTTCATTAATTACCAACATCATGATGTGGCAGACAGCGCCGTAAAGCGGTTGACGGGTATACCCCCCCCCCCCCGGGGGTCCTGCTGACCTCCAGACCAACCAGAAAATTTTACAACTCAAACTGGCGTCGGAGGGGGGGTGATGATAAGTGTAGGCGATGAATAATCTCAGTGTATTTTAGGGTATATGAAATTACAGTAGGTAAGAGAAACGAGCAATCCACCTTGTTAGGTTATAGTGCATTTCGCAAGACTGAGCACAATCTGTTCGTCCCGACAGTGAAGGATGTTCGCTTCCTCACTTCAGACGATGAAATCAACCTGGAGGATATTGTCGTGCCTTTAGCCTCTGAAGTCACAGTTTCCCCTGCGTTTATCTACCACGTCACGAAGGCGGGGATACCGAACGTCGCGACCAAGTGGTTAGCACTCCTGGTTCGCATTCCAGAAGCCTCCGATTCAAGTCTCCGGACCTGAATGTGCTAATATCAATCTGAATATCATCCTCTCACACACGTACGTCAAGTGGCCTCTTTCTTTCAGGTTTTCTGATTATATTACTGTAAGCATCTACCATCTCTCCCATACGTGCTACATGTCCCGCCCACCTAGAAATACATTTGATCGTCCTAACAAGTTTTGGTAAGGACTACAAACTGTTAACGCCTTTTAACACGAATTTCAAGACCATGTCTCTTAAAATGCCAGCAACAGAACAAAACGTCCTGATTCTGATTATGATAACAGTAATAGAGCTACTTTTTCGCGTGGTTGGAACGCTGGCCTTGTAATCCTGTGGTCTCGGGTTCGATTCCCGGCGGTGCCCGAATTTATAACTTGTGTTGGGCAAGGCCGTGGTCTAGGCAACACGGAGTTTTCCTCCGTGGCATCCCAACAATTACTCCATTCACACACAGAAGAAGGCAATGGCAAACCACTTCTGGATCATCTGCCAAGAACGTATATGAACAGGTCCCAGTCCGAGAAGAGAAAAGGATGGAAGGATCCTGTTCATATGGACCTGTCGTCAGACAGAACACTAAATAATAATAAGATGAGGTGGTCCAGCGGTTAGAACGCTGACCTTGTAATCCTGGGGGTCTCGGGTTCGATTCCCGGCGGTGCCCGAATTTATAACTTGTGTTGGGCAAGGCCGTGGTCTAGGCAACACGGAGTTTTCCTCCGTGGCATCCCAACAATTACTCCATTCACACACAGAAGAAGGCAATGGCAAACCACTTCTGGATCATCTGCCAAGAACGTATATGAACAGGTCCCAGTCCGAGAAGAGAAAAGGATGGAAGGATCCTGTTCATATGGACCTGTCGTCACACAGAACACTAAATAAAATAAATAAATAGAACAAAGGCGATAAAAATCAGTATCAGCTTTGGTTACAGTTGCAGCGTGTAGCAAATATAAATACGGACTGATACAGGCTTCTCGACGTCTGGCTCACATTGAGAGGTGCACCCAACTGCTATCCTTTTCCAAAACGACGTCGTCCTTGAGGTAAGGAAGTGTAAGAGGACAGGGAAAACTAAACAGAAGGGAAAGGGTGGGATGCAGGGGCAGAGCCCCCTAGTAAAAGATTTCCCGAACAAGAATGTACACAAAAACTGGAGAATATGATAAGGGGTTTCCACGGCCGACGTGACAACTATCCGTAACGATAATGGGTAGAATTCTGTTTGCCTACAACTTCACTCCGACAACCAGACGTAAATTAATCACGGCTAGCTGATTCTGAATTGGTTACCGTCAGATTCGGCATTGGAAAACGCGGCGAACACCGCGATCTGTCGATGGAAATGCGACCACGAGGGAGAGTCACTGTCTCACTCACGGGCAACAGCATGCAGACGGCGTACGTCATGGACATTTAACTCGTTCTCCCAGGTTTGTCTTCTACGTTACCAACTCAAAGCTTCCTTGGCTCGTATAGACACTGAAGCAGTTCAAGTTTCCGTTTTACCTCTGCCTAAGCAAAGAACATCTTCTTAAACTCCTAAAGCCTAATGGTAATTAATTATATTTCCCGCATGCTTCAAAAATCAATAAATCTTCAGTATGAGTTTCGTTTCATTCTCACTGTAAACAGCGTTAACAAATTGATCTTTGTAATGGTGAAGTGCTGTGTTTACTTCGCGGTACGGACTGAATTCTTCGACATTAATAAGATGGTCCTCAGCTTCAAACGTTTACTGTGCATTCGACAACACACGGAGAACGTAACATATAAAATGAACCGGTGACAGAGCAGATTCGAAGCGAGTACCATGTGAATGTTTAAAGCATTACCATAACACCAACCTCAACTGTACTTCTTAATCTGTTTTATTTTGCTCTCCAAATTTAAGAAATTAGCCCTCTGACCGTTCCAGTTCAAAATTATTGTTGTAAAATCGTACATTCTTAACCCTATGAAGCCAAAGCTCGTCTAAGTAATAAGAGTTCAGTCCGTACCGCGAAGAAAACACCTCACTTTACCATTACGAAGATCGAATGGTTAACCCTTCGATAGCCAAAGCTCGTCTAAGTAATAAGAGTTCAGTCCGTACCGCGAAGAAAACACCTCACTTTACCATTACGAAGATCGAATGGTTAACCCTTCGATAGCCAAAGCTCGTTCAAATAATATTTACGATTTCAGTCCGTACCGCAAAGAAAACAACGCTTCACTGTTACAAAGATCATATAGTTAATGCTGTTTAAGGAAGTTATTTTTAAAAGTGAGAATCATACAAAACCCACATATACAAAAAGGAGATTCACCGACTAACCGAGTAACCACCAGAGTTTAAAAGGTCAAACATCTGACAAAACTCCTCGAAAGGTAAATCGGCCGATCGCAAGGCCTCTAGTTACGTGACAACTGAACTAGAAGCCACGGCCACGTGTTCCTGCAGTACAAAACCGGATGAGACGAAGACGCCTACTTCTTCAGGACGGCAAATGGACAAGAGTCGACCCGCCACTGCTCATGCATGCAGGTCATCAGCATCCGGTCCAACCGAGACCACGCCCAACCATACAACTGGCTGGCTAGCGGGTTTGCAGTGGTGGCAGCCAGCTGATCAATAGCCCTATCTCTGAGGATGGAGTACGTTTACTCAGTGCAGCGGCACTGCCCAGAGTAAATTACGACGGCTGTTAACAGAATTTCACGGTGTACAGCTTGGCACGAGGGATCTCACAGGTTCAAACGCAGACCACGAGATCGGATACCCTCATTTAATCATCCCGCACAAGGAAATCAGCCACTACCACTTCCATGTTTGTCCCTCACAATTCATAACTTTTTCAAACGACACCCACCTGACTTTTATACTTTATTTATTTATTTAGTGTTCTGTCTGAGGACAGGTCCATATGAACAGGATCCTTCCATCCTTTTCTCTTCTCGGACTGGGACCTGTTCATATACGTTCTTGGCAGATGATCCAGAAGTGGTTTGCCATTGCCTTCTTCTGTGTGTGAATGGAGTAATTGTTGGGATGCCACGGAGGAAAACTCCGTGTTGCCCAGACCACGGCCTTGCCCAACACAAGTTATAAATTCGGGCACCAACCATCTTACAGCGGTGCTTCGTTTATACCCAGCATGCAACAAAGCGGTGAAATGAACGCATAATGGAGAAGTCATGAACATTATCTTGTGCATTTCAAACCCTAAACTAAAAGTAATTTAAAAAAAATTATGCAATACGAGTTACCAGGACCCACTAGACCAGCTGCATGGATCAGGGTATTACAAACTTTCCGACTGCAATGCTGTATCCATATCTAAGCTTTTTCGTGCGTGCTACACGCTCAGCCAACCGCAACCAACGCTTAAGCAGACATTAGTCTAAGCTTTTGCAAAATAGTTAAACGTACAGAGCACTGACGCATGACAAAAACACTGTCTCGAACATGTTTCTGAACAAATACAACGAACATAGCAGCGAATGCTGGCAAGATGGTGGTCAGGTATCGCTTTAGACATCACAGGTATCCGATTCGAATCTCGCGGTGTGTCATTCTGATTTCTTGTTTTGACGAACTCTGTCTCTTGCCTTCATTCTTTCCTGTCCTCTTCTGTATTTCAGCTTTCTTAATAAAAACAACACCGAAAACGATCAATACATTATAGAGAGGTCAAACATATTTGGTGTAATTCGCTGTTCTGCTGACTACGAGAAAATTAGCACAGATGACACGAAAACGGGAAATGTCGAAAAATAACCGAAGAAAATCCAATCCCATTCTCGTGGACAGCATGTAAGTCCTTGATGCCTCCGCCATCATCGACCTGATGATGGGGGTAGCAAGGACCTCCGAAACGTCGGTAAACTTCTGCCAGATTACATGGCGCAACAACCCAGAAGACAGCCTATCTTCATCAGATTACATGTTTCAAAGTGAAATCCATCTTCAGGTCACATTTACCAATTCGCGACACGCGAACGCTAGAATGCGAGTGTCTGTATTTATCAGGATGACCTGTTACCTGCAGTGGCCAGAAGGCAAACTGATATTTCCTTGTGCCCCCTCACGGACGAGACATTTAAAAGCGAGCGGACATAGTTTTAACATTAAAATTACGAAAACAGTGGTAAGAGCTAGTAATTGCCAATGTTCTATAACAGTATATTTTGAGCGATATCTTTTATACATAAATTACTTTATATTTAAATTACAGAGTAATGCGTAATTATTTCGTGTCTTGTCATTCTCACATCTATAAATATGTGGATTGGTATGAACATCACTCTGCCACACCAAGTTAACATTATCCGTTCGTTTCCAGAAAAACCGTTCGAATTTTTCAAGGTCATTTATTCAAATGCATACTTATACGGATACGTATAAATCGGAGTGACCACACTTTTGTCAGTTTGAGGTCACGGACATATCTGTGCCACGCCAATATCACGACAAAATCCGTCCAAGGGTTTCCACAATAAAGGACTTTGAATTTTTCAAGGTCGTCTGAAAATCATTTTTTCAAACGCATATATCTCCTGACCCGTATAAATCTGAGTGACCACACTCTTGTTAGTTTGAGGTCACGGACATATCTCTTCCACGCCAATATCACGACAAAATCCGTCCATGGGTTTCCACAATAAAGGACTTCGAATTTCTCAACGTCATTTGAAAGTCATTTCTTCAAACGCATATATCTCCTGACCCGTATAAATCTGAGTCACCATACTCGTGTCAGTTTGCGGTCACGCACATATCTGTGCCACGCCAAGATCACGACAAAATCTGTCTATGGGTTTCCACAATAAAGGAATTTGAATTTTTCAAGATCGTCTGAAAGTCATTTTTTCCAACGCATATATCTCCTGACCAGTATAAATCTCAGTGACCACAGTCTTGTTAGTTTGAGGTCAAGGACATATCTGTGCCACGCCAAGATCACGACAAAATCCGTCCATGGGTTTCCACAAAAAAGGAATTTGAAATTTTCAAGGTCGTCTGAAAGTCATTTTTTCAAACGCATATATCTCCGGATCCGTATAAACCTCAGTGACCATACTCGTGTCAGTTTGACGTCACGGACATATCTGTGCCACGCCAAAAACACGACAAAATCCGTCCATTGGTTTCCACAATAAAGGACTTTGAATTTCTCAAGGTCATTTGAAAGTCATTTTTTCAAACGCATACATTTCCTGACCCGTATAAATCTGAGTGACCACACTCTTCTTAGTTTGAGGTCACGGACATATCTGTGCCACGCCAAGATCACGACAAAATCCGTCAATGGGTTTCCACAATAAATGACTTTGAATTTCTCAAGGTAATTTGAAAGTCATTTTTTCAGACGTACATATCTCCGGACCTGTATAAATCTGGGTGACCATACTCGTGTCAGTTTGACATCACGGACATATCTGTGCCACGCCAATATTACGACAAAATCCGTCCATGGGTTTCCACAATAAAGGACTTTGAATTTCTCAAGGTCATTTGAAAGTCATTTTTTTCAAACGCATATAACTCCGGACCCGTATAAATCTCAGTGACCATACTCGTGTCAGTTTACGCTCACGAACATATCTGTGCCACGCCAAGATCACGACAAAATTCGTCCAAGGGTTTCCACAATAAAGGACTTTGAATTTTTCAAGGTCGTCTCAAAGTCATTTTTTCAAACGCATATATCTCCGGACCCGTATAAATCTGAGTGACCATACTCTTGTAAGTTTGCGGTCACGCACATATCTGTGCCACGCCAAGATCACGACAAAATCCGTCCATGGGTTTCCACAATAAAGGAATTTGAAATATTCAAGGTCGTCTGAAAGTCATTTTTTCAAACGCATATATCTCCGGACCCGTATAAATCTCAGTGACCATACTCGTGTCAGTTTGACGTCACGGACATATCTGTGCCACGCCAAGATCACGGCAAAATCCGTCCATTGGTTTCCACAATAAAGGACTTCGAATTTCTCAAGGTCATTTGAAAGTCATTTTTTCAAACGCATATATCTCCTGACCCGTATAAATCTGAGTGACCATACTCGTGTCAGTTTGCGGTCACGCACATATCTGTGCCACGCCAAGATCACGACAAAATCTGTCCATGGGTTTCCACAATAAAGGAATTTGAATTTTTCAAGATCGTCTGAAAGTCATTTTTTCAAACGCATATATCTCCTGACCCGTATAAATCTCAGTGACCACAGTCTTGTTAGTTTGAGGTCACGGACATATCTGTGCCACGCCAAGATCACGACAAAATTCGTCCATGGGTTTCCACAATAAAGGAATTTGACATTTTCAAGGTCATCTGAAAGTCATTTTTTCAGACGCACATATCTCCGGACCTGTATAAATCTCAGTGTCAGTTTGACATCACGGAGATATCTGTGCCACGACAATATCACGACAAAATCCGTCCATGGGTTTCCACAATAAAGGACTTTAAATTTTTCAAGGTCATTTGAACGTCATTTATTCAAACGCATATATTTCCTGACCCGTATAAATCTGAGTGAACACACTCTTGTTAGTTTGAGGTCACGGACATATCTGTGCCACGCCAAGATCACGACAAAATCCGTCCATGGGTTTCCACAATAAAGGAATTTGAAATTTTCACGGTCGCCTGAAAGTCATTTTTTCAGACGCACATATCTCAGGACCTGTATAAATCTGAGTGACCATACTCGTGTCAGTTTGACATCACGGACATATCTGTGCCATGCCAATATTACGACAACATCCGTCCATGGGTTTCCACAATAAAGGACTTTGAATTTCTCAAGGTCATTTGAAAGTCATTTTTTCAAACGTATATAACTCCGGACCCGTATAAATCTGAGTGACCATACTCTTGTTAGTTTGAGGTCACGGGCAAATTTGTGCCACGTCAAGATCACGACGAAATCCGTCCATGGGTTTCCACAATAAAGGAATTTGAAATTTTCAAGGTGGTCTGGAAGTCATTTTTTTCAGACGCACGTATCTCCGGACCTGTATAAATCTGAGTGACCATACTCTTGTAAGTTTGCGATCACGCATATATCTGTGCCACGCCAAGATCACGACAAAATCCGTCCATGGGTTTCCACAATAAAGGACTTCGAATTTCTCAAGGTCATTTGAAAGTCATTTTTTCAAAAGCATATATCTCCTGACCCGTATAAATCTGAGTGACCATACTCGTGTCAGTTTGCGGTCACGCACATATCTGTTCCACGCAAAGATCACGACAAAATCCGTCCATTGGTTTCCACAATAAAGGACTTTGAATTTCTCAAGGTCATTTGAAAGTCATTTTTTTCAAAAGCATATATCTCCGGACCCGTATAAATCTGAGTGACCATACTCTTGTAAGTTTGCGGTCACGCACATATCTGTGCCACGCCAAGATCACGACAAAATCCGTCCATGGGTTTCCACAATAAAGGAATTTGAAATTTTCAAGGTCGTCTGAAAGTCATTTTTTCAAACGCATATATCTCCGGACCCGTATAAATCTCAGTGACCATACTCGTGTCAGTTTGACGTCACGGACATATCTGTGCCACGCCAAGATCACGGCAAAATCCATCCATTGGTTTCCACAATAAAGGACTTCGAATTTCTCAAGGTCATTTGAAAGTCATTTCTTCAAACGCATATATCTCCTGACCCGTATAAATCTGAGTGACCATACTCGTGTCAGTTTGCGGTCACGCACATATCTGTGCCACGCCAAGATCACGACAAAATCCGTCCATTGGTTTCCACAATAAAGGACTTTGAATTTCTCAAGGTCATTTGAAAGTCATTTTTTTCAAAAGCATATATCTCCGGACCCGTATAAATCTGAGTGACCATACTCGTGTCAGTTTACGGTCACGCACATATCTGTGCCACGCCAAGATCACGACAAAATTCGTCCATGGGTTTCCACAATAAAGGAATTTGAAATTTTCAAGGTGGTCTGGAAGTCATTTTTTTCAGACGCACGTATCTCCGGACCTGTATAAATCTGAGTGACCATACTCTTGTAAGTTTGCCATCACGCACATATCTGTGCCACGCCAATATTACGACAACATTCGTCCATGGGTTTCCACAATAAAGGACTTTGAATTTCTCAAGGTCATTTGAAAGTCATTTTTTCAAACGCATATAACTCCGGACCCGTATAAATCTCAGTGACCATACTCTTGTTAGTTTGAGGTCACGGACATATCTGTGCCACGTCAAGATCACGACGAAATCCGTCCATGGGATTCCACAATAAAGGAATTTGAAATTTTCAAGGTGGTCTGGAAGTCATTTTTTTCAGACGCACGTATCTCCGGACCTGTATAAATCTGAGTGACCATACTCTTGTAAGTTTGCGATCATGCACATATCTGTGCCACGCCAAGATCACGACAAAATCCGTCCATGGGTTTCCACAATAAAGGACTTCGAATTTCTCAAGGTCATTTGAAAGTCATTTCTTCAAAACGCATATATCTCCTGGCCCGTATAAATCAGAGTGACCATACTCGTGACAGTTTGCGGTCACGCACATATCTGTGCCACGCCAAGATCACGACAAAATCCGTCCATTGGTTTCCACAATAAAGGACTTTGAATTTATCAAGGTCATTTGAAAGTCATTTTTTCAAAGGCATATATTTCCTGACCCGTATAAATCTGAGTGACCACACTGTTGCTAGTTTGAGGTCACGGACATATCTGTGCCACGCCAAGATCACGACAAAATCCGTCCATGGGTTTCCACAATAAAGGAATTTGAATTTCTCAAGGTCATTTAAAAGTCATTTTTTCAAACGCATATATCTCCTGACCCGTATAAATCTGAGTGACCACACTCTTGTTAGTTTGAGGTCACGGACATATCTGTGCCACGCCAAGATCACGACAAAATCCGTCCATGGGTTTCCACAATAAAGGACTTTGAATTTCTCAAGGTCATTTGAAAGTCATTTCTTCAAACGCATATATCTCCTGACCCGTATAAATCTGAGTGACCAAACTCTTGTCAGTTTGAGGTCACGGACATATCTGTGCCACGCCAAGATCACGACAAAATCCGTCCATGGGTTTCCACAATAAAGGACTTTGAATTTATCAAGGTCATTTGAAAGTCATTTTTTCAAAAGCATATATTTCCTGACCCGTATAAATCTGAGTGACCACACTCTTGCTAGTTTGAGGTCACGGACATATCTGTGCCACGCCAAGATCACGACAAAATCCGTCCATGGGTTTCCACAATAAATGACTTTGAATTTCTCAAGGTAATTTGAAAGTCATTTTTTCAGACGCACATATCTCCGGACCTGTATAAATCTGGGTGACCATACTCGTGTCAGTTTGACATCACGGACATATCTGTGCCACGCCAATATTACGACAAAATCCGTCCATGGGTTTCCACAATAAAGGACTTTGAATTTCTCAAGGTCATTTGAAAGTCATTTTTTTCAAACGCATGTAACTCCGGACCCATAAAAATCTGAGTGACCATACTCTTGTTAGTTTGAGGTCACGGACATATCTGTGCCACGTCAAGATCACGACGAAATCCGTCCATGGGTTTCCACAATAAAGGAATTTGAAATTTTCAAGGTGGTCTGGAAGTCATTTTTTTCAGACGCACGTATCTCCGGACCTGTATAAATCTGAGTGACCATACTCTTGTAAGTTTGCCATCACGCACATATCTGTGCCACGCCAAGATCACGACAAAATCCGTCCATGGGTTTCCACAATAAAGGAATTTGAAATTTTCAAGGTCGTCTGAAAGTCATTTATTCAAACGCATATATCTCCGGACCCGTATAAATCTCAGTGACCATACTCGTGTCAGTTTGACGTCACAGACATATCTGTGCCACGCCAATAACACGACAAAATCCGTCCATGGGTTTCCACAATAAAGGACTTTGAATTTCTCAAGGTCATTTGAAAGTCATTTCTTCAAACGCATATATCTCCTGACCCGTATAAATCTGAGTGACCAAACTCTTGTCAGTTTGAGGTCACGGACATATCTGTGCCACGCCAAGATCACGACAAAATCCGTCCATGGGTTTCCACAATAAAGGACTTTGAATTTATCAAGGTCATTTGAAAGTCATTTTTTCAAAAGCATATATTTCCTGACCCGTATAAATCTGAGTGACCACACTCTTGCTAGTTTGAGGTCACGGACATATCTGTGCCACGCCAAGATCACGACAAAATCCGTCCATGGGTTTCCACAATAAATGACTTTGAATTTCTCAAGGTAATTTGAAAGTCATTTTTTCAGACGCACATATCTCCGGACCTGTATAAATCTGGGTGACCATACTCGTGTCAGTTTGACATCACGGACATATCTGTGCCACGCCAATATTACGACAAAATCCGTCCATGGGTTTCCACAATAAACGACTTTGAATTTCTCAAGGTCATTTGAAAGTCATTTTTTTCAAACGCATGTAACTCCGGACCCATAAAAATCTGAGTGACCATACTCTTGTTAGTTTGAGGTCACGGACATATCTGTGCCACGTCAAGATCACGACGAAATCCGTCCATGGGTTTCCACAATAAAGGAATTTGAAATTTTCAAGGTGGTCTGGAAGTCATTTTTTTCAGACGCACGTATCTCCGGTCCTGTATAAATCTGAGTGACCATACTCTTGTAAGTTTGCGATCACGCGCATATCTGTGCCACGCCAAGATCACGACAAAATCCGTCCATGGGTTTCCACAATAAAGGACTTCGAATTTCTCAAGGTCATTTGAAAGTCATTTTTTCAAAAGCATATATCTCCTGACCCGTATAAATCTAAGTGACCTTACTCGTGTCAGTTTGCGGTCACGCACATATCTGTGCCACGCCAAGATCACGACAAAATCCGTCCATTGGTTTCCACAATAAAGGACTTTGAATTTCTCAAGGTCATTTGAAAGTCATTTTTTTCAAAAGCATATATCTCCGGACCCGTATAAATCTGAGTGACCATACTCGTGTCAGTTTACGGTCACGCACATATCTGTGCCACGCCAAGATCACGACAAAATTCGTCCATGGGTTTCCACAATAAAGAACTTTGAATTTCTGAAGGTCATTTGAAAGTCATTTTTTCAAACCCATATATCTCCGGACCCGTATAAATCTGTGACCATACTCGTGTCAGTTTACGGTCACGCACATATCTGTGCCACGCCAAGATCACGACAAAATTCGTCCAAGGGTTTCCACAATAAAGGACTTTGAATTTTTCAAGGTCGTCTCAAAGTCATTTTTTCAAACGCATATATCTCCGGACCCGTATAAATCTGAGTGACCATACTCTTGTAATTTTGCGGTCACGCACATATCTGTGCCACGCCAAGATCACGACAAAATCCGTCCATGGGTTTCCACAATAAAGGAACTTGAAATTTTCAAGGTCGTCTGAAAGTCATTTTTTCAAACGCATATATCTCCGGACCCGTATAAATCTCAGTGACCATACTCGTGTCAGTTTGACGTCACGGACATATCTGTGCCACGCCAAGATCACGGCAAAATCCGTCCATTGGTTTCCACAATAAAGGACTTCGAATTTCTCAAGGTCATTTGAAAGTCATTTCTTCAAACGCATATATCTCCTGACCCGTATAAATCTGAGTGACCATACTCGTGTCAGTTTGCGGTCACGCACATATCTGTGCCACGCCAAGATCACGACAAAATCCGTCCATTGGTTTCCACAATAAAGGACTTTGAATTTCTCAAGGTCATTTGAAAGTCATTTTTTTCAAAAGCATATATCTCCGGACCCGTATAAATCTGAGTGACCATACTCGTGTCAGTTTACGGTCACGCACATATCTGTGCCACGCCAAGATCACGACAAAATTCGTCCATGGGTTTCCATAATAAAGGAATTTGAAATTTTCAAGGTGGTCTGGAAGTCATTTTTTTCAGACGCACGTATCTCCGGACCTGTATAAATCTGAGTGACCATACTCTTGTAAGTTTGCCATCACGCACATATCTGTGCCACGCCAAGATCACGACAAAATCCGTCCATGGGTTTCCACAATAAAGGAATTTGAAATTTTCAAGGTCGTCTGAAAGTCATTCTTTCAAACGCATATATCTCCGGACCCGTATAAATCTCAGTGACCATACTCGTGTCAGTTTGACGTCACGGACATATCTGTGCCACGACAATAACACGACAAAATCCGTCCATTGGTTTCCACAATAAAGGACTTTGAATTTCTCAAAGTCATTTGAAAGTCATTTTTTCAAAAGCATATATTTCCTGACCCGTATAAATCTGAGTGACCACACTCTTGTTAGTTTGAGGTCACGGACATATCTGTGCCACGCTAAGATCACGACAACATCCGTCCATGGGTTTCCACAATAAAGGAATTTGAAATTTTCACGGTCGCCTGAAAGTCATTTTTTCAGACGCACATATCTCAGGACCTGTATAAATCTGAGTGACCATACTCGTGTCAGTTTGACATCACGGACATATCTGTGCCACGCCAATATTACGACAACATTCGTCCATGGGTTTCCACAATAAAAGACTTTGAATTTCTCAAGGTCATTTGAAAGTCATTTTTTCAAACGCATATAACTCCGGACCCGTATAAATCTCAGTGACCATACTCTTGTTAGTTTGAGGTCACGGACATATCTGTGCCACGTCAAGATCACGACGAAATCCGTCCATGGGATTCCACAATAAAGGAATTTGAAATTTTCAAGGTGGTCTGGAAGTCATTTTTTTCAGACGCACGTATCTCCGGACCTGTATAAATCTGAGTGACCATACTCTTGTAAGTTTGCGATCACGCACATATCTGTGCCACGCCAAGATCACGACAAAATCCGTCCATGGGTTTCCACAATAAAGGAATTTTAATTTCTCAAGGTCATTTGAAAGTCATTTTTTCAAACGCATATATCTCCTGACCCGTATAAATCTGAGTGACCACACTCTTGTTAGTTTGAGGTCACGGACATATCTGTGCCACGCCAAGATCACGACAAAATTCGTCCATGGGTTTCCACAATAAAGGAATTTGAAATTTTCACGGTCGCCTGAAAGTCATTTTTTCAGACGCACATATCTCAGGACCTGTATAAATCTGAGTGACCATACTCGTGTCAGTTTGACATCATGGACATATCTGTGCCACGCCAATATTACGACAACATCCGTCCATGGGTTTCCACAATAAAGGACTTTGAATTTCTCAAGGTCATTTGAAAGTCATTTCTTCAAACGCATATAACTCCGGACCCGTATAAATCTCAGTGACCATACTCTTGTTAGTTTGAGGTCACAGACATATCTGTGCCACGTCAAGATCACGACGAAAGCCGTCCATGGGTTTCCACAATAAAGGAATTTGAAATTTTCAAGATGGTCTGGAAGTCATTTTTTTCAGACGCACGTATCTCCTGACCCGTATAAATCTGAGTGACCACACTCTGGTCAGTTTGAGGTAACGGAAGTGACAGCGTATTGCCAAAATCACGACAACATCTGGCAGAGGATTTGCCGAATAGAAGCTTTGAAATATTTCAAGGTCATTAGAAAGTCATTTTTTTAAACGCATATTTCTGCCGATCTCAAGAATCTGGGTGACAATATTCATGTCAGTTAGAGGTCACTGACAGGCCAGCTTCATGCCGGGTAATTAGTTTATTTTAGGTTACTTGCCTCAGAACCTCAGCCACCTTAGTCCATCAATGAGAAGACCTGTATCTAGTGTCGCTTTCGCTACAACAGCCTATGACGCATGCGCAATGCTCAGGCCTACTTACTAACAAATACACGCAGTCAGTGAATATAATAATGTCAAATTCATAAACTAAATCATTACAAACGTCAGCACTCAAACTTAATGGATTACCGAATCTACTTTAGGTGCTCAAAATGTCCACCGTCAACTTCGTGGCACAGCTGACAGCTGTGAGCAACTGATGGACGTTGCCACCGGTTATAATGCGTATACATATTTTCGGAATAATTTTATCTTAAGACAATAATTAATTGCCAAAATAAAACTAGAATTTTTTTTAACAAATGTCTGACAACGTAATCCCTACGTTGCTCCATCAACATAAACAGAAGACTAGAACGTGCCGGGGACGTCTGATGAAAATACGACACATTTTTAATTAATGTAACCGGAACAGGTATAGCAGTTAATCTCCGACATCTCAAGCTGTCGTAGGCCCGATTTGTTTTCCGAAATGTTCCTTCAGAGAAACGCAATTCTTTTGTAATATAAAAGCGAGTTTACTGTAAGAAGGTGTCATGTAACAAACTAATCCATTTCTTTACTCACACTTACGTCATCATAATTCGGATCCACTTCGAAACCAGTAAACAAACAGGTTACTTACCTAGAACAGAAAAAAAAACAATTACAATTAGAACTTCATGTTTCCAAGGCGACAGAGTGAAAACATTTCAGCTTCAGTTACCACTTTTGGGTGTGAACGAAGCCATCGAGAGAGACCTTCACTGTGCCCCTGCAGTAGAAAACACGTACGAGGTGCGATTGGAAAGTTTCAAGACTGTGTCAATAGAGGGCGAACCGGATGTAGTACGAGCTTCTGCCGCTAGGGGGTGCGGCCTACATTCATAGTGAATCAGTGTGCCAGCCGGCATCATCGAATTATCATTTGTTTCTTAGTTACGGGCGTTTTGGTAGTGCATTTCGGAATGGCGTGTGCATCAAATTTTGCCAGACTCGCCAAAACGGCTACGGAAACCTATAAAATGCTAAAGCAAGCATTTGGGGAGTCCGCAAACTTTTGTGTGGCATTCACGTTTTAAAAATGGCCGAACCTCTGTCGATGATGACGAGCGTTCTGGACGAGCATCTTCGAGCACAACGCCCGAAAATGTTACGAAGATTCGACAGGCCATTCACGAAGATCGACGTCGTACCATCAACGACTTGTGCGACATTGTTGGGATAGGCTATGGGACCTGTCAGCTGATTCTAAAGGAAGAACTCCACATGCGACGCATCCTGTCTGAGGACCAGAAGCAGAATCGACTTCTCGTTTGTCAGGAGCTCAAAGATCTTGCAAGAACCGACCCCAACTTCCTTTCTAAGCTCCGTGTGACTTCTTCCTCTTCCCAAAGATAAAAATTCAGCTAAAGGGAAGGAGATTTGAGACGATAGAAGAGATTCAGGCAGAATCGCAGATGGTGCTTGACAGGCTGACAAAGAAAGATTTCCAGGGATGCTTCCAGACTTGGCAGCGGCGCTGGGATCGCTGTGTTCACTCCCAGGGGAACTAATTCGAGGGTGATGGATGAATTTAATACCTGAGATAAGTGTACGGGTTTTTATACGCGCAGTCTGGAAACTTTCCGATCGCACCTCGTATAAACCATAAATCGAAATGGCCATTACAGTTTAAAATGGTTTCATCTGGAATGTTCCCTTGATGGGAACATTTCTACGGAATACGGCGCCATGACGTGGAAAAACAGAGACGATAAGACATCGTAACAGTTTAGATTTTAAACGAGTAAGCAATCACCAAATGTACCAAGAGTGGTAATTCTTTATTGATGGCATGTGGGGGACGCTACCTGCGAGAGAGCTGCGACCCCACAACTAGGTCTCTTCGGTGCCGAGGTAAGACTCGGAAGTTAAAAAGAGTTCATCCACACTCCAACAGACTTACAAGCCCACTTTCCGTGAGCATCATAAAATTGTAACAAGGAAAGCACGAAACAGAGACCCCCCCCCCCCCCAATGGCTAAAATCTGTTGGGAAAACATGAAAAAAAAACCTTGGAACTGTCTTACCTCATTTGTACGTGACGCCTTGACGTTAGTCTACACATCCGCCTCGGCTGTTGTACGGGACACAGACACACAGGCGCAATGAAATACAAATCACTCTACCCTATCGATTATATACGCACAATGGTAAAGGAATACGTCTCTCTAGAGACCTTCGTGTATTCTTCCGTCGTTCAAGATGTGTACGTAACCAATCAGGGTCTAATCACGTGGGAGCAACACGAAAACAGAGTTCAAACCGTTCAATAAGCCGAAACTCTATCGCGCTTCGTGAATTAACTGCAACTGCTGGAGACGACGTAACGAGGCTCACTGGTGACCAAGCCATTGGCTGTACTCAAGGACTCCCAAGGCTTCGTTACAACTATCAGCTTGAAGGAAAAATACATAAAGAATGAGGGTACGTTATTTTAACACGCATTGTCTTAAAGAGAAGGAGAATTTACGGGATCAACACATTCGCGAGTCTGATTTTTATTTTTATTTAATTATTTTGTAGAAACAGAGCTTAAAAAAATGCAACTGTTGTTCATAAACACTTCTGTAAAATATTTCTATATTGTACAAGTATGATCCACGGTGGTCTAGCGGTTAGAACGCTGGCCTTGTAATCCTGGGGTTTCGGGTTCGATTCCCGGTGCCTGAATTTATAACTTGTGTTAGGCAAGGCCGTGGTCTAGGCAACACGGAGTTTTCCTCCGGGGGCTTCCCCGGTTTCTCCGTGGCATCCCATTCACACACAGAAGAAGGCAATGGCAAACCACTTCTGGATCATCTGCCAAGAACGTATATGAACAGGTCCCAGTCCGAGAAAAGGATGGAAGGATCCTGTTCATATGGACCTGTCGTCAGACAGAACACTAAATAAAACTGTACAAGTCTAGCATCCGAAAGGTCCAGCGTCCCATCCCTGCCGTCGTCATTAATAACAGTGATGTGTCTACGTCATAGTAGTTCTATAATTTATGTTTTGAGACCTCACGACGTTTAACACATCGACGTTTGTCTTCCGAGGTACATGTAGATACCAACGTTTCGGATGAAACTCATCGTCTCCATCTTCAGGCAGCGCGTTCCTCCGAAACGTTGGCATCTATAGTTCGCGACTGTAATCTTGAGACTTGCGGGGTGAGGGAGGAATGATAGCGTCTCCTATGCAGTATAGTAGTACGCTTCGGACTTCCTGCATTCCTTGCAAGACTCAATATTACAGTCGCGAACATTACCTACAAGTCCACACGACGTAACAACCCAGAAGTCAAAAACATCGACACTTTATAAGGCTCACACTGCCACCTCCAAAAAAAATATATAATAAACGAGTTTCATAAAACAAACATCAAAGTAGTACCACACAAATCCTTGCCAAATTGTCACAAATTTTCGTAACAACACAACACCGTTGTAACACAGCATCCAGATCACTTCAGGGACCAGTACAATGGACAGTAGATTATTCGTCTCTCAATAATAAAGAAAGGATGAAGTTAATAATAACTCTTCTCCACATATACCACAGGCGAGGTTTACCTCCACACACCCCCATACGCTTTAACGACGTAGTTTTCGGAGGATGTGTAACATTACCTCTTGCCCCTAACGTCACTTTGACAATTAGCTATAGTCCTCTCACCGTTCGTTGATTTCCCTAAAGTAGCTTTCACAGTCCCTTCGAGAAGCTTTTTAATTAGATCTTGCATTTGCTCGCTTTGAAGTTATTAGCTTCTCATGCCTGAACAAGAACCACCTGCCAGCAAGAGACAGGCCTCCTGCTCCTTTTAGATTCTCGATGCAAAACTTTACGAACTTCGAAAAGTTAACGCAAAGTCATTCTTCAGAGATAACAAAACACAAACTCCCACTGCACAAATGTACAAAAAATTCCAAAAAGGAAAAAAAAAATAACGTAAAGAGACCACTTGAAAGGCCAAAACCTGATCGGTAACAGATATCAGAGACATAAAGTGTAAATAGGACTGAACTGGTAGGCCTTTGGGAGCAGGTATAGATATATTTCTGGATTTTATAAACGCATAAATGTTTTACCAGCTTAATAACTATATAAACTTAAGAAGAAAAAAACTTCAACGTGGAATCTCATTATATCTCGCGTTCTTTGCAAAAAAAAAGTGTACGCTGCATAACGAATTATAAGTTGAATACATTTTTCCAGTCTTGTTGGCTAATGAAAAGAGATATAAAACCTCTTCAAAACTCTTGAAGAAGAATCATGAGATCTAAAGTTTACAATAGTGTCCCTTCATTAACTGAGAGATCTGATCACAGAAGACTACGTCACACTTACAAAAAAAAATCTTCTTCCATTATTTCCGTGTGTTTACACAGTTAGATATGACAGAATGAAAATAGCATATTGTGTCTCACTTTCGAAATTTTTAGATTAATATCCGTTCTCGAAAAGAACTTAAAACCTGATACCAATTAATTTTCAATTTTCCAACCTTGAGGAAAAGAGAAACTTAGAGACGGGAAATTAAAAGACAGAGTTCGCGTATAATTTAATGAAAAACGCGACTTTGCAGATTTCTTTTAATTTAACGATGACTTGTGAGCCCAGATCTCGCTTTGTAATGTAAATTAGTCGTGGCATTGCGCGGTCCCCCTGCGCTTACAAGATACAGCATCTGGCTTTAAATGGTTTGGGCTCAAACGGACCCTGTTTCTGGATGAAGGCACAGCGCGGGCCACTGGGTCGTCACTCCGCCTTGAACATGGAGGCAACAAGTATCTCCGAAACATCGACAATACAATCTGCAGCCACATCCGCATTAGTTGGAATGTGAAAAAATGGCATTGAATTCTCCATCATGTCAACTCCTATTTTACGGAAAATTGTACGGAACAAGTTAGCAAAGGTCGCTGTTGCGTGGTTTTCACGATTAACATCGTATTCTTTATACACCAGAAAACATTCGGAACGTAAGTAACATAGGCCCACTCTAAATCAAAGTACAAATGCTCACTCTCGTTCCAGTCTGCAGCTTATTGACAGATGAAGGCCAACGTTACGATAATATCCACGGCTTCTGAGATGAAGATGATGATAATTCAGTAATTACATGCCGTAGTACAGAAACTAGCCACAAGCCGGCGGCACTGTAAATGACACGTGTTCAGTGCCACCGATGTCATCACAAAATTCGCAGGTCTTTCGCTCCTGGGGAAGAATTTAATTACACTGATGATATTTGAGAACAAGGCCTGCATAATATCTGGACCTCAGAAAGGTGAATTAACAGGGGGAATACGGGAAAATACACGATGAGATGCGGGTAACTCTCGTACGCAGAGGCTGCCTTACTGAAAATCGCAGCTTAAAACGGCAAATGTATTTTGATGATAAATTGGCACCAGAATTTTTTATTCTAGGCTTATCTCTGAGAATCCTGGGGAAGATTCGACGCAGGTAAAAGGTTTTAAAAAAAATTGACCGCGGATAGGATACTGACGCCTCTCACAACACTGAAATAAAACCGGAGAACCACTTATAATGACAATTTCTACTCTTCATATGGCATTATGGTTATTAAATCATGAAGTATTCTATGGCAGGGAGGAAACAAGAAATGTATACAAGATTGTTTGTAGTATATCATGCGAACAGACCATTCTGGATGTCTGCGCGTGCATTGGATAATACTGAGGTAAATCACAAACAAATATGTAGTGGTTATTTAACAAGATACAGACCAGTGGTGGGATTTTTCTTAACTCTGTGACAGATTCCACAAACAAATAAATGTCTGACCGCATAAATAACTTATCAACTGCTCTGAAGTAGAAAGCGAGGCTGGATGGGAATTTATATCCTTGGTACTTCTCGAGTGGGCTCAGAAACATAAGCCTGCAGCGCGCAAACTGAATTAGGAGGCAGTTGGCGGCCTCTGGAATTCTGAACATGGGCGCTCAGACCACGAAGTACAACCTTTCCCCTTTGACCACCGCATTTTCCTAGTTATTCTGTCATCTTCTCTCTACTGTCTCCTCTTTATCCCCTCGAGGCTTTATCGCGGCTTGCCTCAATGTCAGCTTCAAATCCTTTTGTATCTTTTGCTAAACCACATTTTCCAAAGCTGAAACCGCCATTACAAAACACGCCTAACATAAAAATGATTAAGTGCGTATTTCAACGACTATTAGACTTACTAATTTGGCAGAAATAGATATAATTAGGAAGAAAGATACAACAGCTTAAGCCATCAAGGCTGCTGACTTAATGAGGACCTGAATTCAGAACCAGGGGTTAATATATTTATCTTCATGTAAAAGGATCTCCAAAATCGCCGTAAGCCACCCATCAACATATCTAAATGTTTGATTAGGTTTATGTTGAGATAGGTTATGTTACGATGGTTCTACTTAGTGTTGTGCTAATTTTGTGTTAGGTTAGGTCAAATTCATGACAAGGTTACGCCGATGTCACCCCAACGGTAAGCCGAATAGATTCCGTTCAAATGTCAAGGTCATTTAAAGGTCATTTTCTTTTTAACTGTAGGTTTCTGAATGGTCATACTCATGTAAAGTTTAGGTCAGAGGTCAAGGGAAAAGAGCGACTGTTGAACCCGGTGGCTAAGCGATACAAGACGAACGCTGTCTTGAACTGTGCAGTATTCTAGACGCAATTTAAATGCGAGCTTGAGGTAAGTCACAGTATGAGGGGAAGGGAAGATTGAAAAGAGAGGGAGAAGCCAGATGCCTTGTGAAGTTCAAGACGGATACAAACGTTTCAGTGGAACGTCAGATGCCAGTCTGTCGCGTCGTGTCTCTGTGCTGTCGTGTGAATTTATTTTCACGTTTCATACAACGAAACTATCAGCAGCTCGGACTACAATGTATGAAATAATTAGATAATTAATAAATTATTACCTAAGCGGACCTGGCAGGAAACAGTCTTGGCTCAATTTCCAGCAATTTACCTGCAGGAACTGAAGAAACCCACAATGTATTGACACCTTGTGGTTATGGCCTTTAATGTGGTTTCATGACGCTACCAGCATCTCAGACTATGTAGCGTGAAATGATGAGATGACATACGAAAAATAAATAGGAATGGATATGGAAGGAAGTGGTAGTGACCTAATTTGAGGTCCTATCCCACCTTGTGCTTGGATGGCCTTAAGAGGAGCACGAAAACTCTCAGTCAGGATAAGAGGTCTTTGGACGGAGATTCAAACCAGAGACCTCCGAATTACGAAGCCCCTAGAGCTGGTCACTCGACCAGGACACTCGTTCCAGCTCAGGTGTCACGAAGCAGACCATCTTGGCTGTTCCCACACACACACACAGCCATCATTGCATTACTCCACGGAAGGGAAATTAATCAGGCCTCAAGAGGGATTCGAACCCACGATGCAGGAATTCCAGCTGTCCTGGACTGTACGTGCTTCAGACCGTGATGTCATTGTAATAGTCTGCAACCCAGTTTCTTCAGTCGTACTGAAGCTGTACCGTCTCGTACACCTCGCCTTCCAGGACACTGATGTTGTGTCCAATGTCTGGGGCGGCCGTGTCTGAGATCAAAAACGAAGCCTCTAACACAAGGAAGAATTAACTCCAGTTTGGACAATGGACTCTGGATTACTCACTGTCAACAGTAATCAACGATAAAAATATTCAAGACTGAATTCTATTCTGCCAAAATAACAACAGAAAAAAGAACATTCCAGTGCCAGTACGTCGTTAAACAAACGCCACATTTAAAAATGTTTCACACAAAATTTCTACGGGTCAACAACACCTGTGGTTTTTATTCTGCAAGAATTCTGTTATATGAGCTTTCATAGTCAAGTCGAATGAACCACGGAGGAATAAACTGCCGACACAAAATTCCATCGAAACCCGCAGACGCACGGGGAATAAACTGCCTACAAGAGTCAGCTAATCGTGTGCACAGCATTATACGTCCAGTCTGTAGATCTATGCGAAGAAATTTCGCCCGGTATCCCCGGTTACATAAATCCTGTCCACACCTCATATTACATATTTCCTTGCAATTCGCTTTAATATTATCCCTCCATCTACGCTAAAGTCTTCCACTGGTTTCAGGTTTGCCGAATAATATTTTGCATGACTTACTCCCATCCACTACACACTGCACAGGTAACAGAGATAAGAAAAGTGGCCTTTTGTGTGCACGCGGAAAACAATGCCTCATCTCACGACGTAGTTTACAACTTGCAAGGGAGACATCAGCATAGCTTCAAGACATGGCTGACGTGCGTGAGTTCCGTTATGTACCGCGTGCGAAGAGTGGACGAGTGACCTCCAGAGCGTTTTAATGAGAACGGTAGAACAATAAACGAAAGTATAGTGAATTAATTAATTAACGAAGAAAGAATT
This sequence comes from Zootermopsis nevadensis, assembly GCF_977971745.1. Lineage (NCBI taxonomy): Eukaryota > Metazoa > Arthropoda > Insecta > Blattodea > Termopsidae > Zootermopsis > Zootermopsis nevadensis. Next base: position 3,958,846 of record NW_028259182.1, read on the forward strand.
AACATTCGGAGGAACGGGTTTTTAAGAGCAAGGAAAAACAATTTTACACAGGACGTTAAAAGTTGGACTGTTTTTTTTTAAAAAAAAATTTTGTACTTGGCCTCAGTCCTGGTCCAGGTCTGAGGCAAGCTCAACCGAACGGCCCAACAGAAACGTAGCCCCCCCCCCCCCCCACGAAGCATAATCCAAAAATTCTACAATTTAGACAAAGTCCAAAAGAACAGAATTACATGTTACAAAGCATCATCGTAAAAGAAACACTTCAGACTTCGACAGCAAAATTACACTATGCATTCCCTAGAACAGCGTTTTTCAATCTATGGTACCCGTACCACTGGTGGTACGCAAATTAAGTAAAAAAAATCAAAAGATGATATTGACACAAATAAGTTTTCCCTGAACGCATTTGGTTAGTGGTACATTTAATGTGTTAAATTAGAATCAGTGGTACGGCCAGCGAAAAAGGCTGAGTAAAAACAGTGACGTCACGGAAAATATTCACACATCGGCAAATGATTAAAGAAACAGAACACGCGAGAAGTAAACACGTGCACACGTGACTCTCATTATACGCGTTTCACATTATCGCGGTCTTGTTTCAGTGTCATGAGGGGCATAAATATCCTATCGCGCAGGCCCCACCAATTCGACATCGGGGATTATAAATCAAGGCATCATGATGGCGCACTCAGCCCCTTCTATGACAGAAGAAACATCGAGACAAGGATCACGCCATCTGTGGCGTGTTTCGAGATTAATAATATTTGCTGAAGAGAAAGAAGGTTGAAGGTAAACTTTCTGATATTTAATGGACATCTGACGAAGGATTGCATTTAGGATATTACATTTGAGTTTATATCGATTATACACCTGAAGATGGTTCATTGAAAACCGAAACATGTCGTGAAAAAGATGATGCTCTAATTGTAAATCGAACATTTCGATAGAATGAGCATCATTTTAACATATTTTAAATATTTTAAATATTGAATGTTAATTGTAGTAATAATACTTTAATATTTAATAAAATATTTTATTGTGATTAGACGGTTAAAATTAAACAATTATAAACAATTAAACAATTGAAGGTAAAGTTGGGACTTTGGGTTCTTACGGAGGCGAGTACAAAGATGTCTGTCTTCTGGGATGTTACAGTCAGCAGTCTCGTTGAAACTGACCGATGTTTCTAAGGTGCTTACTGACTCCATCATCAGGACGATGAGTAAACCGCTTGGGAAGATAAAGGAGCAGACTGGACAAGGTCGAAACTTGGCCGCGTGAAGAACCACCGAAACGTCGGGCATTGTCTACAAGACTACACTGCGAAACATTGAAGGGAAGTCATCTTCGAAAGGTAAATTCGCCCCTGGTGTTCTAGAACCACAACCGGTAGATGTATTGGGGGAGTAGGGGTATATCTCCATGTATTCTTAGCCTACGCACTAGGTGAGTGATTACCTTCACGCCTAGGCCGCTTTGGACCTGATGAAAAACCTCTGGTAACCACGAGATAGGAGGAAGGAATAGCCTTGTTAATATAATGTCTTAGATGCGGTACGTTTTACCTTTTAAAAGTTTTGTCACTGTTTTGAGGTGACAAGACAGTGATTGTAAGACTTGAGGTTCTCACAGCGGTGAGTATGAAGATTTCTGTCTTCTGGGTTGTTGCGCTGTGTAGTCTGGTCGATGTTAACCAACGTTTCAGAGGTCATACTGCCTCCGTCATCAGGGCGATTATTCATCGCCCTGATGACGGAGGCAGTATGAAACGTTGGTTAACATCGACCAGACTACACAGCGCAATAACCCAGAAGACGGATATCTTCAAGACAGTGATTCTTCCAACAGAACGTTCAGTAAACAAGCAATGCAGACGTAAAGTTTCAGGGAATTGGATTCCTGTGAGATGACAGTAACATATATTTCTCTCCACGCTGTATTTACGTCACTGTCCTTTATTCTGGTATGAATATGTAATGATACAACAAAAGGAAACAAAACACTGTCATCCAAAGGTCAGATTCCAACGGCACCAGCTACAGCGAAACCTTACAAAGGAAAACACAGTTCTTGAATTTCATTCCTAGTTTATTTAACGATGCTGCCTCAACCGCTGAGGTTGTATGATTACAGAGTTGAATGAAAATAAGATAATTACGAGCACTGAATACATTACGATTTTGAATGGATCATTCGTGGTCCATTTCGAAGTATTATCCAAATATTCGCACGGAGAGACTGAGTAAAACCACTGAAACTTCAGTCAGAGCAGCCGAAACTATTCGAACCGAGTATCGCCAAATACTTCAGTCCAGTTCATGTATCACCCTCTCGTCAGACATATTTTAATATTATCCTCGCACTGCCAACTAGTCTCTCCCACCGGCGAAATATTTAATATACGCATCCAAATTAAAATAAATACAGAGACGTTTACAAAAACATCAGATTACAGAGGAATCAAAATATTTGATGATAACTGTTCGGTCGAAAGAAAACTTCGTATTTCAGAAACGAAAAATTAAAAAGTACGTATATTTACAAAAGCACGGGCTGTGTTTCATGTGCTCTCACTAATATTATTCCACCCATAAAAACAAAAGTTCACGTCTTAAGAATACGACCATAGTACTCTCCCCAGACAACACCTATAATATGTTAATTTATAGCAAAATTGGCATGAATTAAATGTTGTTAAAATTTGGTTTAATATCCGGACTATATTTTTTTGGGGGGGGGGGTTAAATTGACCCTAGTGTAAAAAAAAACTCAAAATACTCATAGTCTTCGACAAATCAATTATGTACAAGTCCAACGTTCCGGAAGGTTCTCTGCCCTTACATTCAGGGAATTATGTCCTTGAAGATCATTCCCTTATGATGGAGGCAGACTACTTCAAACCCTTGGTCTTCTGCTCAAAACTGAAGCAGCTGATAGGCCGAGGTTAGGTTATTACATACATTTTCATGCTAAAGACTTTCGAAAGGATTATACACGATAATACAGTCAATTGAATAAAAATTTACTTGGATATTATCCATCGTCTAGTAATAAAACGTAAAAAAAAAGTAAAACGACGTTTCGGAGATGGGGCTCTATCTCCGTCTTCAGGTTCCTACTCAGTTGGGCCCACTAGATAGAGCTAATCCCTATCTCCGGGAGATAGGGATTAGTATTTTTTTACGTTTTATTACTAGACGATGGATAATATCCAAGTAAATTTTTATTCAAATGACTCTTCAGAACCTGAAGACGGAGATAGAGTCCCATCTCCGAAACGTCGTTTTACGTTTTATATTTACTAGACGATGGATAATATCCAAGGAAATTTTTATTCAAATGACTCTTCAGAACCTGAAGACGGAGATAGAGTCCCATCTCCGAAACGTCGTTTTACGTTTTATATTTACTAGACGATGGATAATATCCAAGTAAATTTTTATTCAAATGACTCTTCAGAACCTGAAGACGGAGATAGAGTCCCATCTCCGAAACGTCGTTTTACGTTTTATATTTACTAGACGATGGATAATATCCAAGTAAATTTTTATTCAAATGACTCTTCAGAACCTGAAGACGGAGATAGAGTCCCAACTCCGAAACGTCGTTTTACGTTTTATATTTACTAGACGATGGATAATATCCAAGGAAATTTTTATTCAAATGACTCTTCAGAACCTGAAGACGGAGATAGAGTCCCATCTCCGAAACGTCGTTTTACGTTTTATATTTACTAGACGATGGATAATATCCAAGGAAATTTTTATTCAAATGACTCTTCAGAACCTGAAGACGGAGATAGAGTCCCATCTCCGAAACGTCGTTTTACGTTTTATATTTACTAGACGATGGATAATATCCAAGTAAATTTTTATTCAATTGACTCTTCACCATCGTCAAGAAGTTTTAGATTTGATATACGATAATACAGATAATGTATTTCCTAAGAAAATTCACTGCAATAATCGTAAGCTACGTCCTGACAGAGCAAATGATTATCAGAACACCTCGTGAAAAAAATTTCACTTGAACGTGTTACAGAGCGTTAGATGAAACAAGAAAGTAACCATGACCTGTGAACAGGAGTGGATTTTGGACGAAGGAGGTTCCTTGAGTTCTGTGAATGCTGTAATCAGCTTAAAAACCAAAGAAGACCATGGAAAATATCCGAGTTACAGAAACAGAACGTCCACATTGCCAGCCGTCGCTCACAAACCTGCTAGTTGGAGACCCTCTCTCCTCTGCCCTTAGCTGTGTGCACTGTTCTCGTATTTTTCACCTTTTCCAACAACTTTCTTCTTCAACAGCGTCGGCGATACTGAAGTGTGTGAAGTGTGAAGTTCCTTCTCGTACCAAAAACGCGAAGCTCTTCGGCGATATTCTGGATTCGGAATCAGCAAAATGCCAACACGTGGAACAGACGGAAATCACACAGCGGAAACACAGAAAGGTGAACGAGATCCCTAAACGACAGAACGACGTCACATCATGACGAGAGGTAAAGTGACAACTATCTGCGCACTTAAGTTTTATTTGCAGTACAAATCTAAGTCAGCGTTCTGTAAACGGTTTAGTTGAAGTGGTTATAAAAGAAATGTTTGAGGAACGGCTTTAAAATACAGAGTTTAATTTTCACCACTGATATAACGGAAAAAATAACACTTCAAAACTAACAAAACCTACAAATGAACATTTTAAGAGTTTTCTGCGACACTTGTATCCAATTCAGGAGCAGATAATTAAATTTTATTTTGGAATCGCTCGGGACTATTCGAAAGCAATATCGAAAAGGTAAAATATTTTTTTTAAAAAATCCCGCATTTCAAAAATGATGTAAACAGCTATCAATTACTCGCTTCTGCTAACAGACATTGCAGACATACTAAAAGATACAAAAGTGACGTTGTTGTTAAGACATGCATTGATTAGACCGTGATATGGACACCATTCGATTTTATTCCCAATAACAGCCAATAAAAAAACAGTGGTCTCGCGACCCGAAAATCTTAAACTTCCGTTAAATCCCAGATATTAATATTACTGAAAAACACTTCATTCTATAAACTAAAAATTCATAAAGGACTTCTGTATTAAATTATCGGCATCTGAACATCACAATGAGCCTGGCTGAATTGCATCCACTACAAAGTAAATAAATCTCAAATTAATACGTATTCACCGTTTTGAAAAGCCTTTTTTTTCCCCAAAATTACTTCACATGTGTCCATTGGTTACAGAACACGGGCCTATATTCGTATGTTTCAAACGACACTCAAAATCAGAGACACGTGTGAATGCAAAGATATTCTGTCCGCTGTCGAAACAGATCACACGAAAACAAAATCACGTTTTGCTACGAGAAACAATTCACACGTGTCTGAAACCAATTGTACACACACACACATTACGAAAACCTTTCTTCGTACATGGCACAAAGTCTGGGCAGGTTCCAAACCTTCCCACACAGCATCTCGGTAAGTACTGCAGTGAACAAACGGTAACCGGTCACGTGGCATGGAGTGAAGTCAGTAAACTCGACCTATCAGCTGTTGCAGACTCCCAACTGGCAATAGCTAACATGATCTCGCTACAGTGACTGAGATCCGTCTGTGGTACACTACGGTAGAATACGTCACAGTATAGTTGAGAGTCGCGTTGCTGGGCCCTCTCCTATACAGCAGCACGTACAAAACACACCTTCTAAACAGTACCTTTTGTATTAGACGGGTGTGAAACTTCGTTCTGAAACGAGCGAACACACTCACATTCCAGCACGTAAATCCAGTTACAGGAAGAAAAAAACATGTTAAACGAAAATTTAAGCACCGTTAACTATTTGAAGACGAAGATCGTCTAAATAATATTTGAGAATTCAGTCCGTACCGCAAAGAAAACACTACACTTCACCATTACAAATATCAACTGGTTAACCCTTTAAAGCCGAAGTTCGTCGAAATATTTAAGAATTCAGTCCGTACCGCAAAGAAAACACAACTCTTTACCATTAAAAATATCAACTGGTTAACCCTTTAAAGCCGAAGTTCGTCGAAATATTTAAGAATTCAGTCCGTACCGCAAAGAAAACACAACTCTTTACCATTAAAAAGATCAACTGGTTAACCCTTTAAAGCCGAAGTTCGTCGAAATATTTAAGAATTCAGTCCGTACCGCAAAGAAAACATAACTCTTTACCATTAAAAATATCAACTGGTTAACCCTTTAAAGCCGAAGTTCGTCGAAATATTTAAGAATTCAGTCCGTACCGCAAAGAAAACATAACTCTTTACCATTAAAAATATCAACTGGTTAACCCTTTAAAGCCGAAGTTCGTCGAAATATTTAAGAATTCAGTCCGTACCGCAAAGAAAACACAACTCTTTACCATTAAAAAGATCAACTGGTTAACCCTTTAAAGCCGAAGTTCGTCGAAATATTTAAGAATTCAGTCCGTACCGCAAAGAAAACATAACTCTTTACCATTAAAAATATCAACTGGTTAACCCTTTAAAGCCGAAGTTCGTCGAAATATTTAAGAATTCAGTCCGTACCGCAAAGAAAACACAACTCTTTACTATTAAAAATATCAACTGGTTAACCCTTTGAAGCCGAAGTTCGTCGAAATATTTAAGAATTCAGTCCGTACCGCAAAGAAAACACAACTCTTAACCATTACATAGATCAGCTGGTTTACGCTGTTTAAGGAAATAATCTCTGTTTACAGTGAAAATCATACGAAACACATAAATACAAAATGCAACATTACTGACTTTTAAAGCAGTAAAAACCCGCCACTGGACTCATTACTGAGAAAGTTCCATCACCGTTTCATCAAAACCCAACACCCTTTGAGATGCATCTTTGTGCTAACCTCCCATTTCCCTCAAGGTCTTCCAAAGTTCCCCACCGAAACTGTGTACGCATTCCTTGTTATCAGCTGGTACTTAACGGCATAAGGTGGCCTTCTTATAAAACACTGCTCCAAAGATTTTCACTAACATTGTTTACAAACACCTGAGACCTCTTCTCGCATCGCAACATTCCGTTGTGTTCCTCAATCCTACTTTTTTTTATTAAAGCCGCAGAATTACGACTTCTAATCTACGATATAAAACAGTGGTTATTAAACGTTAAGTATTGAATTTTAAAGGTTATCTGTGCACAATACAATGTAAAATTAACTTTTAACTCGTAAGAAAATAAGTTTCAAAAATACGTGTTAGGAACTTTTATAATGAAGCAGGTACTTACACTAATAAATACAAGAAAAATACAAGCTAAGAACATAAAATGCTTCAAAAATCATACCAAAGCGACTTCACTTACTTCGTCGATTACCTTCAACCGTTTTAATCAACGGTTTGGTCGAAATTTCAGACATTCGATAAGATTCCTTGGTTGTAAAACAGCACACTGCAATACCACTACCTACATAGCACAATGCTAAGCAACGCTCGAGAGACCCCCCCCCCCCAAAAAAAAAAAAAAATCTGGACACTTAAACTGTCAGAACACCAACGAGGAGTGTTTTATATGGTACGTGATACAATTTCCGTCCGCTTGATCTGTGCGAAGACATCCCGTGTTTGTTTCAAGCTGACGTCACAACACGACTTTGCAGACATCAGAGGCGAAATGAATGAAGATTGTCTTGTAATATGGCACAAGAATATATCACACTTTCAAAAGATTCCTAAGCCAAATAAATCCACTGTCCTGTTCGTACAACACAGACCATAGACGGTGAACGAATCTAGACTGTGTTAACAAGCGACTTGTGCACTCTGTCCGCCGCCAATCACCACGTCCTTCATAATGCATCGCCAGGGACAACTCACACACGCAAATCACAGCACGCAGTAACGCCGAGTGACAGAGTATTTCCACAGAAAACGATGATTCCTTGGTAACATTTCAGGTTCTCAAGGCGTCGAGTATGAAAATTATAGTCTTCTGGATGTTCCTTGATAAACTACCCGACTACAAGGCGGTACAACCCGGAAGACAGCCATTTCAATCCCGTTCAAGTCTTTAAAACCCACATCTTTAATATTTATTTGAAAACCAACTGTCCTTCCATGTACAAATCTCAAGTGATCTCATCGCTTAAAAATTTATAAAACAAAACTTCAGCAGCCCTATTTATTGACTCTACAATGCGAGCTACATATTCAGCCAATCATAATTTTAATCGTACACCAAAAATAGATAATACACTCTACAGTAAATTTATGACGACAGGTCCATATGAACAGGATCCTTCCATCCTTTTCTCGGACTGGGACCTGTTCATATACGTTCTTGGCAGATGATCCAGAAGTGGTTTGCCATTGCCTTCTTCTGTGTGTGAATGGAGTAATTGTTGGGATGCCACGGAGGAAAACTCCGTGTTGCCTAGACCACGGCCTTGCCCAACACAAGTTATAAATTTGATAAAATAAAGTCGGCAGTTTTTTCGAAACCGCGTTCACAGCATAGATCCGAGAAGAGCCGAGAAGGGCCGACATACATCGCACGTGACCAAATGCCTCGACGATGCTCCATTATTTATCCCCTGAGGGACTACAGTGGAATTCTCAGGGGGTGATTCCACAGCACTGCGAACGTTAAGAGCTGGAATAATTGAATAACACAACACAGGACTCGAAGGAACGCTGTGGATCGAGCACTGGACACTAGCCAGTTCCATCCAGTTCATTGCCACGCAAACAATTTATCTAATTGGCAACTAAGTGCCTCGTTCACATATGCAGATATTCTTCATGTTTCCCCAGAACAAAAACTATTTTTACTGTCATTCGGCTACGTCTCAAGGCCGTCAGAGATGCTGAATCAATTTATTTATTTATTTATCTATAGTTTATTTAAAGACACTTTTCAGCAGCTCAGACTAATATATCGTCGAATGAGAGACGATGACAGTGAATTGGAAAGAGTGTAGAAGGAAGCGGTCGTGGCCTGATTTAAGGCAATATCCCGAAATTTGCCTGTAGGAAGTGAGGAACACCACGAAAAACTCCAATAAGGATAACCGGTCTCCAGGCCGAGATCTGAACCCGGGACCTCCCGATTACGAAGCAGGATCGTTGCTGAAATCACAAAAATGGGAACACAACCCGAATTTGACTTCACTAAATGAAAATGGACGGACAGAGGTTCGTCCCCGAACAGACGATTTGGTTGTGATGCGTTAATTTAGGTTTCCTTTGGTGTGGTCAGGTTGGGTTAGGTAACGTTAGGTTTCATTTGCGAAGTAAAAAATAATAATCTCGCCCTGATGATGGAGGCAGTAAGGACCTCTGAAACGTTGGTAAAAGTGTACTAGACTACACGCTGGTACAACTCAGAATACAGCCATCTTCGGACTCACCTCAAATCGTTCAACAAACAAGATGACATCTAACGGCGAGGAGGTATAATCATTCTCGCAAGTAATGTCTATCGATTACTGTCAGTGGCCGCTACGTTTCCTAGCAACAGAGTGAAGAATTCGAGAAGATAACAGCACAGAAGCTGTCTGAATTCAATACTGGAACTTCATGCAGTGTTTTGCTTTTTTTTTAAAGTTACTGTAAAAAAAATTAGAACAGTCGTTAAATAGCTAAAGAATCAATCGACTAACCATATCGATGGACAAACTACGATATCGCCAGAAATCGATTTGGATAATCGAACGTAATCTCTGTCAGTTATCTTCGGTTTTTTCGCGAGTAAACATTCGATTTCATGTTCTTCGTCTCTTGTAAACATATTTTTCAAAGTTCTGCAAGGTCAAAGAGCCAAAACCATTAGCCTATACAATAAAAGTTGAATAACCAATCACTTTTACCACAATAAATTGACTATTTATTTCTTATTACTTGTATGATCTGAGGTTCTCATGGTGCTGAATATGAAGATGACTGTCTTCCGGGTAGTCTGCTAGAAGTTTACCGACGTTTTAGAGGTCCCTGCTGTCTCTATCATAGCCCTGATGATAGAGGCAGCAAGAACCTATGAAACATCTTTCCTGGGTTGTAACTCTTGTATAAGTCAGCCATTTCACAATGACGTAAGCTTTTTTTTATAATTTAATAAACTCTTTTGTCATAATTAACTACATCGCTTAGGGAACCCGAAGGTTCATCACCGAATTAACCAAAGCCCTCCACCGGACCCTGTCCTGGGCCAACAAAATCCAGTCTCCTTCAACTCCTATCTCCCATAGATCCCGCCTGAGATTATCCTCCCATCTACGTCTAGGTCTCTCCAGAGGTCTCTTCCCCTCAGGTTTCCCAAATAGTGGACCCAACCAACTAAATGGCTTACGGAACCCGAAGGTTCATCACCGAACCAACCAAAGCCCTCCACCGGACCCTGTCCTAGGCCAACAAAATCCAGTCTCCTTCAACTCCTATCTCCCATAGATCCCGCCTGAGATTATCCTCCATCTACGTCTAGGTCTCCCCAGCGGTTCTTCCCCTCAGGCTTCCCAAATAGTGGACCCAACCAACTAGATGGCTTACGGTACCCGATGGTTCATCACCGACTTAACCAAAGCCCACCACCGGACCCTGTCCTAGGCCAACAAAATCCAGTCTCCTTCAACTCCTATCTCCCATAGATCCCGCCTGAGATTATCCAACTTCTGTACGTGATATCAGGGGTTTTAAGATTAGCCCAAAAAATTGGGCGACCTCTAGAAAGATGGAACCCAAATACGTCCGCAGAAAATGACTGATGATATGATCACGGCGATAATAATTCTGAGGACAATCATCACTACCTCTAAGTGACGCGCAAGGCTACGAACTGGCACAAATTCAATTATGTACGAATAAGAAGGGAAACGAAGGCATCCTATCTTCATTTCCACATTCCTAGGCCGTTTCTTCGAGCCAGAGAGCACATTTTGCATCGTTAACAACACAACTGAGGAAAATTATCGGCTTCTGTACGTTCACGTACAAAGTTTTAGACAGAAGGCAATAGAAAATGATTAATTAAATTACAGAACTCCCTAAATCTATTACCCTCCAAACTTCGTCATGAAACTTCGTAACCTTGGTCGCAATTTAGCAATACACTGAATAATAAACCAGTATATTGTTACAGCAAACGACGGCTATCCTCAGCCAGTTCAATCCACTTCTATCGGTATGTTTTTAATATTATCCTTTCGAGCACGTTGGTGTAGGGGCAACATTCTATATGTGTATTCGAGAGGTATCACAATCCCAGCCAGGTTACAGGTTATCCAGACATTTTCATGGATTTCCTCAGGCACATCACAGAAAAAAACCTTTAAACATGTCACAGGCCTCTCCTTCCAAGCCCCTGTCATACCATTCAGTATTATCACATTTCATTCAATGCTTATACACTGTGTAGTTGATACAGTGTGTTTAAAATAACCCTAAGATTAAGAATATTACATTTTAATTTACGACTTCTAAGTCGTGTTGAATTTTACAAACAAATATTTTGCAGTTATTCTGTAACCCAGGGCATTTTGATGGAACGAATGCAGCCGGGCTTATACAATCGTCTTAAAGGGGTTTGAAGAGCCCCACAGGACATGAAAGGATATTGATTAGATTATCCTCCCTGTATCCCGTTTGAAACAGGACTGTGCCCACTTCGTTTCCAACTCCATTCAAATTATTGTCGGAAAAACAAACAAAGTGGTAATTTTTTTTGAAAATATCGGTGCAAAAAAAACACATCTTTCGTCATTTATAAACAATTAAAATTAATTATCTGCAGCGAGATCTTGTTCAGCCCTGTTTCGTCACTCTTCTGTTCCCTCCTACTTTTGCACACCCCTTACAAGCCACATTATTTACAGAACTCTTGTTCACCACGAACTGCAAACCAATAACTGCACGAATTGGTGTGCGTCTTGAGAAGATGATGGTCGCCCAGCTAATCAAGAAATTCCCCGAATTTGTGAAAGGCAGAAATTCATTATCGCGCTCACAAAAGCCCGCTAACGGCTCCAGCCTTGAGTCACAAACATTAAGTCCAAGCCCTCATATATACCATTCCTTTAACTGAATCTATATAGTCAAGACTACTTTAAAAAGCGTTGTTAAATAACTATAATCCATAAAAGACATAATTAGATATGCTGTCTTCCGATCTACACCTACAGACCTAATAATTTTACGTTAAGAGGTCGATTTTCTGCTCTTAATACAGTAGTAATAAAAAAAATCATACTTGTTTTGTTTGTTTTCTTTTAAAGAAACGATAACGGGAAATGCAGTTTCTATTGTTGAGGAATTTGCTCAAACAGCTGGTACTTTCGCTTTTATTCTCAAACGCTGAATAAATACGGTCAAAAACACTCGATAGTTCTTAACAATGTATCTCACGCGTTACATGGAAGGGCGGACACACACACACACGTAGCATGAAATGTTCAATTAGACGTCATTAAGCCAAGAAATGACTCAACATTATTCCGTCAGATGCCACGCCAGGCCTGAGCAGCTGTGGTAGCTAATAGGCGACTTCCGGTTCCGCCCTCGTGACTACAAATGGCGACAATCTCTCGTACAAACCTTGCAACTCAAGCGAAGCGTCTGGCTTCCAGCTCTGAAAATCTTTATGCTCACGCGAAAGAAAGATGTGGGGGTGTGAGGGTGTCGTTTATAGTATTAGAAACCAAATGCAAAGGCTCATTTTTGGAGCAGAGTAGCGGCCATTTTTCTACTGCGTCGGTCATATTATGTACAATGACACATTACGATTTTAAACTTCAATTCGTGGCCTATTCAACGCCTCAGATCGCGTAGCGTCGAATAATAGAACGGTTATAACAATAACAGACTGTGGAAGGAAGCGGCCGTGGCCGAATTTAAAATGCTATCACGACATCTGCCTGGAGGTCGGACCGATATTTGAACCCAGGACCTCTCGAATTTGCAGCAGAAGTAAATAATGCATGTTCATAGAGGCAGTGGTCGTGTTCTATATTCTGCTGAAGAAACTTGAGGTCCTAGACCTGGATTTGAACAGAATACCTCCTGCATAGGAGTCAGACTCGTCACGCCTATGCTACTTCACTCGACAGCACTGACCTGAAGGTACTGAGAAAACCACGGAAATCTCAGTAATATGACCCACGGCTGATGACCAAGATTCAGAATTGGGGGCTGCCTGAATATGAAGCAGAATTACTAACCAACACACCATGAAGTTGGAATGAAAGGCATAAAATATTAAAAATGTGATGGAAATGGCTTTGCCGAACCAGTTCAAAGCTCCGGATCAGCATAAGAACGTGGGAAATGACCAACACATATTGTAATGATAACTATTACCTCAGAAATTTGTTCCACGTGCACAAATGTCAGGAATGATAGCCGCAACGTCTTCAGGCAATAAAAATAGCTTCATTAAAACACCGGCTTTAAAACTAAGAAAGCGTCATCTCCCGCGTCTACTTCAATTTCCATCCTTTGATGTAATAGATGGTCGACGGTAACGCCTACAATTACATCTAAACTGTACGTAACCGTGATAGCACATTTTCATTAATTATCACCTGTTAAATGTGGGAGTTGAATGGGAACGTACAAACCATCTTCCGACAATTACGGCAGAAAGCAATCCGCTATAAATTATACATTTGTTGTGAAACAAATAAACTGGAAACCTCCATAGCTCTCGACATTATTCTGGTACTTGGCTGCCACTTATGAAGCCTACAGTACCTTATACAAAGTGGGGCTGGTTCCAAGATTCCGACCTACTATTCTGTGTCTTCCAGGCACAAAGACCTGGATTCACCAATCGAAAACATCCCTAAATATATAAAAACTTCTCATATATAAGACTTCCAAGCTTAATTGAATTACACGACATCTTATAGCAACTTGTTTTGGAGAAACATACAGCTTGAAGGTCTTAACCTCAAATAATTGTCCAAACTTCCTCAACTGTTAACATTTATTAACACATGCCATGACGATGTTATGAAACAAAATCAGCAAAGAAAAAAGTCATAATACATCTGCAAAAACTTCCCACATTACGAATGGGATTCATTCCGACAGTTCAGTCACAGGTGTTTTACCAAGACGTTGATTTTCGACGGATTAATAATCAGGTTCCCGAGGCACCGAACAGTCGCCTACATAACCTATAATTATGCTGAAATACGGCAGAGCGTACTCAATTTCAACACCAAAACTGACATTCCTCTACAGACAACACCACAAAAACACGGCAAAATCTAAAAAAAACGTAAACTTCTACTCACCGTGTATGGTGAGTTCCGAATCCCTGTTGACCTCATACAGACGAATGGCCTCGTCCAGTTCCATCTGAGTCGAGATTGTACATGGATCACCTGAAAACAAAGTCTGACATAAATTGTGAGATTCAATGTTTCCACGGTGATGAGGAAGATAATGTTGTTCAGGGCTTCAGCCCTGAAGATGGGGACAGCATGTTCCTCCAAAACGATATCTACAGACAAGTCTACGTGGCGCCACGACCCGGAAGAACATCGCTGACATTAATTGTTGCCATGGATAAAATGTCTCTGCTGGTATAAATCAATCACTAATTGTAATTAACGAAAGGTAAAGCCGCAAAGAGACAAAATGATATCGCAAATGACTGGACATCTGTATCACTCTCATTTCAGACTTATAAAATTTTGCGCACTTCGTTCTTGTTGCACAGTGTGCGTTGAGACATTTTTGAGAAATTTAACAAATTCCAATTTAAATTTCACGAACAGTTATATTGACTCGAAATAGTTAAAAATAAAATCCACTCAAACCTCCGATACCAATAATGTATCAGATGTATCTTTGCAGCATCACGTCATGAAGGTGTACTGGACCCATCGAGGTAAAGCGTCGTGCATTAATAATTTCAGCGATATTTGGAGACGAGTGGTCAACTTCATGCTGTGGCTGCTTTATCACCACAGACACAGCCCATCGTATCATTCGATCCTAGAACCAGGCTTTAAGTACTGACGAAGATAAATATCTTATCTCCGCAGGGAATCAAAAACCTGTCATAAATCCAGTCCATGCCCAGTCACTTTACTGACTGAGCTAACCTGCCTCATGCTCGTAAATAGGCCACGATGAAAATAAAGAAACCTTCCAAACTCTTCAATACTGATGCATATTTTGAGTCAGCATTTTGTCCGTATGATCTCGCTAAGTACGAACCCATTTACATGTTACATCTTGGATATACGAACCTTGACACGCATTCATCAATCTTATAATGTGACAGTTTCGCAGAGAAAAATAAATTTGGCAGGCAGACACGTTAATATGGAAAATACCATAATGCACTCACCTTCCTCATCTACCCATTTCATGGTGAAAACTTGATCTGGAGGAAAACAGCAAATATCCCTCATTTCTTGACACAACTGCTCCACAGTGACATGTGGATCGACGTATGTAATCATCACTTTCCTGCAAAAAAATTCAAGAAATACTTCGATGTCAAATCCCATTTATGAATGCTATTTTAATTTAAATCACTCCATGTGTCTACACAGAATAAACATTATAAAATAAAATTATAATAATCAGTTATCCATCTTCTGGAAAATCTTTCAGTAAAACAGGTTTTCAATACCCGAGACAACATAGAAGTTTATCTGACGACCACCTTCATAATTCTGAACATAATTCTTAGCAAGAGATTTTCTGACATACTGAATGTCTAGCACATATCAAATTGGGACAATTAATATATAATTTTAGGTTTTCACAGTAATGGTTAGAACAGACTGTGATCTTCTGTTAGTCATGCTGATGGTAGGAACTTAACAAGATTGCAAAGGGTAAACTCAAATGTAATATCCACATTTTACAAATGTATTTTTCACTATTTGCGTACCTCATTTTTACAGTAACTATTGATATTTCTCTAAACGTTTGTGACAGCAGATGATCCATTATATAGAAATGGATCAACAACTTGGTAAGTGGGTCCATTGCTTGAGAAATATCTGATACACATTTAAAACCAAGTACACTGTATCAGATTTTATATTATTTTAGGTTTATCAGGTACACAATGTATTTTTCAAACAGTGGCAAGTATTTTTTTGGTTATGTAACGATCCTTCAGTAACTCACATTATTGCATCAAATGATATGGAAGGAAATGGTCATGGCCTAATTTGAAGTAGGCCTATCACACAGGCATTTGCCTGGACAGACTGACAAAAACCCTCAGTCAGGATGCCTGGTCGATGGGCTGACATTTGACCCAGGACTTACTGTATACAAAACAGAAGTGCTAACCACATGACCATTACACTGCTAGTACACAACCCTTCAGCTTTGAAACTCTGTACCGAAGTTAATACTGTCAGCTAATTTCCATGTATCAGTCAAACATTTATCACTGGCAAGTTCCTGAACCTCTCCTATTACTACACAATTCTGTTCCAAAAATGGTGCTGACTTACAAACTTCGTTTGGTTTTACTTAATTAAAAAATCTCATAAGCAAAGGTATGCTGAATACAATAATGTAAAATCATCCTTTAACAGCAGCATTCTGACTTTTGAGGTAATACACAAATCATACTACGGTTACTTCATAACCTATCATGTTCCACATAACTTTGATTTCATGATACAAATATAAAGCAAAGTAATAGTTTCCTCTTGGTTCGTAATTGCAGTTACTCTTATTAGGAATGAATATCATAAGACATACATACTCATTATAGGCAGTTTTCACTCTGATTTCTGGAACCTCTGCATCTGCAGAAAGCTGTGTTGGCATCTTGGTTAGGTTGTGTATGAATTCCTTGCTTTTCTTGATTCTGCGTCTATAGAACCTAATCACTACTATATAAAGCTTCCAAAAACAATCCAACGTGGCTTGTGTGTATTACCTTTCTGGATACGAAATATCTGGTAATCTGCAATTATTAAAGAATAATTTAATACTTTTCCTACAACATATACTATCAGCTGTTATTTCATACTGCACTCAACACACACACTGACGATATTTAAAACAATTTCTACGTGAAAACCAAAGTTCTGACTCACTATGCACACCTGCGTTGTTCAGAACTCTGTATACTATTGTGCATGCAGTTATGTTTGGATATATGACAGTCTACATAAATACGTCAAACGAATTTCAAACCCAAGTCTTTTAAATACAATACTTCAACACATGATTGTATAACGCAAGAGTGTGCAATTTTACAAACTATGTTTCTCAAATACATTATTTTCAAGTTTGAAACTTATAATGCCAAGGGTTTCAACATTTACCTTCCCACACTTTCAACTCCACCACCTTGCACAAGTTGCAGTGTGACAAATCGCGTTCTGCGCATTTCCAACGACGGCAGCACTGGTTCTTAGAAGTAGCGGGGATTGTAATTTCTGAGCACTTGGTCATCATAACAGAAATTCATTACCTTATCCTAAGACTGTTTATATTTTCTGTATAAATCTATTATGCTTGTACTATGAAGGATTTATGGAATTCAAATAAACTCTAATTCTAATTCTGTACAATGACTTTTTTTGTAAATGTAATCTGATTTTAGATTCATGGAAATGAGATACACTGGACCAAAATGATAAAAATAAACATGTCGAACTATTATTAGTACAGACCCACACCCAATCTAATCAAAATCTCTTCAGTAGTTTCAGAAATGGCCAGGTGGAGAGACAAAGTCTTTTCAAACACACAATTATCAAGAATACGTTGTACTTTTATTATACTATTTCTAAATTCAACCATCACTTTTACACAGTTTTAAAGCTATATTTGTTTCTTAAACCTTCCTGGACCTATTGCCCAAGTAGTGTAATGGGGAATAATTAAACTTTTAGTTTCTTGAATAATAAAACTGCGGGAATAACAAATTTAGATGCATAATCCACTTCTTATTAGTTTTGTTCAAGATTAAGGTGCATTCTTGTGGCAGAAATTGATACTACAAAGTTCTTGTTACCTTTTACCAATATGTACAAGTTTTTTAGGTTTGTGTAGTACCATAATCAAATGGTCAACACACTGAATAATTTCTATATATATATTTGAAGTCTTCACTGCAACTAAGATCAATTAAGAATGTTAAGTTTATGAGAATATCTGTTTCAATTACCTGGGATTAAAATCTACAAAATCTCAAGACTTTTACTCTGAATCAAAACACCTGATCACTCAAGATTTCATTGTAATTTCACTTCTACCATCTGAAACAATATGAATTATCAAATTTAAAGTGTTACTTACAAAATTATATGACAATGATACAGTAATTTCATTCAAAATAACTTTATTTGTTAAGGTATGCACCTTCCAACCATTGTAACAAATACGATACTCTCCTTCACTCATTTTCAGAAGTACACCGCACAACAGATGTACATAATTAATAATAGGAAATGCAACATAAATTTAGGCAACAGAATTATTTATTGTATGTATTAACAAAATACTGTTATTCATCATTGTTAACTGTGTCGCTAACAGCAAGCACATGCAGGCATTGTAATAATGAAACATAAGCCTGATCTTGCCAGTTTCACTGTTATTATAATTAACATCACATCCGTTCACAAGTTTTCATGGATTATTATGCTGTAAATACAAAAGTCTGCATAATCAGAAAATGTACAAGTTTTTAACTATCTTACAAAGACACTCTTCTTTTCTTATTTCTTCGCAGTAAGTCATGGTCAATGAATACCTTATTTGCAGAACAGAAATTCATACCATTTCAACTAAACCTATCAGACACATCTTGTTTGAAGTGAAATAAGTCACATCCTTTATCTGGGTTGAAACACATCACAAAACTATTCAGCTGACCTCAAATTATAGGTCCTATATCAGACAAAAATACAACTGAAGTCAAATTACCTCTGCTAAAGTAACTGAAACCTAGATTTGTCATGTGTAAAGGTACAGAATATAGACTTTAAACATAACAAGAAAAATACATTAATTCTGCTGTACATGGAGGCTCCAATTCATACTTGAAAAAATGCTAAATACAAAAACTTGAACCAAGGAAGTTGGAAATGATGGGTCATACAGCACACATGGGACAGATTAGAAGTGGATTAAAAACTGTAGTTGATGATACAAAACAGTCACAATATGTCATCAAGCGTGAACATAGCAATCAACCTCCTTAAAGTTCCATAAAAGGCAGGGAATTTCTAGGCTAACTGAGCAACTACTAGCTTCACAATGACTGTTCTCCATGGACTTAAACTTCAAAGAGGACTGATAAGTAATTCCAGAAAGAGTTTATAAGTGAAGTGCTAATAAACTTTTCTAATTATGGATTTCAACATGAAAGCTAACCTAAAAATTACTTTTATATTTAACCCTCTGCTGCATCTATATAGCACAATTTAGGAAAATTAAACGTCTTCCGCAATGATTAAAATACTAAATTAATTGGCCTAATTATGTTAGAATGCAGTGAATTTAAATAGCGTGGCAGTGGGTTACAACTGCAAGTGTGCAAATTGACTGTCCGAAGTCTTTAATCCAAGTCGTGTATCAAGAGCACGCCCGCACGAATTTTGAACACTTTTTAATGCTGATGGTTATTTTTAGAAAAAATATTGTATGAGCCTTGTAAGACAGATGTGCTTACTTTATCCAGTATTTAAGTGATGTCATTTCATATGCTCCTCCATAAGAGAAAACATTTTTTTGTATCAGTGACTTCAACACAATACACCAGTGAAAAATTACATGTGACTGATATATTTCTGATTATAAACTAACGCGACCTCTCTTATACATTTTCAGAGAAATCTGGTTCAGCAGTGGTCAGACAAAATGTGTACTTCACTTCCTTCTATCCTTCCACATAATTAGCTTGCGCAAAACTAAATTTTCAAGGGAACGACAAAAAAAGAAAACCAGGTTTGTTGGACACTAAACAATTCAAGCACTAAAACTTAATTCACAATGATCAAAGGACTTTCATACAGAAGAATGGAAACCTATGTATACTACAGAAAGATCATAATTAAATTAAAATTTCCTTAATCTATTTGTTTCTCCTTTTTTTCCCCTTTCTCATTATTTCTGTGGCTTTTAGTTTTGGTATAATATTCTGTTAGTACTTTCTGAAGAAAAAAAACCCTCCTCTCAGATATGTACACCGATGACAGTCATTTAATATTGAGATGACAATTAAATTCACAATTCTGTAACTTAAAAAACCCTTGCCTCTGCACTGAAAATAACATCTATACAGAACTTGCTCCTACAGTGCCATGTGGTGTACAGTTCTATGCACAAAATCACAAATTAAACACAAAACCTAAATTGACTAATTATTATTGATAGTTTCTTTGCACTTGGTCTCCACCACCCTATACTCTACAAGCACAAATGAGTAAAGATGATGGATAAAGTCCAAATAAATGGTCAATATTCACTTAATACATCATCGTTAGCACCCTTTACAATTGTTACTTAAATTAACATAAAAATTTAACAAACCTGTTAAACCAATCATCACAGTGTTTTAACCAATGAACTGTCACCTCAGAAATATTCACGTCGCAAATGGAAATATGCATAACATGGTTTGTTTACTAAGGAGAATAAATATGATAAATGCCTGATTAAAAATTGGTATGCAAACTGTAAAATGGTAGTAGAACATAAATTGTAAATAATGGCTGGGTCTCATACATTAGCCACGTACTATAGCGTTCTTCAGTAGAATTGGCACCCCAAGTTGAGTTCTGCCCATTCTGAGCGACCAATCAGCACAAACGAGGTCTACTAATATACAGCAGGAGTTCAGTCTGTTCAGAAGAAGCACGACAGAAAAATCAGTGGCCAAACTACGTTCTTGCAAGTACACACCTGTTCCTCGTGTAGTGCTGAAACTTCTTTTCTGATGGAGAAGGAGGGATTTGTATAGCTAAGCTCATTAATAAATATATAGTATTCACATGTATTTGATTCTTCGCATGAAAATACATGAAAAAAAACAATATGCATTCACTGGTAACTAACGTTCTGCAACGCTACATTTAGCACTACTGTATGTTCTACGTTTCCTTGCATCATTCTCCCTCCTCCCCCCTTCTTTTATTTCCTTCCAAGATAGTACATTTGATTGGTACAGGACTCAGCCACCAAATCTGCTGAAAAACACAAAAATTGTCAACAGTTGCCACACGTTGTTAAAAAAGAGCCCAGTTCTCAAATAGTTACCAACACCTGTATATATTAACGGAGCCTCACACAACAGCCAGGTCTCAAACAAACGCTACCACAGAAATTGAAATTAACGGCTGGGTGTCAAATATGAGCATAGAAACTGTAAATAGTCAATAGGTCGCAACCAGTGGTCAGGTACTGGCAAATACATTGTGAACAGGGCATACAAATATGGGAACTGCAAGCAGTAGCCGAGTCTCGAACAGTAGACGGGTACCAGAATATTCTAGAGGTGCAGATTATCAAGATAATGCAACGACAGTAGCATTACATGACAAAACAACACTTTTTAGGCTGGCGCTTTTGTATTCTTCAACAGAAACTAATTTTTAATTAAATTGGTAAATATTTCCAAAATCAAACAAATTATGTTTTACTAAAAACATTTTTTTTTAAGTAGCCTGGGCTCAAGTCGCAGGCAGGTACTAACAAAAACATTGCAAATAGTGTCCTGGACCACTGTTTAAATAATTTTGACAGGAGTTTTGAACCCACAGGCCACACGTGACACACTGAAGGTTCTTATGTGGCCTGTGGAAATTTTTACAATTATGAACAGATCTGTACGACGAAAACTTGTTACCTATCACCATTACAGACAAAGAAAGGTGCCACTTGTATTCATGCGAGACTGCAATGTCATCTTTAGCACATTTCTTACAAATAAGATTGTTAGGTTCATTATCTAATATACTATAACCATTTTATATAACATTTAGTACATGACATTAAATATTAAATTGTTACCCTACATGTTTCATTACATTACACGTTACATATGTATTAAATGTTGTACAAGACGGTTATAACATATTACAAAGCAAAATCACATATAAGGCAATAAATTGAAATAATAAAAATAGTAGGTTCACCCTTCACATCTGGTATACACTGGGGGTGACGATGTCCTAATTTTTTTTAATTTTCAATCATCCTGGAAATACCACAAAACAAGCTCCACACGAATGACGTCTATGTTAGCAGCTTGTTAAATATGTTGCTAAAAATTACAGCTCAATCCCGAGAAAATACTTCAGAACATGGTAAACAATGACCAATGGTTTATGGGAGCTTTCACCCTGATGATAGAGGCAATAAGCACCTCTGAAACATCAATCAATAGCCAACAGTCTAGAAAGTGAAACATCCCAAAGACAGCCTTCTTCAAAACCTGAAATTCCACCTTTTACATCCTTGTCAGTTATTCATTCTAATGTTCTGTGATTATCTGATCCATAGATCTTCTTTATTGATTGAATCAGTGCATATAATTTAATATAATTACAGTAAATATATAAAATCTATGTATTTCTCTATTATAAAGTAGGTTCTGGCATTGCCTGCTACAGAAATAGGCCCACAAATAAACACCTTCAACATACCAAATCCATTAATCTTACAAAAACAACAGCGATAAAACTGGAAATATGAAGAACGAGCTCACTTATTAAAAAACAAATCAGAATGGAAACTAATAAAAATAAGGACAATAATAAAAAGCATCAAGACAAAAGGGCATGAACACAGGTACAGCTCCAATTAAACTTCCGCAAACATTCTCGATTTTTGTTCCTGGCTGCACCAAACATAAAAAAATAATAATTCAAAATATTACTAATACATGGCAGAAACAGCTGATTTAATTACAATAAAGGCTGTAATGCCCAACATATAAAGGATAAATCACTGTTGTGAGAGTCATTACACACTCAAGTAATAGCATGAACTATCAGTTTATGAAACGGCATCTCATGATTTCTGTTAACAGCATTAATTTCAACAAGCAGTATCCAACGTAGAATATACGCATGAAACTAAACTAACCCTCTCACCGTGACAGAAAGTAGAGTTTCGTTGTGTATTACAAGTAGAACTATTACAACAACAAAAAATGAAAATTCCTCATTTTACAAAAACTCACATTAACAAATCAATTTTCAGGATCAGTATTAGTCCTTCAAATTAAGAGAGAAATAATTTTTGTTTAATAAATTTTCACCCAGCATATGACTTTCAAGGGTTGTGTTCCTACTGCAAAATGAAGAGTTGCTGTACATGGAGACTTACGACTAAGATTTGTTCTTCTCAGAAATTGACACCCCCCCTTCCCAAAGTCTAAACTTAATGGTCTTAAGACTGACTTCTAGGGCCAGACAAGTAACATATTTATACAAATAGCGCAAAGGTAAACTTGCCCGTGTTTAAGAACTACATCACAATGGCGTAGCAAAGAATGCAGGTATAACCCCACATATTTTCAACCCCAAAGAGATGGAGGTGATTGGTCAGCTTTAGTCTCTGGTATCCATCGGCTAGGAGACTGAATGAGTCCCACAGAAAACCTGATCATGACAGCAATAAAGAAAATGACTGCCCCTCCCAAGAATCAAACTTCAGTCAGCGGCCAGTCACTTTAACAACCGAGTTATCCCAGCTCACTTTTACGTAAAACGATGTCTGCGACTGACAGAGTTATGAATACAGGTTATTACATATCCAAGTGACATACGTTGCTTCACTAACACTGGTAAGATCAAGGGAACAATACATTGATTGTGTACATTTTATGTGGCAATTATATGCAACAAATGCGCAATCTTGCAGACTGCCACCCTTTCCATAGTCGCTTACTTTTCCTATGGGTGAAAATATATTAATCCGTCCAATACCGATATCTTTTGCAGGACGAGACTTCCTTTGATTTACAATTTCATGAAAACGTCAATTCATTTTATAGCGTACTGGAAACGGTTAACGTAAAGTGTCAAGAGATGGTGGAAGAAGTTACTTTTCATTGATAATGCCACATATAAAAAATATACAGGTAAAGAGGAAAAATTTTGAAGTAATATATCTCAGTATATCATAGAAAATATCAGAAATATTTTACAACCATGCAGATTAAAATTCTGAGACAGAAGGGTTCCAAGTATTCTTGACACTTTTTAATTGTTCAATATCTCCCTCTGATGTAAAAAAGAAAAAATAATTAAAATGATTGTGAATATATAGAATTACATTTGTGAATTGGATATACAGTTTAATGCAGAATGACGTTCTTAAATGTAATATTATAGTCAATTTCTGGGTTTTTGTTTGTGAGAAATATTTTTTATACAAAGCAATTCAGTGCCAAACTAAGGCATCAACATGAAATAAACAATTAACTCTTCTTACACATGTTCAGTTATGCAAGTACAATGTGATTTAGAAAGCGTCAGACATAAATGTACAAAAAATTTTGATATTTACTTCTTTCCAGTTATTGTATCTCACAAATTATTGTTCAAAAAAACGTTTTGATCGAGATCTAATGTGGTCCACATTCTTTAAAGGGTTGTATACCCATGGTAAACAACATAATTACTGTACATAGTTCATACAAAGAAAATAATTTAAATTATAATGAGTACTGGAGCTTCATATTAAAATTATAATAAATTTTCATATATCACCATGATTATCTTTAAATGCCATGAAAGTGAAGTGTTTCTGGAAATACTGGGCATATGAAAAAGTAGTCCTATTAACAAAACAAAAGGATACAATTATTGTAAACAATAAATTTACATTCAAATTATAAACTAACTTCTCAGCATGTTTCACTTTTAAAGCTTACAAAATGGAATATATTTTATTAGCTCATCCTTTAGTTGATTTAAGGTGTACATCAGTGGTCCCCAATGCGGCGCCCGCCGAGGCTTTTTTTGGGTGCCCGCGTTGTTATGGAAAGAGGTTATACTGAATAATGAAGGCCGTTCAACCATGAACATTATAAAATCAAAGCACAGATCTCGACTTACTGACGCCCATCTTGACAATTGTTTTCGAGCAGCATCATCATCCTACTCTCCCAAATTTGAAAAACTGGCCGATGAAATGCAGCGCCAAACATCACACTAACTTCCCACTTGAGTAATAATAATTGTACTTATAAAACTATGTATTTTTGATTGCGTGGTTTCTTGTATCATTAAACGTCGTGTTGTTTTGTGTATTATTTGGTGTCCATATCTTATTTGTCCAGAGAAAAGAAAAATTGGCTTTGTTAATTGGTTGGTGCCCGCCACGATCTCATAAACTCTCAAATGTGCCCGTAAGCATAAGAAGGTTGGGGACCACTGATGTACATAGTCTCATACGCACATTCATCACTTGCAAATAATATTCTAAATGAATGACAATTAACACATTCACTATCAGTAGCAATCAAAGATGAACCCACCATAGTGCGAAGCACCTTTATTATCAAGGATGGTTTAATACCTTAATCACAAAACATAATGGAGGTAAGACTGCATTGCTTGCTCATCAGACTCGGCTCGCGACACCCCACCCACAAACGAGTTTCGCTCAATGGAACCTGAGCCGAGCCAGACTCGCAACCCAGACTCGTACGTGGATGGGCCGCTCAACAAGAGTGATACACATTATGATGAACAAATATGCACATACATCGGGCAATGTCTTTGCAGTGAATATGTTAACATCTTCAAACACACAGAAAAAATTCTAAAATAGCTATACAGATTAAATGAATATATTTGTAAATGGCTGCAACTATATACCAAACACCTGAGACAGAATAGTTGCAGACGTATCCTCGTGTAGGTGGACTACAGAAACGAACAAAGCAGATTCGCCTTAAAAGTGTCAGTAACTGTAATAACAAAAAAAAATTCAACTGGTTGCTCAATGATTCCCTTAACTTGAAAATGTTAAACCAATGACCTTCCCATCAGGGGAAGTACCAGAATTATCAAAACTCCACAGAAAAGAATTAACAAAAACATCTACCATATGACAAATGGTATTTTATTATTTACAATAATTCAAAACAGTATTGGCTCATTATCTGCAAGACTTTAAACTGACATGACTCACTCCGATGCCCGTATTCTTCGGCTATTCACAAGAGATTAGGTCTCGCAATATTGTTCTAGTTTAATATAGCGATAATCAGTTTGTTTTTCCTGTAGTCTTTATAAGGGTGCATGTTAATCTTATCTGCACTGCAATGAACAGCCTAAGCGCTACAGCAGCACGAGAGCGATCACCTAACCTAACCTTCCATATTCACCATTCTGTATCAGGATCTGTGTAATTATTAATATAAAAAAATTACTTTTGCCAAAGAAAGTCCACAACAGTATCTAGTACTGCTTCCAGAAACATAGATATTGCTTCAGAATCTGTTTTTTTGATACTGAATCAGAGAAAAATTAAGCATGAATTTTCATCTGTTATATATATATACACACACACACACATTTGCATTAATGGAGAGAGTCTATGTTTGTGAAAGCAATAGTAGAAGTCAATAGCCAATGTTAAGGAAATGGCATAATAATTAATGATGTTTATTTGCAATAATCTTACACTTTGTATTTCAATGTAAAAGACTTCTCCATGTGCATTCCTGGCATTATACCAAACGATACTTTCTGGGTTCCTTACGATAAACTGCTACACCAAAAGATAAACTTCAGCACCTCTAGCACTAATATTTATTACTGAATCTGATCTTTAACCCTTTGACGAATAAATGCACACACATATGTATATCTAAATAACAGTGGGCTAAATAAAATACACATGTAGATGTATGTCCTCTAATTCGCTTTGGTTAATTAATGGTATCTGCACCCTGTCGTGGTGGTGGGGCTTGAGTACCTCAGTGACCCTAAGAGCTACTGGTAGGGCCTCCCTAGCCAGATTGGTCGAGGGGGAGAGGTACCCTGGTCCTCCAGGTTGGGGGTTGGTCGCAAGGCTAACAACCTTGCACCGTAAAAAGGAAGATGTTTCGAAACCTCGATCAAAGCCTCGGACAGACGGACCTAACAGAGGACCGAATGGAAGAGGAGAATTGTGGAGGCCATGGACCGAATACGGACCGGAGAGCCATAGAAGAAAGGATACATACATTTACTACACTTCAGGACTTCATCAAATGATGCCATCTCTGAGCATTCAATGAAACTAAGTCTTTATTTTTTTTGCTTAGAAATTAATCAAAATGGCCAATCGGTGCAAAGTAAACACAGAAATGTTATGAAAATGAAAAATTCTTACCTACTTGGATCATTTGATGAAGCCTTTATTGAAATTGTTAAGATGTGAAGAAGCCTTATAACTATTCGGTGTGTGGCAGATGGAAATAAATCATAAACATCAAAGGGTTAAGTGACCATCCTCCACAGTAAGTCTCATCCAGCACACAATTCTATAACCGAGTCCTAGGAAATTAAAAAAAAGTGGCTTTTCATGTTTTGTAAATAAACTTTATATCATATCACTGAAAGGTAAAAGCAGTGAATCAGCCAAAGGCAATTTAGCTATTAAACAGATTTATCAGAGTTGATGACAGCATCCAACAAGATGGCTACTTAACAATGTTCAACAACAACAGTACAAGGCTTAGCTGAACAGACTGGGAACAAGCGATCGATTCCCAGAAATATAATCCGGAAGACAGACAGACAAGCCAATACTATGCCGGTATGCACGTCATTACTTAGAACCTTTCCAACAACATCTGACAATGCAGTATATATACATATATTTCATTTTACAAATTGCATAAAAAAATAAGACACTCGTAACAAATGCGTCATAAACTATGTGGACCAAATACATGCCAGTTCTGAACAAGGAGAAGTGATTCATACCCAAACACTCGTGCCAGCAAATTCTAACTAACATGCCCAGAGTTTAAAGCATGTGACAGTAGCATGCAAGTTTTAAAATTCTGCACGTCAATGGTTATGTTAAGATAGGATTCCTTGGAGAGGTAGTCTTACCCGGTGTCCTACGTGAGCGATTAAACGCGAGCGGTGCGCGTTGTGTGGGTGAAGCGGAAATATCAAACTGGCCGTTTGTGTGGCGCTGTCCTAGGTTCCAGCGAAGCGGTCAGGAGAGGGAAGCGGCCAAAGTCCGAGATCAAATATTTTGATATTTTCGCGCGAATCGATGCGCTGGCCAGTAAGGCGCATGCGCAAGGAAGCTCTGACCGTGCAGTACACGGAAGGTGCGTGCGCAGGAAGGCCGTGTGCTTCTATTGCAGTCTCTCACGTAGGACAGGACAAGCGATTCCCCGCTTCATATGACACCCCATGCTGCTTATGCAACTCGCATAGCTTGCTTGTTATCGCTTACGTAGGACATTTCCTTAGGTTTCATCTCACAAATTTCAAACCTCTGTAAAATGTCAACAAACAATCTAAACTAGTACATATCCACCTCCATTGATCAGAATTTTGTATGTGTTATAATCCAGGCATTTTAGTTATATACACAATCACCAGCGCTAATACAGCCAAAACAAAAGTTAACTTCGTGCCGTACACGACGAGCAGTTTATTCTCAGTTTATTAGCTTGCTGACCACTGGACCACGTGATTTCAATTGGAGTCTCCCTTAGCTTGCCTCCTCAAAAATGCTAGAGCGAGGTCTTGTCGCAGTGCATCCTGCTGCTGTTGGTTTGCTAGGGGCTGAATACTTCGAAGCCCATTCACAATGTCCTTTGTTTTCCCAAAATAGATTTCATTGAGTGTATTGCGGATCTTGTTTTCCATTTCTTCCACCATCCGCCCGATGTTGGCGATGTGTGGTGATGCCTCACTCACGCTGGCATCACTTTCCACCTTCAAATCACCACAAAGTTTATCAATACTGAACACGGCAACTGAGAAAGTGGGATACGTGTCCCCTACCTTCATTCAATTTAAGTTATTTATAGTGATGTTCATTTATTGCTGACACAGATCTACTGTCACGAAGCTTATCATACTGCGTAAGCATTAGAAACTATTTTTTTCACATTTATTTAATTAAATATTCATCATATTAAAAACTATTACATGTAGAGACTGTAGATCTTAATGTGATCTACATTTTGTCACATGCAAATATTTTATAAAATGAACAGCTTTAGCGTAATAAACCTTCAAATTCCTTAAAAAAAGGCAGAGATTTTTTGACTAGAAGAGCATATATTAGTCTTTCAAGTAGTACTCCAGTACATAAGGTTAGTTGTTCTTGACAAATTTGGTAAAGCCTGATTTGACCTTCACACAAAAAAAAACACTTATAGTCAACCAATATAGACTAAAACGAAGCATCTAAATGCAAGCTTTCATATCCGACAAGCACAAAGTAATATTTCCTGAACTTCCACTGCCGAGTACAAAAACCAGGAAAGCAGAAAAATTGCCTTCCTGCTACAAAGACATGTAAATTTATTTATTCAGTGGAAGTAATTTGAAGACCATGGAGTCAAGTATATTCATAACAGCATACAAAATTAAGGAGTAATCAAGCCCCAACTTACTTGTCTTGTTAGACTACCACCAAGATTCATGGTTCCAGAACCAGGTTTGTTCGTCTGTAGCCACAGCATGGCTGTAGATGTCAGCTTATAATGAGCGCTGCGACCACTCGTCTTCTCCTGTACTTCAACTACATGAATTGAATCCCAACAACCCTTAATTTTCTTTGAGCCATCACCTGCTTTCTTGATTAAAATAACACCTGGAAGCAGAATGACTGTACCACTCGCTAGTCCGACATACGTATAAATTACATTACAGTTCAACAGTCTCAAAATTACAACACCAAAACAATAAAACAAGAAGAAGAATATGAAGATATGGTCATTGTATTTGGCAATGCAGTCAAAAAATTCAATCTCAAGGGCGGAAGCGGGTGTACACTTTGAGATTTAGTATTCAAACAAAATAAATTTATGTGGTGAAATGCAACATGTAAAAAAATATACAAGTGTTTAACTGTTTCTGTGCTAAATTTAATTTAGAAAACAAATCATATTTTGCTGGTCTCTGAATTGGAATTATTCTTCTTTTTCCGGTTTAACAATGCTTGTACATTTTCCGGTACCCTTTACGGGTCCCCAAGTTTTCAGCTGGCTCGATCTACACACATTCGGTAGGACTCCTTGGACGAGGGATCGGCCCGTCGCAAGGCCTCTACCTGTACACAGGACAACACAACACAGAAAAACATCCATGGCTTGAGTGGGATTCGAACCCACGGTCCCCGCGACCAAGCGGCACAAGACCCACGCCTCAGACCGTGCAGCCACTGCGGACCCCCTAAATTTGAATTCAACTTTATAATTTCTAATGCCGTAAAGCCTTTAATAGCTTTATCTGTCAAAAAAGACTCTAAAAACATGTTATACACTTTACCAAAATTTTTAATAAATTTATGAAGTGTTAGGCCAAGAAAACTGGTATTTTCCATGATAAAACAATTTTCATAAATCATTATGTAACTCACACAATGACTTCAGCAATTATCATTGTTAGAAGCTTTCAAGGGATTCCTATTCTGGACGAACGAGTGCAGTGTGTATTTTTTTTATTGCAATGAATAAACATTTCTTCCCCTAGAGCACTAACTAATGAATTTTAACGAACAAAAGTAGCATGGAAATTATTGAGGGTAAGAGAAAACATTCTTAATGTTTCTGACTAGAAATTCCTACACAAAGCAGATTAAGCAGGGACACTGTCATAATGGAGAACCAAAATTACAGTGCATCACGTCTCAGGAGATTTCTGCTGCACACCATTCTGTACATATCTGTGAAGAACCGTTGCTTCGCTTTTGTCCTGTGAGCTGAAATGCTTATGCACAATTCCATCGATGTCAGAAGACAAGGTCTTATTGATGATGGCTGTCTTCTGGGTTGTACCAACATGCAGTCGGGTAGAAGTTTACCGACATTTCAGACTACACAACGCTACAGCCCAGAAGACAGCCATCTTTATACTCACCGCCACAAGAACCTCAAAAAAAACTTTGCTTTATACAAACAGTGTCTTCAACAGAAGTCATATCACATTTTAAATTAAAAAAACACTAAAATGTTGAGTTCTGCTCGTAGTTTCTACCCAAAAGCAACTCTTAAGATGTCAAAGGTTTCTTCAGCAGTTGTCTAGTTTAAAATGAACTTTATGCTCATGTGCTGTTTCTAACATGCTGGCTGCCACAAGGGTAACTGGTGGATCACAAGCATAAACCGCAACACTGCAGTCACCACTGGGTCACGGGATTACATAATTTATTGCTGGTTCCACCTTCACGGCGTGAAACAGGATACTTCTAGCATCACAGCTGGGACCAGAAAATATGCATGGGGTTTGTTAGAGCCACTGAAGTTTCGCACAGTTCATACAGTAAGAGTTCTGATTCTTTTTAACAGCGTAGGGTAAGGGTCACAGTACAGAATTTTATACCAGGTAACAATTGCTTGCACCCCACTTAATGGTACCTGCACCTTGACGTGGTGGTGGGGCTTGAGTACCTCGGCGACCCCAAGAGCTACTGGTAGGGGCTCCCGAGACAGATTGGTCGAGGGGGAGAGGTCAGACTAAGACAGGTACCCTGGTCCTCCAGGTTGGGAGTTGGTCGCAAGGCCAACAACCTTGCACCGTAAAAAGGAAGATGTTTCGAAACCTCGATCAAAGCCTCAGACAGACGGACCTAGCGGAGGACCGAATGGAAGAGGAGAATTGAGGAGGCCCTGGACCGAATACGGACCGCAGAGCCATAGAAGAAGAAGAAGAAGATGAGTTGCTTGCAAACAAATATGTTCATGGCTGTAATTTTTTTTAAAACAAATATTGATAAGTAGCAACACATACAACTTCATTTTATCTACTTTATGACTTTACACACAAAAATTAATGATACATGATTATGAAGTCTGTGTTTTAGCAACATCTAGCAGATGACTTCTGTACTAATTATTGTAGCACTGTCACATTGTAGCAAGATGAACAAATTTCTAATCACACCTCATGAGAGGTGCAAAATGAACACAATAATTTTCTTTCTCTACACGCATTTTCTTGTAATAAATTATGACGTGTTACCTGCAAAACCATGGTCCAAGTCCCACAGATATACTGAAGACACTCCTCCTTCAAAGTACATCTCTCTGTATTGATCAAAGGCGTGATTTGCATCAATTTCCAATTTTCTCAAGCGTTCTGAAGGCATTGAACCATCCTCTAATGGAGGATCATAGGTGTTACTCCATGGGGACCTAGAAAGCATCGAGATAATGCAAAACAAAAACCAATCTATCCAGAAACGTAGTTTCAAAAAATTCTTGAATATGTATATATAATACTCTCAATGATCTGGCCTAATGGGGAAGAGATAAAGTATGAATATCTGAAACACTATCAGACAAAAAAAAATTATCTAGAAGATTACCTACAGTTTGAAAACATTCTTAACAAAATATGAATAATCACAACACTAAATGTAATTGGCACAGTAACAACAAAATTAGTATACTTAGAGATCATCGATAGTTTGAAAAGATTCTTAAAATATTTAGAGCACACTCTCTGGTGTCTAAGATAATAGAAGGAAAATAGTATATAAATAATAAAAAAGTGAGTAATTCAAAATTTTTTATTTTAAACTACAAAACCATCATGAACAACCCTCATTGGGGCCCGCACTTTTTCTTTCCTTATTCAGTAATGTCAACATACAAGAAATGTTTCAAGTTATTACACCTGTTAGGTTTCAACACATTTTACATGACTGGGACATTGTTTGGTTTACTTCAAATGGATTTCTGACACTGTTACATTAGTTAAGATTAGTTCTGTTCAAATGTCTACAGGTGACTGGTTGTCATAATGAGAAAAAGTGTCAGTATAATGACAATGAATATAGGAGTACAGCTCACTCCTGAAACATCATGTATCTCAAATAAACCGCATATAAAAAAATACATCAGATGATTAATAAAAACATAAAATAAACAAAACCGAGTAACATCAGTGTGAAATAAAACGTATTCTATACTTCCTACATCAAAGAAAAATATAAAATGTGGTCCTTAATTCACAAAATCTCACTAAAAACTACTGACATCTTTTCCGATCACCACTTTACCGCATCTCACACACATACCTACCTGTATGAATCACCATCCCTGTTGTAATCACATAACAAGTAGTCCTTGCCCATATCTTTGTCTTTAGCAATTTTTAGTGGTTGATCAACTGATGACAAAAGATCCTCACAAAGACTGGGTACAAGGTCAATTAAGTCACTCAAATTCTTTTCTATCTGTTGTGGAGGCAAGCGCCGCATCAAATCTAATGCACAATCCATTTGCTGATCCGTCTATGAAGGATGAAGAAATACATTGAACAGTAGAGTATAAAGTCATGTCAACTCTAATATGTAAATTCTTTGGCAGTTTTTAAAAATACTACAGTGTTTTCAATATTAATTGTGACACTAATTTAACATTACTATGACACTACTGAAACATGCTATCACTGAATAATGTACTTCCTCCAGAACTGAAATTATCTGAGAAAATTTTAATAATTCCTATTAGTACCTCTACTTAATATAGCATTTATCATCATTACACCAAGGTGACAAGTTATGCTGCAGTTAAATTGATTTGTTTATGGGCCAGAAACCTTAAACAGTGGCAGATTAAGACAACTAAATAGGTTAGAATAGTCTGTGTTACCTTAGAAACTCCGAATAAACTTAAAATTTGGCGACAGGTACACGAAGTCACTAGAATATAAAGTTATCAGAACAACGCCGAGAAGTGCCATTTATTAACAGACTAATGCTGGTAAATATAAGTATGCTTACACAATAAAAAAAATTGCTAATTTCTATTTCCCACAAAAATTGTGATGCATACAATTTGTTAACATGTTATATCGTAATTTTCGGGCACAAATAATTTAATGATAATCTATATGCTATTACAAGCCACAGATACACAGAAACCCAAAAGCAGGAAAGGGGTGTGAACCTACACACAAAATTAAAATGTGCAGGAAAAAAACACTAATTACATTAAAAAATTAGTTTGTGCCGTAACACACGTGTAAATAAAGTGTAAAGTGCTGAAACGTACCATTTTACTCGCAGTTGCTACACGTTTTAATATTTACACAAATATTATGACTGATGTCATACACCTGTTCACAAGAAAAATGGTGACTACTATTCGTCCGACTAGGCCTACTACGAAATCAACAAAAGGTTACACACTACCAGCAGACAATCTGCACCTCATTTTTATTTGCAATAATTTTCCCAATTTGCGCTTTTTAAAAAAATTACAGTATGCTTCAATTTACAGACTTAAACCAAACATATATACGTGGATATATTTCCGGTTCAACATCCAAAACACTACTATATATAACACATATTGCCTACTCAAAGATTAAATAAATTGCAGAACCACCGCCATCTAGGTCTACCTTAGTCATAAGCATAACCTGTGAACATAACTACCGTGTGTTTCTAATCGAAGATCTCTAACCAATAATTTCTCCACCTTTTATTAAATCCGAAGGTTTATTACAGTATTTACAATAGTCCGCCACTAGTGTTTAAACTGAACCAACTTAATCAACTACAAACCATCCATTTCGAAAACATCTTTAATATCATCCTTTCATGCATGTCTTCCAAGGCATTTCTTCCTTCATGCTGTCTTTCACTGTACTGCCATATGATCCATGCCATTTGTATTTCCTGTGCCTTCATCTTATCAACTTTCATTTAATCTCTGGAAGGATTCCCGTTCTTTTTTACTATGCTACTTTTTAATTTCACATATATTGCGTAGATAGAATATGGACAAATTATGAAGCTCCTCATAATGCTTTTTTTTGCGCCCTCTTGCTACTTCATCCGCTTACAATTTATTCTCACGAGTACTTTGTGTACCATCTCTAAAAAGGAAAAAATGTACATCTGAGACGCCGGTTCTGTTCATCTTCAAGCAAATGGGAAGAAAAACCAAGTTAAATACTAGCTGCATCATAACCAGCTACTTCCAATGACCCAAGTCGTGATATAACCCCTATATAGAAGACCTCATAAAAATCAGTGTAACCTTAAATCGCAACTTCACTAACATAACAGCAAGATGCTTTTTGAGGAAATGGCACACAACTATACAAACCTAGTTATAAATGTTTTTACTACAGCTGATATTCAGTATATTATATGAATTAAACTGTTTGGTCATGGAAAATAAGTAGTGAAAAGGAATATTTTGTTGCATAAATTCAGTACATTGTATGCCACAAGACAGAACTTACTTGATTTTAAAATTAGTACATTATAAATTAAATTTACTTCCACACGTTTTCAAATTTAAAGTTTAAAAATATGGCCATGGCAATTCCTACTTCATATCAATATTTCTACAACCATTTCAATGCAGATTCTAAGGACACATTATACTAAATCAAGAATTGTAACACCACAAATATTACCTTACATTTTAAAGTTTCTAATTCAATAACTGAACATTTACCACCACAAAAATTCTCATGATAAAGACACTATGGCTTATGTGAAGTACATCCATATAGAAATTGATCATTCCTGTCTTTTGAACATCTATTGCTTTCTATCTGGATATGAAATGGTATGAATGAAACATGTCCTAGGAAAAATTTCATTAAATAAACTTTCTAAATAAAGTTGTGTAGATCACTGTTAAACTTCATTCAGCAAAACTTAAATCTCAGTAGTGTCTGCGATTTCTTTAATGATGCTGTCCGGATACTACACAGCATCAAATGACAGGAAAATTATTGAAATGAAAAGAATACGTAAGGATGCAGATAAAGCCTAATTTGTCTATGGCTGATTAAAGCCTTGAAAAAAATTAGGATCCAGTCTCTAGGCCAAGATTCAAACCCAGAATAGAAATATAAAAGCATTCTAACCACTAGATTGGGATGTCCTCCAGTCACACTGGCCTGGGAATTTTCTTTCCCCCCCTCCCTTTTTTTTTGGGGGGGTGGGGGGGACCTTGTAATTCAATGTTGAAATGCAACCCACAAACAAGGGCTCTCAAATTCTGACATTTATAAACAGACTTAAAAAAAGCAAAGGATACAAATGATTTATTTTCCCCAGTCCTTATTCAACAGTCAGCAGAAGTGCTATGATGATTTAATGATTAACTCTGAGCAGTTTTCATTTTCTTATAAACTAGCATCATTTCTTCTTGCATCTTCAATATGGACAAAACTGTATTGAAGAACACTGATGTAACGTCTACCAACTTTTCTACCACGGCATTTTTTTTAAAAAATATGAGGACTTTCTCACATAAAGCAAAAGTCCTTCAAAATCAGTAGTTTTCAAGCTATTGAAAAAGGAACTACAGATATTCAAAATACAAATCATACATAATTGTAAAACAGGAATCATTAACAATTTTTAAATCTTCAAATCCATCAAGGAACACACAACTATCTAGGCTAGTCAATCGGAGGCAAGCAAGAACACTCCAAAATTATTCATCTCACACACACAATCAATTTTAATTTTCATCACAACAAATCCCTGTTCAGAAGTCCTTGCTGCCTCCATCATCAGTGTGATCATCTACCAGACTATACAGCATTACAACCCAGAAGACAGCCATCTTCAGTATAAAGCATATCTAGCAGCTTCAAACCAAATATCAACATCCTTGTGGTAAACCATTTACAGAAGTAGAAGAAACTAATGGCCAAGTTGGCAGAGTAATTATCCAAAGTGAGATATTAATAAACCAACGTATGCTACATAACCAAGACTAAATTGTGTATTAACCCTTACGCTGCACATTATTTTTTTTTGTTGCTTTGGTAGAAGAATGTAATTTTAAAATAAAAATTTGTACTACTTATGAGGATCAGGTTACTTTGTATGTGGAGAAAAATCACAAAACTTACCTACAAACCAGATAATCATGAATTTTTTACAATTTATAACCACTTAAAAGCTTTCTACAGTATGGCAGACCTGTAGCATTTACATACAATTTTAAACTCTTCACACTATAAAGAATAACAAGAATTCTTTTTTTCTTTTTTGCAGTTCAGACAGTAAATTGAATGCTGCTACTAAAGTATAAGATTATTTATATTGACTGAAGTCACACTTCACAGTATAAGGTAATGTAGGCATTCGACAAAAGTTAAACACTGCAGTATAAGGGTTAAGTGATGCACTTGCCAACCTACAACCTCCTTCACAGATGTATTGTAGTCATTTTCAGGAACACCTTCATCTATCTGATGAATTGATATTGCTCAAAGTGTAAAAAAAAAAAAAAACAAGTCCAAACGATTGTTATTTTTAAGATAAAAAAGAAACCAGTTCCTCGTTCAAAACTAATCGACAACTAAAACATTTGTCCATTCATTCTCAGACATCAATATTACAAGGTGAAATGAAACACTGTATTTTTTAGATTACTCCATCTTACTATTATCAACACCCTGTAATCAATACAAATACGACATTTAATTTGTGAGGTGTGAACACAAGTGCTGGTTACACTAACTTCACTAGACAGTCTTACTTGAAAAATTATGTAGCCATCATTCTGCCAGTCAAGAAATTCCATGCCTTTTGCGGAACATTTAGGTTCATAACCATTTTTACAAGAGCCTGCCTTAATTTAAAATGGTCACAGACCTCCAAATGCCAATGTTACCTTTATGTGGTACACTCTTTTCACAAATAAGACTGGTATTTGTCACGGCAGCATACCCATTCCATCTGGCATGAAGAAAAATACACCGTCCTGTTTAGATTAGCTTATGTAAGCCTATATTTCTGATCCAAATACTGGCCAGATTATCACATGGAACTATGAACTTTAAATCCATCAATTAATAATTGTTAATACACATGGTACAAGGTAAACAGAGACTGCCTTGGGCTGGAGAATGAAGCTAGTGTATAGTCAATGGACACTGCTGGAAATGACAGTGTTCAGGGCTCCTAGCACCCGAAGGTACAATTATAATGAAAATAAATACAAAAGACAAATACAAAATTCAGATATGACTGCTGGGAAAATGTGATGAGCAAGAACAATTGTTCTTAATAAAAAATAAACTTTCAACACATCTGAAATTACT
This sequence comes from Zootermopsis nevadensis, assembly GCF_977971745.1. Taxonomy (NCBI): domain Eukaryota; kingdom Metazoa; phylum Arthropoda; class Insecta; order Blattodea; family Termopsidae; genus Zootermopsis; species Zootermopsis nevadensis. The sequence goes on from NW_028259182.1 coordinate 3,997,028, forward strand.
AAAACACCAAAGCTTTAGTATCAATACTTCATACACCTGCATCACAGTGTAGTAACTTCGAATGAAGTTGTTGTTATTAGGCCGAATGAGATTAAAACAAAGACTTGTGATACCAAAATTCAAACACAGTAGAATCCCCATTTAACAACCCTGTATTTCAGGTCTTCCTCTTATCATGCCAAAATTCTATGACCATAGCCAAATTATTTGTAAATTATCTTCCTCCACCTAACCCTTTCAGAGTAAATAAAATTTTAGCAGTTGTATTTCGATTTTCAACAAATTGCTGTAATTTTTTTTATCAAAGAACAATTTCATCTTTGAATGTGTGTGAAAAAAAATGTAAATATTGGCTTTGAAATTCATGTCGTAGTTAATTCTGTACATTTATTAATTTTTCTTAGCGAGGCATTGCGTGAAACAAATCACCACACTGCTGGAATTCCTCCACCCATAGCATATTTTCTTGCACAGTTCAATGTTTCTGTCACTTCAAGCTGCCAGTTAGCAACAGCCTACCGTCAACTGAGTGCTACCAGATCATACTGACACAAGTGTAGTAAGACTTGCATTGGATGCTATGCCATTGAAATGGTTCATGCTTATACAAATATGCATTCAGTTAGGGATATGCAAACAAATGAATGTGGTTGCAATAATGTTGAACAGCATACGTAGGGCAGTCAAGAAGTTCCCGACACATCGCTGGTTGTGCAGCAATTCCTCGCCGAGAAAAGCATTCCCATCATCACCCAACCACCATAATCTCCGGATCTCGCCCTGAGTCACTTCTGGCTGTTCCCTACTCTGAAAATGGGCCTCAAGGGGGCGCGTTTCGCAACCATGGAGGACATCAAATCGAATGCGACGGCCGAACTCCGGAAGATTCCAAACGAAGCCTTCCGCCGGTGCTTCCAATAATGGCAGGATCGATGGAGCAAGTGTGTGTGTGCGCAAAGGTCCTACTTTGAAGGTGATTAGTTAAGTGTTGCCATATGTCCAACCATTAGTGCTATACCACAATTCTGGGAACTTCTTGACTGCCCCTCATAAGTGATAATAGCTACAACTGTTAGTGGATGTGGTTCGACATGCTGTGGAACATATATTTTGCATGAATAATATGGTCTTGGAAGAAATTCAATGGTAGTTTTTTCTGAAAGACAATTCGAAGCTCAACAGGCATCCACAAACCCAGCAAAAAAAAGTCAAATCTACTGTGCCACTTTTGGTCAAAAAAAACCCAACAAAATGTCATGTTTACTGATGACAGTTTGCCAAACCTTTATGAAATTCTTTGCAACAACCACAACCTTTCAAAATTATATACAGCATATGTACACATAAACAAATATAGTTTTCAGCACCTCTTACAACCTACATGAGTTACTTTTATTGTTCTTAGGGGACTAATTTTATCTTATATGTAGATTAATCGGTAGCACTCAGCCAACGTAGACCATCACTAGGTGGTAATCAGATGACACACATTCAACTACAAATTAAAACACACTGTATAAACATGAAAGGGCTAAGTTTCCCTATCCTTATTATCTTACAAGGATTAAATGGGAATTTCACTATTTTAATTGCAATGTTATGCAAACCCTGATATAAACTCTGATTCTGAAAAGAATAAGAACTGGGTTCTACATAAAAAGTTATTGAGTTTCACAATTCTTTCTCCACCACAAAGCCTGATTTTTTTTTATACAGAGCTCAACGACTGGTTGAAACCATGAAAAGTATCGTCTTAACTGGTTTTACATCATTACGCTCCTTATGCAATGTTTAAAGATGCAAGACTTATACAAACTATAAAATACAAAGTATTAACCATTTCATTATGGTATTGCCTGCCTGGAAATACATAACCTGCATATACTATGTCAAAAATGTAATCATAAGAAAGTCAAAAATCTTCCATATTAATTTTAATTTAGCTTAAGGAGTGACTAATATACACGGTAAATACACAATGAAAAATTACAATATATAAATAACAAAAGGGAAATGATAAATATGTAAAATGGCTAGCTAATCTAATTTTAAGTTGAAGACCAGATAAATGATTCAAGCTTTGTTGCATGCCTGGCAGATGGCTTCCATCACTACTTAACACCATTAACCAAAGCCCATACTCAACTCGTTTGAAACATCAGTTGAGTTGTTAAAATTTCCCAACAGTTGTGAAAGCTCCAATTTGTTTACTAACGAACTTTAAAAATAACTGATTTAAAACTGAACATATTAAAGCCAATACAACCCTTTGTAGCAATGGGGTCACAGTATTGCACAGTAGTATGAAATCATGAAGTCACTTATTTCTTGGAAATTAACTTTTTATTCTTAAACCCTCACTTTTCTTCAGCATAGATTTTTAAAACAATCAATATGATGAAGCAGAAGTATCTTCAAATAATGTTAATACCTACCAGTACGCATTAGTCGTAATTATACTAACCACTTCATATCAGGGTAATTTCAATCACAGAATACAAATAAACCACTTCACAAAACAAAATTGTTGGACAAATGAACGTACATAATATTGCATATCACATTTCATAAACAAACAAAATGTTCCCTTGCATTTCTCCTGAACCACTGATTTTACATTGAGCCACACTGCAAACAAAGATTATCCCCGTACATGTATAACCTACAGGTGCAATTGAGGGAAATTTTACACCAATTTGTACTGCAAAAGCATATTGGCATTATGAAGACTTAAAAAAAAGAAAAGATGCCACAAAAAGACTGCAAAGAGAAAAATCCTTCCTTCACCAAGATCCCAGAGTTAAATACATACACATTAATAGCATTTGAGAATGTATTCTTTCCAATACATGGGGCCACAGAAAGTGATTTGTTTCTGGCAAGGGTTTCAGGTGAGGCAGGCAGGGTATAATGTCACAGCTGCAGCAACACAGCACTATATGCACATTGTGCTGGGAAGCAGGGATGGCCAACAACGAAAACAACGTGCTCCACAAGCCTTTTATTATTTTCATGACCTCCTTATGTGCAAACACATCCTCATTTGGGGGAGGGGGAGAGCAAAACTATCATACGTAACTGTTTCAAATCATTCAGTAGTTTATTATAATACATATGTGGGATTTTAAAGAAATCAAACAAGCATTTCAGAAATACCACGATGGTCTGGTTTTTCTTATAGCTATGGTACAATATATATTAAATTTTGGAACTGGTTTAGCAAATGGAACAGTGACAAAAACCTCACCCATCAATTGCCCTGGTAGTACACATAGCATCAACCGTTGCTTCTTTCATGTAATTTCTTTTTTAATATTATTATTATTTTTTCCCTGACAGCTTGCATAAATTATTTGTCCAGAGCTGTATTAGTTTTGATGGCAATAACGCATTCTTCGCCGCAGGACTTCAAAACGGTGCACTGTGAACAAAACGTAAGAATGTGAATTTATATACTGTAATATAACGTAAACATTCAACCCCCTCAAATCACATTATGTAAATGCGTTCGCCAGATACGAGACATTTTCAAGTTAACGTGAAGATTCATATTGTATGTATTTTTATAGACACACAAAGGATTAATATTTCTTATAATTCACAGCATAAATTCAAAACGCCATAAATCCTTTCTGATACTTGTTATATACTCGGCTTGTCAAAGAATATCCCATTTTCTTTACGGGACCCGAAGGTTGATCACCGTGTTCACAAAAGCCCACCACCAGACCCTACCCTGAACATAGATACCACAATGCAATAATAAATTAGTTTGCTGCACAAATGTGCCACAATAACCAAAAATTTCTGAACACAGCGTTACTTAGTAACACAAAACGTTTAGTCATTTTCCTAAAGCATTGTATTTCTGAAAAAACAGCTAGCAGCACAGATCAAACAGCATATGAAATTGCTGGTAATTAAATGTATCAGCACCAATGTCATAACGACTGGAAAAGACCGCCCTTTTCATCGAGGTAATTCTTTTCTATTTCAGTCACAAATTAAACAGTGCAGACAACTGTTCTATCAGATAATGTAACACTAGTAAGTATAAGAAGCTGGCCTTCAGCTGAATCCAGTGTGGTATTATCAGCATGTCTTCCCCCTCCCTCACCTCAGACTTAAAACGTGATGACTGAAGCATACCAGGTCCACATGTTAAAGATGCAGTCAGCCACCATCTCCATCATCATCATTATCATCCTAGTATTAGGGGCAAAATGGAAATCATGCCCTAAGATGCTTCAATTCAGGGCCCCAGAAAACCTGAAGGTTCAAAAATATACTTGCCCACAAGTGAGCATGCATATTCCTAGAGCCCTAAACCCATCAAAATGTGGATTCCTAACTTTACTTTTTCCATACTGTCAGAGGCAAGGATGGTCAAAGACCACACCTGAAGTCACAAAGCCACCAACACACTCACAACTGAATAGCGACCAGCCCGCTGGCATAGGCCAATATAAAATACTTCCATAATTTCTTTCACATTTCTGATTGTATGAAGCACGTAAATGCACATTACAATACTTTCACTAAGATATTATAAAAAACATATTGTATATTGGTCTGTGAAAATTAGAAGCACCGACAGTTTACCGCATTATCAAGAAAAATGTTTCTGCACGAGGTACCTGAGAAGAAACACATTCAACCAGGGCATAAGTGAGATATAATTTCCGAGGTCCTCTAGCACCAACAAATCAAGGTTACAAAATGTTAGTGACTCTAGGCTCGGTATATGAATATTATGATACCATTTTATCAACCAGCTGTACATCCACTCCTTCGTATTTTTTAGTACTTCTGGACCACAGAATCGTATCATTGGCACCAGAATTATAGCAGGGCTATTTTTTTTGATGTTATGCCATCATTACTCTCAGCAGACCCAATAACCATTAATTTCGTGTGTGGCGGTACTGATCGAACGGCAACAGTGAAATGGTTAACAAAAATAAATGTACATGTCTGGCACGTGAAACTCACCAGCAGCTCTTTACCAGCTTCAAAATCAGCCCTCAGCTGTGCACCAAGTTCTCCATCAGGTACCTTAAGGTCTTCACGCAGGTCTCCATTATCAGCCATGAGACAAAGATAACCATCGTCAGAGATGTCAGTCAGCTATATAATAGTAAGAATTTGTATTACATGGTCTTGCATTTAATTCCAATTCACAATGGGGTAAAACAAGGGAAGTATCTATCACAACTGCCTTTAATTTAGCTCTGGAATGCGCCACCGGAAAGTCAAAGAGAATTAGGAAGGATGGGAACGGAATGCCCTGAATCAGATGCTTCAGTATATTCTACAGTCCACAGACCAGGAGAAAAGCCCTGCTAGGAATTCGATATACGTGCATGCGCAAGATTTCGCGGTGAGTGACGACCCATCCTAAAAGCATTCGTTCCACAACCACGGAACGAACAACAGACGACAGACTTTCATGTGTTCTAATGGGTACAGCTTTAAGATTACCTCACAGCGGCACAGCGATTTAATCTAGAATATTATCGCAACACACACAGAACAGAGTACAGGTGCACTCACTACGCGTTACTCTTAACTGCTTGACGTTTTCAGTCTGTGTGTAGTAGCGTAAAACTTTGACGTATCACACTTCCCACCAATAGCAGCCCTCTAGTCCACTTGATAGTAAATATTCCCCCTGCACTGCCCCAGAAACGACTTCCCCCAGCAGGGCTTTTCTCCTGGTCTGTGGACAGTACATAATTAAAAGAAACTCATCAAAGTAAATATAAATGACATCCATTCTTGAAGGCAACTAACCATCTTCTGGATTGTTGGACTGTGTAGTTTGGTAGAAGTTTACTAACATGTCAGAGGTGCTTGCTGCTCCCTCATCAGGATTAGTGATACTTATGAAAAGTTGGTAAACGTCTACCAAATTATATGGAGCTACACAGAAGACAGCCATCTTCATACTTGTGAAATGCTCTAGCACTTGCAGTAAAACAATGTAATTTTATCATGGCAGAATCAACTGCTAAGGTTATGCAGTGTCAAATGATATGACAAAGTTACAGGCAATGAATATGGACAAGCAAAGGGGAAGATATTCTATGCGCGTAATCCCGGCATTTGGCCAGAGAAACTGAGAAAGACCGCCAACCCCACAATGGCTGGTACCTGATCAACATTCAAAACACTTACCATGAGCTAAACTTTAAAATTAGATCTTATGGCATTTACTTACAAATGACAAAATGTTTCTGCACCAGGTACCTGAGAAGAAACACATTCAACCAGGGCATAAGTGAGATTTAATCTCCGAGATCCTTCAGCACCAACAAACCATGTTTACAGTAATGTCAGTGACTCTAGGCTCGGTACATTATTATCGGTTTTAATCGTTTCAATGCCAAACCAAGCAAATATTCAGGTTATATACAATGCACATACCACATTAGCCCAAGTATGCACTCGGGACCTATGTAGCATTCACAGTATTTACGCAATCTTACGACTGCTGGCCCATCATGTTAAGTAAATTGTCTGAATACAGAGAGCACTTCTCAGAAAGCACACAATGCTTAAAATAAATACTGCACAGTTTTCCGCTAAATGACTATTTTTATAAAAATGACAAAAATATAAACAAATTTCTTGATGTTTTGTTAAATTTTCATCATATTATTTTATTAACTCACAAAGAATGTTTTTCGAACTGATTTCTACAAAGCATGAAGATTTTAATGAATAAATATAAGTGGCCTTTAAAGAAACTCCAAAATTATATAAATCAATCAGCACATAACAGTAATTCCCAGATCAAAGCAAACTCCTAGTGGATTTGTGTCCTGGCTAGTAGAATAAAAATGTGGCGCCGACTCCACTTCAATGCTGGACTGAAATGAGTTATGACCATCTGCCTTAGTCAGCTTACTGAAAGCTTTTATGATCACAAATTTTCAAGTCCAACCTAACCTTCATTCCAGTCAAAGAGTCTACTGTGGCCCATATCTGTAACTGTGGTAAGGGAAAACTAAGAAAAGACTTCTTCGCCTCGTTCAGGTGACATTCAAACAACTTCATGTTAACAAAGTTCAAAATATAAGTCTCGGTACAACTGAATATCTGGCAAGATCTGAAAGGAGCACTAAAAAAAGTCAGCGAAATCAGTGACAGACCTACAAGAACTCAAGAATCATAATCGGATTCTTCCAAAAGCATGAAATATGAGTATTTTAAACAAATGAACACCAACGAGACTAATAACTAAATGGAGATACAGAGTCAGGGAAGACGTAAAGCACTGTTCCTTACCTGGTAATCTTCACGCTTTACAAAAGGCACATCCATATTGTGGGTTGATGGACATATATCTTCATATTTCTTTGAATTAAAAATATCTATACCCACAAGATGCACTTTGGCATGGCCGTGCTTACCAGTCTTGGAGGTTGACATTTCAACGATTTTGCACGGGCGTGACTGGAAAAAAGAAACATTACCAAACCCTTCACAAAATATATACCCGCAATATAACATGAACAAACATCAGGAATGTGAGGAGAGCATCCAAATATGGCAAAAGAGAAGTTCATTTTGGGGGAGGCTGAAGGTCTTGTCCTTATTCAACTCTCAATCCACCTAAAACTTTGAAATGTAATAAAACAGGATTTTCTCCACATTGTAACTCAGAATTCCTACCAATGGAAGCAACTAACAGTCAACAATGTTAAGACCAAAAATCGATCTTATAAAGTTTCTTGTTTGTCCCATGATTCAGGGACTTTTCATAGGTTTTCCTGCAAAACAATTTTATTTTTTAAAATACAAAAAAAAATTATGAAAGAATAGAAGTCTTCAATAAAGTTTAAAAATCTGCAAGTCACTAGATTTCTGATATTCAGGCAGTTCAGCCATGAACGCTGGGTCACAAATTCACATTAGCATGGAAACCGTAATCAGAATTCAAATAAATTTAGCATCCTAAAATAACGCAATTTTACTGAAAGCAGACGGTATGGAAATGTGTCGACAAACAAACAAGATGAATCCTTGAAAAATAGGAAGAAACGAAAATTAAAAAGGATAGAGATTAAAAACTGGAGAAGAGAACATCTTCCAGCTCATTATTCATCCATCAGTTACGACAACAGCGTTTGAAATAACTTGTGAAAAAAAAAACTCGTTAGTGGCAACTTAATGATCTATTTAAGCTACTTGCTAATGAAATAATGAATGGCTTTTATTATTATATTTAGTGTTCTGTCTGACGACAGGTCCATATGAACGGGATCCTTCCATCCTTTTCTCGGACTGGGACCTGTTCATATACGTTCTTGGCAGATGATCCAAAAGTGGTTTGCCATTGCCTTCTTCTGTGTGTGAATGGAGTAATTGTTGGGATGCCACGGAGGAAAACTCCGTGTTGCCTAGACCACGGCCTTGCCCAACACAAGTTATAAATTCGGGCACCGCCGGGAATCGAACCCGAGACCCCAGGATTACAAGGCCAGCGTTCTAACCGCTAGACCACCGTGGCGGAGGGAATGAATGGCTACTTGAGGTTAAATACAAAATTACACCACGCTTAAATTAAGTAAAAGAATTCTGTTCACATACCAACTGTCCACAAATCACTCCATGGTTTTAGAAGGCTTGTATTTTCTTAATTATGCGTATTGGGGGGGGGGGGGGGCAGCAAAATGAAGGTCACTCAAAATGATTGTAGTGTTTCCAAAGTGATGTGTACCTGTGACCACAATGCATTTATGCAGACATTTACTAGTTTGAAACCTTTTGAGTTACCTTCATTTCGGTGTTTTGTTTTCAGTACGAATAACGGTTAAGAGAACAGACTCTTCAATCCCACAGTAATTTTCTTTTTGGGACAAGCGTATATAAAGGGAACTACATTTCTCACTTACACATACTTGGGAAATTATTAACAATTCTACTGAATGAATAGAATCATTCTCATCATGCATTCACCTTGAGCATGACAAACCCATTTTTGCGAAGAGCAGAACACTGCATGGGGTAAGTAACGGATGCACCTGAGTCTCCAGTTTCAAAATGGGTGTCCTCAATATCTGCCATGATGATTATATCTTAGAACTTGCTCTGCAAAACAAACAAGAAACAACACATAATCTCCCCCAAGATTAAATGGCACATTTTCGTTCACGATTCTCTGCGAGGTTTGAGATAACAATCGATTCATTATATTACGATTACCTATGATCCAGACTCCATAAATGCAACTTAAATCTACTTTCACCTTTAATAAAATCGAAGGACTACAGGATCCAGCCCAACCAAAACCTCCATAAATAAACACGGTCCAATCACGAATTCAGTCACCGCAGCAATCAACACAGCCAGTCCCAAAATGATGGGTACACATTTATGAGAATCAGCAATATCTTACATAACAGTAGTGTAACACTTCTCCACATAGAACATATTAATACATATAAGTGCGTATGTGTAAGAACTTCAATTCCCAAAATGACACTCGTTTAATACTTTGTCTGTAAGAAGCCACTTAATGACTAGAAAAGAAAACAAAATACATCAAATTAAGAGAAATTTTGGGGGGAAAATAATAAAACAGAAGTAAAAGATTTTAATAATAATGCCAAAACCTAGTTGTAAATACAAGTGTGAATGTGTACTGCGAGAAATGTCTTGAAGCTAGACAAAACATTAGTTTTTATATCTTTATGAGTAGTAAAGATAAAATTATGATACGAAGAGTGTTAAATATTGCAGAAGAAAAAACAGCTAATAATAAAAAAGTAATCGGGATGCCACCTCTTCAATATCCACAACAAGCTTCATTTTATAAACCTGACAGAAAGGGGACAATGTCTGCCCCCCTCACAAAAAAAAAAATTGTGGTGGGACCAAACAACTTGGCCTCAAAGCAAGTCGCTGGCTCAAACCTTTATGATGATGATGATGATGATTAGTAATGACACAACTGACAAGGAAACAACAATAGCGTGACTTAATGAAAGGCCCTAAAATGATGCACGGAAATGAAACTTTAAAAAAATATCCAGCTTTACGATGATTTTTATATTTTTTAAATTAAGACCACAAGGTATATGCTTGCAGAAACTATACATAAGTTGTGGGTTCATGCTGCCATTTTGCAGTTTCATACAATGACCCACAAAACAGAATTTGGTGCACTTTTATATAAATGACAGAATACTGCTGGGAAAAGAATTACACTTTACAGCTCCTCCCTCCTTTTGACATAGGGCACATTGAAAACCATAATTTTAGTAAATATATAACTCTGGTTTTCAGGCAAGAGCCATGTCAAATGATGTTTCAACAAACATGCAATTGCCATTTTCAAGGTGGGCATGAGATAGGGTGAGTTCTGGAGGCATTATATAGGGCAGGCAGTGAGTGGCAAGATAACTGATGGTGCTAATTGGTGGAGCGGAGGAACAGGCTGTTATCCAATGGGAGAGGTCCATGTGGTTGAGAAAAGAATGTGGTAGAATTTTGAGAGGTGACAATGGAGGTTTCTGGTGATAATAAAGTACATGAAGCAGTTGTGGAAGTGAACAGCAGCTGAGACTGCAGTCAGCAGGTTCAGTGGGGTCAAAGTTACAACTTCCCTATTTTGCTTTAAGAGTTCATTCATGTTGTACTATGACATGGGAAAAAAAGTAATAGGCAATTTTTGGTTTGCCATAATGCCTATTAGTCATAAGATATTTCCATCTATCAAGAAATTAATATTTTTTTAATTTGGCAAGGCACAAAATCTAATTTCCTGTACACATGCTAGAGATTGTAGAATGTGCAGAATATCTCCCAAAAATTAAGTTCCCAAAGTTCAGTTTCAAGATTACACACTCCAGATCTCAGAAACATGTCTCTGCACAGGGGAAGCTGAGATGAATTATTATAATTCAACCAGGGCAAATGTGAGGCATACTCTGCGAGACCATCAGCACTGGCAAACCATAACGTAGAGCATGCCAGTGACTCCGGACTCGTTCTATTGCAGCTCTGAACAAAGAACATGCATAGCCATTGCAACCATATGCACATTAACAAACGTGCCGTACCTGAACTTTTATTGACCATGCTCACAATTTCCATGCAAACTAGCCAGCTTACTGCTTGGTACGCTGTTAAACCCCAGAGTCGAAGCCTGGTTGACAGTCTGTTACGTCATGGATTTAAACCCTGTACACCCCATAAGGTAAAGGTTGAAGGTTACTTTGGGGTAGTTAAAACAAGAATGAAGGAACAGACAAGGCATGTACAAACTTTTGGTTGCAAAACATGGGAAGATGCCCCTTCAAGACATTTAGATATCAGATGTGTGATGGACTCTTCCTCAGTTACTTAACAGTGTTGTTTAAAATGTTAGGCTAAATCATGCATGAGATGAGATGATGATGATGAATCATAAAGAAGATAATAATTCTGGAAAAGGGAAGAAGGCAATATCCTAGCATTCAAGTGCAGATGGAGACAAACAACATAAAACTTTGATCAGAGTAGCCAGCAACTTTGCAAAAATATCAGCTTGAAAAATTATTAATGGCAGAAGACAACACAATCTAATTGAAAAGGACTCTTAGGACAAAACCAATTTTATTAAGAAATTTCAACTTGTACAGAACTTTTGATGAAGTTATAATCTGAAGGGTTAGTGCTGACTGACAACCAACCAGCAATTACGATACCACAACACTGAATTTCATCAAAAACTTTGATACAGATCTTAAAATGAAACATGCTGGCAGACGAGACCTGCCCATGCATTCCCCATGCAAGTACATAATGCACGCTTATATGCTTGAGAATTTCAATACTCCCATTTCAAAAAGTCTTCTTTCTCGAAAATAATCATTTGTAGTGGACAACACAAAAATTTCAAACTCAGATATCCACACTATAAGAACAAGACAGATATAACCTTCAAGTGCCAAACACTAACTTCAGTAAATATCAAAAAAGAAGTTTAATCTCACTCCCTCCACTCCACAAAGAATTTACATCAGCCAAAAATTCTCTGCTATTATAAATACTTAAAAGCAACAGTGGTGATGATTTCTTGAGTAATTATTTTTGCTGTAACACTGTAGTTGACTGTAAATCATGGTCATAACTATGATATTATAATTGTATTCACGCTATGTTCAACATCCTTGGCTTAGGCCTATAAAAGATCTATAAAATAAATAAATTATATTTTATTCTCTATGTAACTACTTAGCTGATGAAACACCCATATTAAATGCTTTATAAAATTCATATCATACATTCCCGGAAAACATGGGAAATATACAGGATTGAAGGAACTGTAGAAACAACATACCTTCAAGAATCAAAACACAATAAAATAAATACAAGAAAACTGCTTCAGAAGCAAGACAAAAAAAAAAGACTTGTAAAAAGTACACAACCTACCTATTTAGAGCAACTCACACAGTTCACTTAAAAGTTTAAAGCCTGAATGGGTGTGTAAGAATGGCAAAAATAATAATACATTACGCTAGGTATTCTTCATATAAACACAACAGATCATTGATTACATATTTATTCATGCATTCTTACCCACTTTCTCATTCACAAAAGGAATTGGAGCAAATTGCAATCCAATGTATGTAATCTTAAAACCTTACATAGGTTTGGCACTAAGTGTTTTTCAAAGTGGAAACAGTTTTGTTTGTATGCACAATTTCATATATTTTAGACCAAATTATTTACTTCCAACAAATATGACATGTTTTAAACATTTTTCTTCCTTTTCTACTGATTTATTTCATCAGAAACTGATTGTTGTGAAAACAGTTTTCAAAGAGGTCATTGACTTCTGTTGAAAAATGTTTCGTAATCCGTTAATTTTAAAGAAAAGGTATTCATAAAAGATAGCATTTGTTATCGAACAAACAAAACTTTAATTTCTAGCTTCAAAAATCATGTGCTGTTAATATCCTCTTTAATTCATGTAAATTCGTAATATAACACAATGAAAGTTAGCTCTGTGATAGCACACTGAGCTAATGGACAAGAGATTATGGGGTTAAATCTTGGTAAAGCCATTTGTCTTTACTGATAATGCAGCTGCTATGCTATTTTACACTGTACAAAGAATCAATGTACCAGAGCCATGCATTTTTCGTTACCATACTTCATTGTACGACGGCATATTTAATTGGTGCCAGTGTTCCTTCCATTTCACAAGTTTATGCATCCATGATTCTGGTATTACCAGTTGTAGGAAATTAAGAAATATGAGTTCAGGGCAGCCTCCAATGGCACAATATCCATGCCAAATTTAATCAAAATCCATCCAAGAGTTCTCAACTTGAATCACACAAAGAGAGAAATGATAAACCCTGTGCATTACTTTGTGCAGAGAATGCATAACGACTGCTATAAAGTACCACAGCCTCACAGAGATGTGAAGGCAGAGCCATGCTAGAACAGAACTGGGAAGTACATATTCCCTTTAGACACTTAAGTATGTGATTGACAAACGTGGGTTAAAAGTGACAACTTAAGTGCAAGTACACCATGTCAATTTATCAGGACAGAGCTGTGAAACATCAAGAGTTGCCATCAAATGTATAATGGAAAGCTGTGTGGTCCTCATTATTTCAGGGGTAATGTGCAACCTTAGTTCTTGAGCATGCCTAACAAATCAACCAGCAAACTCAGTGCCAAGAACCCAGTAGACACAAATGTAGCACATTTATAGCTGAAACTCTTTTCAGTTCATTTAATTTTCAAGAGGCAATTTTATAATATGATCACCATATACTTGACTCTCATCAGTAATATGTAATAATGTGAAGTTATCAACTTAAAACCAAGAATATGTTTTTACTGAACTTCCTATACCCATAACAAGCATTACATAAAATAAAGTAACCTGTCACCAAATATGAATTACTGGATAAATAAATTTCAAATTTGCTTACACAAAATGTACAGACATAATTTATTTGAAGGAAATTACTGCTCTATTTTAAGATGGGTCTCTCAGTAAACAGTACAATACAATCTGACTCAGGTTAAAGATGCTTGGAAGCACATGTAAAAATAAGAATCCAAATCTTAAAATATTTTCTTGTGCATTATCCCAAGAACAGCAACTCACACAGCACATGCACTTCTCTTGTTTACTGAACAGTACAAATATTTACTATCCTTAGATTCAACTTAAAGTGTTGGCAATAAGATAGGAACAATAATATGAACCAAGTCCTTCCTATAATATTCATCCACACAGTAACATAATACATGGAGAATTATAGCCACAATGTGTGAGGAGAAGTCAATCAGACCTACACAGTACTAGCAATAAACTTACGAAAGTAATAACTACATGGACTTTACATCACAACAAGGCCCCAAGTTCTAATCGCTACTGAAAAACTTTACAATCCTTCTTCAATCACATGAGAGACATGCCACTTTCCAGTAAAAATAACCATATGGTCAAGTTCTTTGACCCCCACAAACACATTAATGTACCACACACCAACTGCATTTCTTTCATTATGCAACACTAAAATTGCAAGATCGATAATTAAGATCCATTAATCCAACTTCATATGACTCATTCCCGTAGCATCCTTTAATCTTAGGCACGATTATGACACCTCATAAAAGTCCTGAACCATGTGCTATGAAAGTGTTTACATTTCAGTTACAGCTGACACTTGTAGCACTACTATAATCTTGAAGCGCTTAATTTCTTTCGGTAACTGTGCCTCAACAATCATTTCGAAATCTTGCAACATAAAATAACAATGCCCAATAATCTAAAACTGCAAAATCTACAAAACGCGATAGCAATTCAATCGTGAAAATACCCATGATGAGCTATTATAGGTCTTGCCAACAGCCAAATTTCTATTGTACAGTACTAGTAAAACCCAAAGAAACTGCGAACTATCCTTACACCACTAACCAATCTCCAAAACGAATACGAAACGTTGATGAAAGCTAACCCAACATGGCGGGAAAGAACGTTTCTAGCTTAACGTGCAATGTCAAGTACACCTGCCGGTGGCTATCGCGTTAAGTTAATTCTATACTATTATGTAAATACCTTCGATTATGAGGACACTTCAAAGTAATCACGCGATAAAACGTTCCAAAATCTCTGATAAAACCACTAATATCTCACTATTTATTAAAATATTAAGCTTCTTCCAAATACTCACATGTGACCAAAATGGGTACTATGAATAGAAGATCTTCGGCGCATGCGTACCACGTTACCGGTCCAATTACTTCTTAGAGGGGTTGAAGCAATGGTATTACATTGAGTCGAAAACACATGAACTCACAGAGCGTAAAACGCTCAACGCTAAATTGAATGGCGGGAGGCGGAAATTTTTAAGGAGCATTTATTCTTTGGGTACAATAAATATCACTGATCTGAAAATGTTAGGCAGCAAACACCTCAATAAACGTCTACTAGGTTACACGATGTCTGAAAGAAGAGGGCTGCCATCTTCCAAAAAAGAAAAAGTTGATTAACTTATTCAGAGACTTTCCCTAGAACTCAGTTGTGCAGGTTACAAAAATGACATGTGTCCGCTTACGTCTTGCATACACATGTATTAAAGCTAAATGACGCAAATCATGCAAGCAGTTTTCTTCACATTAGCTAATCAAAGGTTTCCTTTTGCTCCTCAGACGAGGTAATCTGTTGCAGTAATTGGCAACACTGCGTAGCAGCTGCTTTCCTTTGAACGCATTTGACATCATTCTTTTGAAAGTGTTTCAATATTAAATAACACTTTATTTCAGTTTCATATCAAACTTGTAGAGAATATTTTAAATTAAACATTTTATTGCCGGCACGCCTTTATTTTACTATAAACTATTATGAATCAACTACTACCAGACCACACGTCGTGAAACCCAGAGGGCAGTAATCTTCGTACTTCACTCAACAGGACACATGTTAACAGAATTTATTTATTTATTGATGCGTCTTTTAAGTCTGGTACTCATTTCGTATCACAGTAAGCTAGGTTTGAATAGTGTAAGAACACAAAAGCTTTGGGTATGTTTTGAACGTTTATTCATCAGTTAAACATTTGTTTCCAAATCTCCACTAACAAAAACTGAACACCCAATTCTGCTATTCGTTTGTTGCATATGTAAGGGTTGATAAGGACTACCTATGCTTCCTTACTGTTTTGTATCATTGTGAAAAAATTCTTCTTTCTCAAGGTTTCATATTCGCTTTTCTTATTGTAAATCCGTGGCAGGCATGTATTTCCTACACTCATATACCAAAGATGGCTATTTTCTGTATTGTAACGCAATGTAGTCTGGCAGAAGTTTAGCAATGTGTCAGAAGTCCTCGCTACCTCCATAATTGGGGCACCGTTGCAGACAAAACGGCAATACAAACCATAAAGTATCCATTTGGTATTCACAGAAAAAACTTAGCATTGTTAATCATTACTGACTGCACATACCGAACGAGGTCATAGATGAAATAAAGTGAAGATTTTTAGATGAATGTAATAAGGAAAATTTGTGAGTGTTGAAGAGTGTTCTATCGTGCATAAGTTGGTATTTTCTGTTTTGATTGATGTAGTTGTGACATGCTGGATGAGATAATTTTAAGGTTATGTTGTATTTAGATATTAGGAATAAATTTTGATATTTCTAAGTGAACGATAATATTTTTGCAGTGTAGACGTTTTTAAGGACGTCGAACTTTACTTTACACTACTCCTACGAGATTGGTTAAGAAGTGTGGAAAAAAATATGAACTATGGGAAAGAAAATTGAGGTTATGTCTGAATGTAGGAGTTACATATCTCAGGACTCAAACTGAAGTGTAGAAAAACAATGGCACGGCGCATGAAACAGAGGAGGAAGCAAAATCAAGTAAAGATTCACAAATCACGAAAGGAATTGAGGAAAGAACAAAGGAAACTTAAGAAAGAAAAAAAGAATGAATTCTTTCAGAGGAGGAAAAATAAATCTGAAAAATCTGTTGTTGAAAATGCTGAACATGAAGTGCAAATGAAGAGCAATGCAGATATGTCTGTCTGTAAAAGTAAGAAGAAGAAAGTTCAGAAAAATTATAGTGAAAGAGAAAGACATCAAAAATTGCAGGTGGACATGAAGAATCAACGTATGAAACAGCTAAAGGAAGCTAACCAACAGGAAGACAAAGTAATTAGGAAGTTGGAAAAACAACTCAAGCTTAATAAAAGGAAACTGAAATCAGTTCCGAAGTCATTCACAGCAGATGGGTTGGACTGTATCCTTTATAAAAGCGTCTTAGGTCATGTACATATTGAAACCATTACTCTTCCCCAAGTTCCCTTAGTATTGAATTGCTAATGGTCGCCTTGTTATGGGTATATTTATGTACTGTGAAACATTATGTTATTGTATTTGATAGTGTTCTATAACATGGTACTGCAAGCTTGCTGATACTGCATAATGATGTGTAAGAATTGTATGGTATGTATGTAGCAAAACAAAATACTATCACATGCATTGTGTTCAAAGTAATAGTATTTGTTCATTGTGTTAGCACTGATAACATTTTGCAGTCCTCTCCTCTGTATCAGTGAACTAAGAAAACAGATGGTGCTCTGGCTTCTGATTACAGTTTTATGTCTGCAGATCACAGAGTATGTGCCACAAACATCTGTAACAGTTTCAGAGTCATTGTAGAACAGCCAAAACTTCAGAAAATACAGTACCCTGGAATCTAGAGCAATGGATAGTTAGGGTGCCATTTAAGTGAGAGATCATGGTCACACAGAATCAGGTGATCAGAAGTTTAAGAAATCAATAAAAGACTATAAATCACTTTAATAATGTCTCCCTTTTTATCCTCAACTAATGAATTCATTTTTGAGCTCAAAACGCAGGGCTGTGGTAGAGATATTTTATTTGATCTTAACATCCTGTTGAAATTCTGATCTTATAGAAACGTACTAGCAAATTTCCTGTTGAGAATGATAGGAAAACCTGAGGTAGTACTTAAAAAAACATCTTATTGAAAGTCTACCAAACCAACAAATACAAATTAAAAATCATTACATATCCCTGCTTAATGAGAGATTATAATATTATCTAATATTAATATTGTGAAATATATTTTGGTGGGTTATAAAGAAGTACATGTACATAGTAGGTCATGGATGAATTAACAGTCTTTTTTATCAGTGCATTGTTTCCACAAAGCAGCATATCAAAATTAAAATACTGACATATCTTTACAATTTAACGTAGCACAAATAGTAATGTCACCATGTTAACATCAGAAGACACTCAATAATTAATTCCTGTATTTCTATGGTTATATGTGTGTTAGTTTGCATATATATTAGAGCTACAAAATTATTGCCAACCAACTAACACTGCTTATTATATGGAATATACAGACAACAATAAACTGGTCACACAGAACACATGTGAAATAAAGTAACTGTAGATTTAGCAGATATAATAGTATTTAAAGAATTTTCCTTAGTAGATAACAGATTTGTTGGAAGTATGTGAACCAAGTGATATGCAGAATGCAACGGTGATGGATATTACTTTACATGATTCAGGTTCACAATTTACAGAAGATTTAGCACTGATCAAAGACAACACCCAAAAAGACAGCACTAGAAGAAGACAGAATAACATCATCGTGAGCAACAGTGATAACGACAGTGATCCACGTGAAGGTGCCGATAGTGACGAGACAGAAACTGAAGAATTCGGGGAAGTGATGAATTTTGAAGACAGTGACAATTCTGGATCTGATACTATCCAGGTTGAACAAAATTCCCAAATGTCATCAGAATCTGAGTTAGACAGGAGAATTAACAAACACGTTTTAAAAATAAACACAAAGAATTTAAATAATAAAGCGTTCAGTGATGAATCTCATGCTACTGTTGAACATCTTATCTCAGAGGAAAGGAATTTGAAAAGGAAGAGAAATGAAGTTTACGCTTGTCAAGTTTCAGACACTGAAAAACGTGAAGTTAGTAAACAGTTACTTGAACATAAAAGGAAATTTCAGAAATGTAAATTAACTGACAAGGAGAAATGTGGTGAACTGGAGGAAAGCTATAACATGGATAATGAAAGAAGAAATATTAAATTAACAAGGACAGAAAAGCAAAAACATGAGTCAGCAATTATAAGGTTCAAAAATGATGTTGATGGTGATGATGTTTGTGAAAAAGATTCTGGTGATATAGTGGAGGAGGAGAAGGAGAGTGGGGATGTTAACCGATACTGGGAAGATATCTATGGCAGAACTCGTGACAAGCAAGGCAATGTAATCAAGGTAAGAATTCATTCATAGCAAGCAATGGGTAAGATTGCAGGTAACGGTTTGGTTCCTTCATTGTACTTGCGTTCAAAAGCAGACTGAAAATTTTTCTAGTTTATGAAAACAAACGTAACTATACTTTGAAAACGTTCATCATCAAATTAACCAAAGTCCTCCACCGGTCCCTGTCCTGGGAAGTTAAACAAATTAAATTAATATAACCTGATAGGTTGCCCCTCCCATTTCCCACTGCCACTGGAAGGAGCATTTGTTGTCTGGGATCAGAAAGCATGGAGTGTTAAAGTCTTCTTTAAGTAATATAAATCAATACTGATACGTCATAATGTCCATTAGTTCTGTGGTAGTATATTGCTCTTCTATGCATGTGATCACAGTATGAAATGATCATCAAGTCTACATTTTTTTATGCATCCATCATGTTATTTTACACTATACAAAGAAACCACACATCATTGTGTGGCCCTATTTCAAGTGGCACTAGTGTTGGTCCCACCTCACAAGTTTGCCTGCCACATTGATTGTCAGAAATTGTGAAGTACAATTTTTGGGTAGTCCCCAATGGCATAAGATCCATACTAGATTTCATCTAAATCCACCCGCCAGTTCTCGAGTTGAATCACGCGGATGGACGGACAGATATCAGCGGTACATGTGTTCGTTTCATGCACATCGGGCAGTGAACACATAAGAAACAACCTCAAAGCACGGGAATAATCACATCAACCTGCCTAATATCTTGTTAGTTAATTGACAGTGAGAAGGTTAGTTGCTTAAGGCTGCCGTATGCATTACTTTTGCACGTCTACCCAAAGTACTCCGTAATCATTTCTTGATTAACTTCTCTTTTTAGGCAAACACTGAGAGGTACGTTCCACCTCATGTCCGGGGCAATACAGTTGATGAAGATAGCAAGAAACAGCAACAACTGACACGATTACGGAGACAAATGAAAGGCTTATTGAATCGTCTGGCTGAGAACAATATGAATACCATTGCCTTACAGGTACAACACCTATATGTACTCATTCTGCATGCAGCCAATCACAGACAAGTCATGTCACAGTTGCTTGAAGAGCGATGAATTATTTTTCTTCTTAGGGGAGTTGGTGAGGCAGTGAAAAAAGCCTATCATCTGGTGCAACATTCTGATTGGTGGATGTATATCATCACCCAGGAATGGAAACAAATGTAGTTAAAACTGACATGAAGGCCTAAACTTTAGGTTTGATGAAAGGAAATGGAATTTTATAGTAGCCCGTAATGTTTTGATGATGATAGTCCTTGGTTTATTTTAATAGCACTGTTTTAATGGCAGAAGTTACACAGTATTGATGGGAAAACAAGTTATATATGAATAATGAGGCGGGTTCGATTCCCGGCGGTGCCCGAATTTATAACTTGTGTTGGGCAAGGCCGTGGTCTAGGCAACACGGAGTTTTCCTCCGTGGCATCCCAACAATTACTCCATTCACACACAGAAGAAGGCAATGGCAAACCACTTCTGGATCATCTGCCAAGAACGTATATGAACAGGTCCCAGTCCGAGAAAAGGATGGAAGGATCCTGTTCATATGGACCTGTCATCAGACAGAACACTAAAAATAAAAAATAGTCTTGGAGATGGCAATTGTATTTTAACGCTCTTACTGTCAGTCATTATAAAAATAAAGAATGTGTAACAATTGCCAGGCTGTTTTGTAGGAATTTAATACAACTTGCAAGAGAGAACATCTTTGCGTCTGTGTGCGTGCACGCTCGCCTGCATATGCATTCATATGAGAATCTTAATGGATTATTTGGCTCATTGTCAGATTAAAGTAATGTTCTAGGTTTTGTTATTATTTGTCAAACTCGTAATTTTAATTTGTTAATATTCTGTTATGGTCTGAACTTTGCTGCCAAATGGTAATGTTGGTTTAGCAATTGGCAAATGTTTGATCAGAAAATGTAAAAGGAAGAAGTTGCCTAGATGTAATCTGGAGGATATTATTAAAATAGGTTTTGGAGAAATAAGGTTGACGAAAGACGTGAAAGTTCAATCTGTTGTACGATGCCGTGTCTTCCAGATGGAAGAGCTGTACATGTCTCACAGTCGGAACAACATGAACGAGTCGCTGACAGACCTACTGTTTGAGTCACTGGTGTCTCAAGTCATTACTCCAGAACGCCTCATCATGGAGCATGCCATGCTGGTCGCTGTGCTTCATGCTAATGTGGGCACTGAAGTTGGTCAGTACTTGACTGCTGTTACATCACATTCATGTGTAAAATATTCTTACTTCATGTTACATGATGGCAATGATCACTGTTAGGGCTGAGCCCAGTTTGCGATAAGATAAACACAGAGTAGTGGAATGGAATGACTTAGGCCAGGTTTGTGTATATGAAGACGGTAATTTATCACGTGAAAATATAAATAACATAAAAGAACAAAACAAAACTTCTACAGACTATCAGAGAAATATATATTTGAATATCAGAGAAATTTAAAAAAATAAAGCAGAGAATATAGGATTTGAGACTTTTGCGGCGAGTACAAACAATAAAATCTTCTCGGGCAATCAGCCGCGTCAACTGGTTGCTGTAGTAAACTGACGTTTCGGGAACCAACTCTGTCCCCATCATCAGAACCCTGATGATGGGGACAGAGTTGGTTCAGTAGTAGATTTCTCTACTAGTTGTGTTTAACTTTAATTTTACGTTACCAGAAAGTTGGCTGGTCAGTATCACTTCGCAATTCATCATTCACACTAATCTTGTCATTTCATACTATATTTTTATTTAATGACACTGTAAGTAGCTTGGATTAAATGGCGAGAAATTGCAGGCTAGCTAATGAATGATGAAATTGGAACTTATATGCAAGGAAGCAATCATGGCTTAATGTAATGTTCTCTCCTGGCATTTGCCTAGTAGGACTGAATAAAACCATGGAAATCTGTCAGGATAGCTGGTCTCTGGGCTAAAATTTTAATCTGGGACCAGAATGTGAAGCAGTAGTGCTAACAACTTGACTGTGATGTTCAGTTTGTTAAATAAAGCACAGACCCATAACACTTGTTCTATTTCCAGGAGCTCACACATTACAAGTATTTGTTAGAAAGTTCGACAAGCATTATCGGCTTAAAGAAGAAGTTGAGAACAAACAGCTGGACAACATCATTTTAATGTTGTCTCATCTGTACAATTTTAAGGTATATATTTCAATTCATTTTGTTTAAATAACTGAGTTGAAGCAGTTCATTTAGTAAGGAGACTAGCTACAGGCTGGATGACTGGGCTTTGATTCTTGGCAAGGACATTAATTTTTAGGTGTTATTTATGCTTTAGCATACATCAAGAACACCTTATAGATGGATTAATGCATCTTTCAAATGGAAAATGATCTTAGCAAGTTAAGTGGGAACAAAGAACAAATCGGACCGATACCCTTTTGGCTTCTATGAATTACATTGGTTGGGACAGCAGGTTTCTGTATACGAGGAGTGTTCCACACGGTGTCAGTCCGTCAAACGATAATAGACTTGCTGCAGAATGAAATCTGAACTAAATCTGCTGGGTAGATTCCATGTTATATTATATAAAGTGTACTGCAGTGTTCTTGGATCTAGGGGAAGGTGTGTTTTATATAATTATTAATTTTTATGTTTGAGGGGAATATAGTTGCGTTTTATATATGTTACTACATTCCGGAATAGAAGTAATTCAGTTTAAGTTATAATTTTGGGAAGGTCTGTGCTTGGAGCACTGGAATATGTTCTTTGCTCATGGACTATTTCAGTTTGAGCTATTAGCCACGCGCTGAGACATTATACCGTAGCTACTACACGAGGCGGAACTTTGACTTAAGTATGCAGCGTAACTGTAGCGAGTGGAACTAACAGGGGAGTAAGCTGATATATTCTGACTCCCGAGCTGATCTCGGACTGTCTCTCTGTGTGTGTGGTTGTTAGACTACTATCTAATCTACGTTGCTGTACATGTTGATCAGAAATAAAGCATCTTTAGTCCACAGAAGGTTTTTTCTAATGAACGAATCACCCTGACCTCACCACTTGGCATGGGTATGCTAGGATACAACAGTATACATCTGTTAAGTGGTCAGTTTGAGCAGTTAAAAGGCACAAAGGGACCTGGGTATGAATGTATCAACTGGCTTATGATTTTTTTTAAAAATAATCTGTGAGATTTTCAAAGAGTGGTCATTGGTTAGCAAATTGATTAAATGTTTCCTTTCCTAGATGTTCAGTGCTGTTCTGATGTATGATATCTTGGGAAAATTAGCTGAGAGGTTTGAAGAGAAAGAAGTGGAATTGATCTTGCTAATACTGAGGAGCGTGGGTTTCAGTCTGCGTAAGGATGATCCTTTGGCACTCAAAGAATTGATCCTGAAGCTCCAACAGATGGCAGGAGAAGCTGCTAATTGTAAGAATAGGTAAGTAACTGTGGGTGATGTGTCATTAATATACAGGAAATTCACTTACATTTTCTTTGTCTCTTATGGAATATTCTGCAAATATTTCTTTTCCATATCATTTACAGCATATTCCACAAGTAATTTTGACACCTTGAATTTAATTTTTGGAATACTGTGCTCATGTGTTCGGCTACCGTATATTATTTTCATTTGAATGCATGTAAATGACACTAAGTGAAATGAAGGTATTTAATTTGGGGTTTATAATGAAGAGCTTTACTTGGCTGTTATGTGACAGTAATAAAGCTGAACTTGACATCCACATATGTAAGGAATGTAACAGATGTAAGACTTGAGGTTCTCACAGCGGTGAGTATGAAGATTTCTGTCTTCTGGGTTATTGCGCTGTGTAGTCTGGTCGATGTTAACCAACGTTTCAGAGGTCATACTGCCTCCGTCATCAGGGCCCTGATGACGGAGGCAGTATGACCTCTGAAACGTTGGTTAACATCGACCAGACTACACAGCGCAATAACCCAGAAATCTTCAATGTAACAGATTTTCCTTCATCCATCTAATAAGCGCATTTAACTGTGTTATCACCTCAGCACATCGTTCTCAAACATCCTCAGTCTATGTTTTTATTTCAAAGAGACTGAATTTCAAACACATGTAAAGAGTTGCACGGTAGCGAAATTAAATTGCTGTCTACAGCCAAAAATTAGTAAACTGCATGAACGTTGTAATGTGGACTGTGAACTGCTTTTTATGTATGAGTTATCATTTTTATTGTTATGATTAATATGTCTGGATTTACTTGACACTACCACAGTACCCGTGTGAAGTTTATGCTGGAAATTCTGCTGGCTATAAAGAACAACAACATGGCAAAAATTCCAAATTATGACCCCACTCACAGCGAACACCTCAAGAAACTAATGAAGGGGATTCTGCGAAAAGGAAACTATATCACTGAACTCAAGATCTCGCTGGATGACTTGTTAAATGGTAATCTTATTTACATTTCCTTTAATCGCTTCAGTCCATATGGTGTGGCTTGTAGGAATTACAAATTAATTATGTTAAAATTTAGTAATTTATTTATGTCTGTAATATCCATTATAACAAACTTCTAGGTATAACCTTTGCTAAATCTGTAATTTTTAAAAGTATGTCAGGGTGTGTTACTGAGTAGCATGTTGTTGCAGCTGATGAACGAGGAAGGTGGTGGATTGTGGGGTCAGCGTGGACAGGGTCTAATCCAGGAAAGACAGGAAAACAGGAGCCAGACAACTGCACAAAACTTCAACAAAGCAATGCGTACAGTCAGAAGTTGCTGGACCTTGCACGGAAGCACCGTATGAACACAGATGTGCGCAGGAATATTTTCTGCATTCTAATGACTGCTGAGGTAATGTACATAATATGTTAATGTGATTGTAGTAATCTTGCTTGTCTTATTATACATAAATTAATTTTAGAATTAATTCCAGTCTACCATTTATATTATATTTAGTCTACCTAGATTATTTCTGTAAATGTTTGAGATTTAAAAATTAATGCCTCGGAAGTTTTGCAAAATGTACGATATCCAATAACTAATTTCAGTTTTCACATATTGTGATGATTAACAAACATCAAACTAATTAATATCATACATGTGACACTGACATGAGAAATAATATGATGATGATACGAATCTGTAGAGGGTCAGCAAGATTTCTGCCTGACCTCTTAGACGGGAGATATTAAGCTTGCGGGAAACAGAGAAACTTTATGATTCATACAGTTCACCTCATATAAGTAAGACAGTTGCGTGTAAAATGGGCTGGACTTGTAGACAAGCATTCAGAAAGCAGCTACTTCAATTTTGCACTGATGTAATCTTTTGTGTCTTAGGCCATTCTTGCACCACTGCCACCCCATATCTTGGAAGTTAAGTACTCTCATAAGAACACTGATCCCCAGCCATGCTGGTTAAGTAATCCCACAGGAACATTGACCCCCGACGTAAAACATGCCAGACATACGTGGGAGGACGCATAAGGTGTTCTTCACTCGTGCTAGATCGTGAAGAACACCTAATAACTTATTTCCAAACATTTTGTGAAGTCATTGGTCATTTATTCTACTTTTAACAGGATTACCTTGATGCATTTGAGAAGTTACTACATTTGGGACTGAAGAACCAACAGGAGAGAGAGATTGTGCATGTCGTCATAAACTGTTGCCTTCAAGAAAAGCAGTTCAACCCATACTACTGTCATCTGTCACAGAAGTTTTGTGATTTTGACAGAAAATTTCAGGTAGTTTTCCTCACAGTTTTACCATAAAGATTTGTATATCACTGCATCTCGATTCTTGGCCAGGAAACCCGTTATCCTGACCGTTCCTTTTTGTGTGAGATTTTTCTCACTGTTTACAGGATATTATTTGTAAAGGAAATAACTCCTGTTTTTATTAACATTGAGTTTCATGAGTTCGTTATGCACCAGCCTCATATAGAGTCAATGTCTGACCGAAGTAAAAAATAATGCCAAGGAGATTTTATGACCTAAAAAATTTCTGTCAGCAACTTGAGGTTCCATAAAGGGCAGAGAATTAATTGACTAGCTTGAGTGGCTATAAGCTTCTCAAGGACTCTTTGTGGCATTACTACTTAATGTAAATTTATGAACCATATAACTTCTACGATTTTGAGATAAATACCACATAACAAACATTTTGTGTGCACTTGTGTATGTTATATAATTTGCTTACAGATCACCATACAGTGTGCCCTTTGGGACAGGTTCAAGGAACTTCAAAACATGCCT
Organism: Zootermopsis nevadensis; assembly: GCF_977971745.1. Classification (NCBI taxonomy): domain Eukaryota; kingdom Metazoa; phylum Arthropoda; class Insecta; order Blattodea; family Termopsidae; genus Zootermopsis; species Zootermopsis nevadensis. Next base: position 4,023,567 of record NW_028259182.1, read on the forward strand.
TCTTTCCAAGTAACAAACCTAGCAAAGTTTCTTGTACATTTGGTAATTGAAAAAGGACTTCCACTTTCAGTACTTAAGGTCAGTGTAAAAAATTATTTTCATTCTACATATATTATAAGAGCCATTTCTTCTCATATATAAGAATATAGTTATAGTATGAATGATGTTATGGTCTCACAAACCTCCACTGTGCCCAAACTTGTGTTGCAGGTTATTCATTTTGCAGAGGTGGATCAGATCACTGTGCGATTCCTACGCCAGGTTCTTCTGGGAATTTTGCTCACCGATTCGGAAGAAGCATTCCAGCAGGCCTTTCAGCGTGTAGCTGTTTCATCAAAGCTGCATCTCTTCCAAGAAGGAATAAGGCTCTTCATTCACCACTTCCTGTTGCGCAATATGAAATCAGTTCCACAAGAAGACATGGAGATGCTGCAGCAGCGAGCTAAGATGGCAGATAAAATTCTCAGTTCAGCAGAATCTAAAGTAAAATTCTGAATAACTGTCATAGTATTTGGCATATATTAATTGATAAATAAAATGTTTCAGTTGATTAAATGCATGACTGTTTTAGTTACAAAGCAATGTAATCACCAGACTTTTATACTTTGACGACCGGTTCTTCAAGTGCCCGAGCACTGCAGGTTCCAACTTTTTCGTTGGTTTCGATCTGTAGACATTTGGTAGGGCTCCTTGGACGAGGGAAATAAATAATCATGATGATGGGAGATGTATGACACTGGCACAGGATTGTGTCAATAGCAGGCTTTTGTATTGACAGCGTCGAACCTTCAGGTTCAACTTCCATACTCATCATTATAACCACTGCCGCAACTGTTGTTCATACTATTTAGGATAGGGTCCGATGGAAAGAGGTGACAGAAAAATTCTTTGTTACAGAATCTGAAGATCCATATCCCATAGCCCACATTTCTGAGATCCATTTTAATAATACTATCACACCTACATATTCATCTCCAAAGTTACATCTCGCTTCTCTTCAGTACATAAAATTCTTGCCTTTCAGCGTTGATTAGATTTGTGTCTTATCTGATAATTTTTATTTTTATATGAGACAATACAGTACCTATATACAATGTGAAATAAACACACACATCATGGGATTCAAAATCCTTTCATCAGACTCACCTAATGCACATGTAATCTGATCCACTACAGTCCATCTGCAGTATACATCACATGCCGTGTATTTTACAAACCTTGATTGATTTTCTTCTCTGCTCAGTGACTGAAGAAAATAGCTGATAAAATGGCTAGATTTTAATTTTAGCTTCCGGAATATAAGGGAATATAGTAGTCATATTCTCTTTGAATGAAATGTTTTAACAAACTTCCAAAATACAGCTTCAGAACAAACTGAACCCCACGTTAAACATTCGCCACTAACTGAAGAGTATGCAGTTTATATTAACCCAATCACTGCTACTGAAAATGTGTGTGTCAGAAGGCTGCTTTTTCTTTTAGTGAAAAACCACCTTATTTTAAGAATTTAGACACCAGTGCAATAACTGATCTCGACACATTTGAATTCAATGTTCTCACATTTAAAATTAAAAACTATGAGACCATGACTGCCATCAGTTACGACCAGCCTAAATTACATCGATATATTGACTGACACTAAAGAAAAATCAATTTTACAGGAAATGATCTGTCCACAATGTACAGCGTACTCTGTGCAGCAGAACTGTTCCTTACGCGACTACGGAAAGGCTGAAACCTATTAAGATTAGCCGTAAATAACATAAACATAATTCTCAACAAGCCAACTATGCTTTCAGCACAAAAGTACTATAAATTAATGAACCTAACAATTATTGAATTATGTACATTTCCAATTATGATAATCACTTCATTAAGGGCTGAAGAAATTCTGCGCTAATATTAACACATTGTTTGCTTGTTGTATAAGAGAATGACCTTTATTTCCCCAAAGAGAATCAAACCTTCGCTGCATGTGCTGGAAGCTTCGGAACCTCATGACAATACTTCGATGAATTTCATTAAACTTTAAATCTAATACTTGGATTGTTTTTGTTTGAGAGCTGCTTGTATACATTTTGCCATGGTGGGTGATGCACGACTAATGGAATCCGTCATGAAGAAGTCCTCCAGTTCCTTTTGCTTTACATCAAGAGGGCTCTGAGACAGCTCCTGAGTCACACTCTGCAACATAAGAGCGAACAATAAAATACCGGTACCTATCTTGCAGCCAGGAGTGGAATTTAAAGAGTTTACTAATGTTATCTTCTGCAATCTGTTTATGTCTAAAAGAAGCCATGGCTAACACCTACCAACACAAAGACACTACCTACAAGTTGGTACAACCTGGTCCGGAGATAGGGATTAGCTCTATCTAGTGGGCCCAACTGTGTAGGAACCTGAAGACGGAGATAGAGTCCCATCTCCTAAACGTCGTTTTACGTTTTATATTTACTAGACGATGGATAATATCCAAGGAAATTTTTATTCGAATGACTCTTCACCATCGTCAAGAAGTTTTAGATCTGAAGAACAAAGCTATGCCTTGCAACATCTCACAGGAAAATTTATATTAATACAAGATAAAAGATTCTACTTTAGTGTCAACAGATGCCCTACCCTTCAATGAAAAATATTTATACACGAAAGCAAGACCCACAGGGCTGCATAGTTTCGACTCACATTAATGTGAGTTCCGCAGAAACCGGATGGTAGCTCACCTTGCATTACTGCAAGCCTCACGGCAAAACAGTTCAACCCTTTCTAAACTGAACGGTTTCTTCAAAAATAGACTGGAGGATAGTTTCATGTTGGAATGTACAGTTCACCGGAATTGTGATATCTAACTTATGAAAATGTGCCATACAAACTTCTGTTTACAGTTAGAGTACCAAGTAAATTTGGTAAATATATGTAAAAGTTTCAGACAGGTAAAATTCACTATAGAGGTGTTACTCTGGTTTGAAGTACAATACATTTCCACAGTTTCTTAATCATCTTCATTAAACTCCTAAGATAACAGAACAAAACTAATAACTAACTAAGCTCTGTCCAACAAGATTTCAGAACACGTGGTACTTACTTGCGACAGATCTGCAGCCTGTTTGAAGTAATTTGCTTCTTCAACTTCTCCATAATGTGTAAGACTGGGGGAAACCTCTTCTAAGCGAAGCCTTATCTCATGTAACGAGTCATATGGCAACTTGTATCCCACGATCTTGAAAAAAAAAGGTTAAAGAATATATCTTATCGTCAATCCAATTCAAGGTACATGTGGCAACTGTCACATATCCATAGAGTATCAAAAATATTAAGTAATCTTTCATAGCGATGATAATAAAATTTATGGTACAGTACAATAGCGTTAATATTGAGCATCTATACACGCCAGATATTACTTGTTTTACATATTTATGGTAACTGTGCCTATTGAGGAAAAGTTAAATAAATCATATAGTGTGATTATGCAAAACAATGCAGAATACAGGAAAATCAGGTCATACTGAAATTCTTTTATTCTTGCAAACTGTGTACAGTAGTTTTAAATTAATGCTTAAATAACTACAAAGCATTGCAGAAGTGAACTTCTGAGATAATGATGGAATTAACAATTATTTGGCACGAGTTCCACCATAAAGCAGTATTACAGTCTGATAAATAATCAATTAAACCAGTTATCAGGCAAGTAATATATACCTCTGAAAGTGCCCTGATTATCTTCCAGTCTTCTCTGGCAAGACCTGGGGGTGTGACTGCCACCAACGTCTGTTGGGCTCTTCCTTCCGTGTTCACATACGAGGCTTGCTTCTCAGTGTACGCTGCTCCTGGGAGCACCGCATCTGCTATTGCGGCTCCAGCGTCACCATGGTGTCCTAGTAAGCAGGAGTGATTTTAACTGTTATCATTCAGTTAAATAAGATTGGAAAGGTGCACCCTTTGGAGCGCACAATATTTCCAAAGGTGTTCTTTGTGTCACATCAAAGGCAATGATGTCAGCGGGGCAAACATATGTATCGTAATTAACGTGCCATTCCAGGTGGCAAAAGTCATACAAAGTCATTTTTAAAACGTGAAATAACATATGAAGATGTACTTAAAACCAGAGTACCTTGGTATACAACAAAAGTTTCCTTGGGTAGGTCATCGCGCGTAATGGTTCCCTCATCGGCACCCAACAGATACAGCACTTTAGGTGGGGAGTTTCTTATTTCAGCAACACCCATCTTGTAACCCAGGTCCAGTGCAGCTACCTGTGATGCTACGCGATGAAGAACATTCAGCACTTTCCAACCATCACTCTACAACAAAACCAAAAAAATATATGTGATATGATAAATCATTGTGTAATAAGTAATAAAAATACAGAAACTTTTACAGTGACTATATGCATTAAAATCTTCCCAAGGTGACCAACCATGTTGGTACAGAGTACAAACCGTTTCAGAAACTGATTTAACAGACAAATATCTGAAATGATGGATTTTTACTCCATGAAGACTCAGCTCATCACCCAAGAAGACTTATTAACATTTATTCAATTTGAAGCAGCATATATACTAGACTGATAATCATATTTCTTAGGTTACTTAATTAAACTGATTCAACAGCACAGCACAGCACACTTAACATAATAAGATGATTATGGACCATGAACAATCGCCCTGAAGACAGAGGCAGTAAGCACCTTTAAAATTTCTACCAGACTGCAATATTCCAGAAGAGAGTCATCTTCAAATAATTTCAAGTTTTAAATCGGATCATCATAGCTTCACGAAGTTCGGATTAGCTCTTGTGTGTGCCGGTGAGAAAACCATGTCTCCACTTAACACAAACTAGTGAACAGCAATTAGTTTTTAAAAATTAGTGCTGATCATGACAGATGAGGATGGCAGGAAGGAAGAAAAATAAAACCCTGCAGCATAATATTACAAAATGGTTTTCAGCATGTCAACAGCCATGATGTCCAACTCGCACACAGCGAGAAGAAATGAAATGATATTTGGCAGATCATATAAGCAGCAAACACATTAAGTAAATACTATTGTAATATAATAATTGTATAAACCTTCCTTTCATTCTAACAAAGTTTAGTGTTTGCTTATCGTGTTCTATCTGAACTTACCACACTTTTAACAGAAGCAATCTTGTGTACCAAGGACAAGATGGCTGCTCCATCTGGTCTCTGTAATTGGTCAGACCCCAAGACCAGAACAGGACGTTTTGCGGCAGCCCATTTTTTTGAAAAAGGATGACTACCTTTAGCCAACTGTTCCAATATGTTAGTGCTGTCACCCAGATGCTAGAAATAAATGCAAAAATCTGTGACATTTCAAGTTTTCAAGACAGCAAGTGTGAGGACGACTCTTCCATTTCAGAAGACGGCCATCTTCAGTGCAGAAATCTGATACAAGAAATTATCAACGCATAAACATAAAAGATAATCGGCTACATGACAAATGGAAGTAGAATCCAGACGGAAGCTAAAAAATTACATTTAGGTTACTGCAGATTCCCACCATCACAGGGAAGATGAGGTTTACAAGATGTAAACAGTTGCTAAATTGTTTCATTCTGTACTGTCAAATTATTACGCCTCAACACTGCGTACCATCAATGTTATGTATTACACAGTTTTATTGAACACTAGCATCTGAAACCAGTTCAGTAACAGTCTCGTTCTAAACTGACTGTCAGCAGCAGCGAACTGAAGGTGAAGCAGAAAAGCAAAGGGGAAAGAGTTTCTTCCGAAAGTCAGGAGTCGAAGTAGAATCATTTCTTAAAGTGCACATATCTTCTGCGGTTCTGCATTCATTTGTCAGATAGTACATGTGTGAATATATAAACATAAATTAAATTACTCACTTCATAATCATATGTAAGATTTACTTTGGGTCCAATAACAGCAATCTCTAGATCACTATGAAGATATGATTTGCGAATTCGAGAGTTCAAGAGTGGAGCTTCAAACCTCGGGTTGGTTCCAACCAATAAAACCAAATCTGCTTCTTCCACACCTACAAACAACACACACTATTCAATTCATATAGGAGGTACATAAGCAAAAGACAGAAAAGTACAATTCCAGCCAGGGTAGCTCAATCAACATAATCACTGACTACGGGGCTGAACAACCAGCGTTTGATTTCCAGCAGGGGAAAAATAACCCTTCTCTTAGCCTCCATGTCCAGATTGGCTCTGGGGCTCGTCCCGCCTCCTATCCAATGGGAAAACTGAAGCTGACCACTTATCTCCACCAAACACTGATGTCAAGAAAGAATGGCACCACACCTCCACTACCCCATGCATCTTCATTACGAGGTGCTTAATAAGTACAAAGGACAACATTGCCTTTTATTTCAGCAGTCAAGACATATTACGTTTTACGAACAAATACAACGTGAAGAACTGTACCTGCAATCTTGGTGTTGAGAAGGTAATTTGAACGAAGATCTGTCCCAGAGCCATCTAGTGGGAATACATGCTCGGTGCACAGACTCTCTGATCCTAGTCTGTTGAGCAAGTCCTTCAGAGCCACCAGTGACTGCCGATAATATAAGATATGAAATATAATATACTATATTAAGTTACAACAGAAAGTATATAATTTTATAAATTTATTTTGAACCAAACGATAGTACTCTAAAAATTATTTTTGTGTCAATGAAAACAGTAATTCAAATTGATTTGTATTCCACGGGTAATCAAAATGAGTCCCATTTGTAATTTATGGGTTAAATTTTAGCAAAAGGAAAAATCAATTAATGCTGAAATACTACACTGTGCAATTCTAAGGAACCTAACAAGTGTAGGTTATAGTAAAGCTGGAACAAATTGTGGTGGTTTACAAACTAATACCAAGATATCTTTTGCAGGACAATTAGTGTGATCAAAATAAATTTCTAAAAATCATAACCAAAACCCATGACTAAAACAAAAAAAGATAAACGCAAGGTCAATTCACGTTCAGTTACCTCAGCATCCGTAAGGCCTCCTGCTACGGCAGCTACGTCTCGACCGGCTGCCCTGATAGCTTTACTGACAGCTATCAGAGCGTCTTCCCACTGAACAGCAACTAGCTCACCACTTGCATTTTTCAACATTGGAGTTACAAGGCGCTGCCTTTTCAAACCGTCATAAGCAAACCTTGCTTTATCTGACAGCCATTCCTCATTAATTTCCTACAAAGAAATTTACTGTAATGATTACAATTAGAAACAACGACTATTTGTGAGATTTGTTATAATTGTTCCCCCATGAATAAATAATACATAAAAATAATGAATGCTATCTCATATGAAGTACGCATTCATCGACTGACTTACTACGTAGTTAGTTAACTAAATTAAACAACAAAGGTCCCAAAACAGATCCTTGAGGAACACACAACAGCGCGGTGAAACGCAATGAAACAAATTCCAGAAAAACAAAAACAGCACAGCCTATGAGTGTACAAACGTAGAATGATTTTAACAGGTGCTCCACAGGGTTGTGATATGCCGAATAATAAACATCTCAAGAAAGACCTTAACACAACACTTTAGGACAGACTACAGAAGGCTCCGTGTCAGAACGCGTTACCTCATTAATTCTCGGCAATACCCTGAGTACTTCTCCCGTGCGGGTTGTGACCACAATATTACTGCCAATTGCATCCAAAACATCCACGCTCTCCGTCTTCCTCGTTTCCCAAGGTCTGGCGGTGAAAGCGTACGGTTTAGAAGTGAGAGCTCCAACGGGACAGAGGTCAATCACATTTCCAGAAAGTTCTGACAGGAAGAACTTCTCTACATACATTCCCACCTGCGGAAAACGGTCAAAAGTTTAGAGTACAACACTGCCCTCACCCTATTTACCAAGTGAACAAGCGTCTGCAATTATGTTCCATTAACAAACATTCTTAAATTATCCTGTACTACGCACAGTCCGATAAAAACAGAAAGTCGAGTCATATCCAACATATACGAGGGCCGGATAAAGTTTTTTAATGAAAGAGACAAACGTGGTAAAAACTTTCTGACAGACAGTAATCTAATCTATTGTAAAATGGAGGCATAAAATACGTCAGTGAAGAAAACGTAACTTTCATCTTTGTAAAGTGTTAAGACCATGAGGGTCACTTGCCATGATGCAGATTGAGGAAGCCTCCAGATATGGAGCTTAGCTGTGAATAAGCAGCCACAAACAGCCAAGAAAGAATGGTCCCCTAGTTGGGGATTTGGTAGAAATATTTTTAACTACTTTGTATGTCAGATTCTAAAACTACTGATGCATGTACCTGCATATCATTTCCACGCCCAGAAGTGCCCAGATCATCAACTCCAGCCACTTCAGATGCAAAGCGGATACAGCGAGTACAATGGATGCACCGGGTCATGATTGTTTTTATTAGTGGTCCAATGTCCTTGTCTTCCACTGCCCTAAACAAGAACAACTAATGCAACTGTTGCAGAATTCAATAACTCGGCAAACGACGGATTTACGCAATTAATTTAGTTAGCAGTGTTACCCCTCTGGTCAAACTTTTCTGTTAACAAAATGTGGATTCACACCACTTTTACTTCATCACGAATTAATGAATCAGAATCAGAAACACAATCAGTTCAGTACAAAAGCCATGACAAAAAGCACGTCTTATCCTTTTACTGGCTTTTACCTCTTTCCAGAGAACTTGATGTCTTCGAAGCGACTCCTGTCACTGCCAAAAGCCATGCTCTGATCTTGAAGGTCGCATTCCCCACCTTGGTCACAAATGGGGCAATCAAGGGGATGGTTCACCAGTAGAAACTCCATTACTCCTTCTCGTGCTTTGCGGGTCATGTCTGAATTTGTTTTGATTCTCCACCCCTTCATAACAGGCATTGCACACGCAGCCACGGGCTGAATGAATCAAAACGTATAACATGCCATATTACACTACATTTATCTGTGCTGAAGAATGTAACAATAAATACATAAACATATGGATTTACGTAAGCCACGTGTATGAGAAAACTCAAGTAATTGTAGAATATTCTGAAAACCATATAATCTTTCAGCCGTAAGTCAAGAAGTAGAACTGAAAGATTTATTGGTACTTGTGGGTTATCAGAACACATCACTTTAAAGATAGGTTAGGTTAGGTTAAGTAGTTTAGGTTAGGTTAGCTTAGCTTAGGTTAGGTTAAGTTAGTTTAGGTTAGGTTAGGTTAGCTTAGGTTAGGTTAAGTAGTTTAGGTTAGGTTAGCTTAGCTTAGGTTAGGTTAAGTTAGTTTAGGTTAGGTTAGGTTAGCTTAGGTTAGGTTAATGTGTGTGGATAAATGACATATATGTGAAAGTTATTATTTTCATCTTGCAGAAAAAAAGACAGAATCTTCCTCACTGTTAGGTAAATCCCAAATTTTTAACACGGTACCAAACAGCAATAAATAACTGAACGAACTAACAGATAACAACAACAGAGTATACGGGTATACTGATGCACATGCGCAGTTTTCCGTGCCGATCCAACTCCACATATTTGACTCCCCCGTTTTGTGTCCCGATAACCCACAAGTACCGACTTATTCAAGCTATTTTATTCTCAGATGGGAATTAAAAGAAAAATAATGTTACAATTATGATTTTCTGAGTACAGGTATTCCTTGTTATAAGTGTATTTGAAACAATTGAGTTAATTTCAATATGTTCACCTAATTCAGAATGATTTCAATTATTAGCATGCGCTCGCTTTAATGTAAATTGTCCAATCAAATGAAGTGGAGAAGAGGAGTTTAGTATTATGTGGGTTGCAGAGGAATTGAAGGGGAGAAGAGATTTTATTTTTCAATTTACACAATTCCACCCTCTGTGACTTTTCTTTGGGACACAACTGTAGCGTGACTCAGGGAGTACCTGCATCTCATTCTGAACAGTCAGACTGTTATATTATGTTATTTACGTCTTAGCAAGCGTAAAAACACTTTACCACATAAAACACGACAGTGAAGTACGGTAAGATAAAGCATCAGAAAGCATATTACTGTTAAATATTGGTAAATACACAAAGTAAAAATTGTCCCTCCTCGTCATAAACATGATATTCAATGTTTCAAAACAAATATTGACTGTCATGAATAAATCAGGACTTCAAACATTCCATTTTCATACGATAAATGAATAAAAAACAAAAAAATAACTGTAATCCACACCTTCGGCGATTTTTCCACTTCAACAAGACACATCCTACAGTTGCCAGCAACTGAAAGTCGTTCATGATAACAAAATCGGGGAATTTCAACTCCAACAAGAGCAGCAGCCTAAAAATAATAATTAACGTAATGAATAAGAAGAGTGAAAGCATCTGCTTAAATTTTTCAAACTTTTCACGATGCTAACAAAAATATTACAATACTTACTGACGTATTTCCATGCATGACTTCCAGAAGTAGATTAAGTTGAATTTTTAAGAAACAATGTCAAAATATTACATTACCGCTACAACCTTACAAAATTTCACAGAACTTAAATCAGATGGTTCAGAAGTTGCCATGGGGAGAGACACACCATGAAGACACCATAAGATAATTTTTCTTTAAGATAAAAATAGTCTAAAATGCAATTAAATAATTTTTTTTCATTGTCTATGGTCAAGCTTGACCACTGTGACCCCTTTCGGGGTTTTCTTGCAAAAGTACCACGGTGGTTTTGCTTTGCCTTCCGTGGCCAGTCTTTAACCACCAGACTGGAAGAGGAGACGTGGACAAACATCCATGCTTTGAGTGGGACTCGAATCCACGGTCGCAGCAGTCACGAGGTCCGTGCCTCAGACAGCGTGGCCACTGCGCCAGCTAATTAAATAATGCTCATATGAATAACACAATACCATATCATATTAATTTACTACGCATACGAAAACCCACCTGTAGCACCGTAGTTCCAGGGTCAACAAGAACCCGCTTGTCGTCAATAAATACTTCAACCTTCTCCGGAGCTTTTGTGGCTGTACCTCTGTTGCAAACAGTGACCACCCTAGCACTCTGTGGGTTCAGAACCCGGTGCAGGGGGAATCGTAACATGATTCAAGCTGTTCTATGGAAATAATATTTGTATAATTCAGTTCATGCAGACACACGCAAAACGAAAAATTGCCATGATCATTTTGTTAAACTGTCCACAATTTTCTAAACATTAGTAAATGAGAATCAGTACCACTACTACATCATAATCATCATCATCATTGTCCTATTATATATCTACAGCTAAATGCTAAACTTCCATGTCGATTTCAGATACTATTTAGTATTGATATGGAAATTACAAAAATTGTAATGGGATTGGATGGAAGTACCACCTCATCATCTGCACCGCTGACTCAGAAAAATCATAAAATACCTCACTCTGAAGACTCAAAGCTGATACCTCCTGAATATGGGCATCAGCTAACCTAACCTAACCTAAACTGTTTAGGAATTTGTAGGTTCTGAAACTGTGAACGCACAGAGAAAGGAATGAATTTGTGTTTTATTATCTGGTGCTAACCCTGTTACAGGTAATCAAATAATTATAATTTAGCAAATTACACGAATACATCAAAGTGTGTGCTTCCTAAAAGTGTTAAGTATACTTTTTCCAAGTATCATGCGAGTAATGCATACCACATAAACTGATACCATTACACTTACGAGACAATCACACATGAAAGTACAATAATGCAGTTAGAAATGCATTATATTTATATTTATTTATATCTGATTTCTTTAACAATGACGCCAGTTGCTCTGATTATTTAACACTGATTGACAGGATTAGAATAATAAATTGCAAAGTAAGCGGAATAAAGCGGTCAGAGTCAATTTTAATGCATTATCACAGCATTTTCATGGCGGGGCAAAGCAAAGCCATTAAAAGCCTCAGTCAGGATAACCAATCTTTGAGCAGAGATTTGAACCAAAGAACTCCTAAATATAAAACAAAAGTACTAATCAGAAATTAATGAAGTAATTACAGTGGTGTTGCTTTTTATGGAAGTACATCCAAACATGACATTACAGATGAAAATGGATTTGAAGTTGTCTTTAAATTCCACAATATTAAAATTTGTTAAAACACAAATTTCGCCTAAATTGTGAGGCATATATTCACATAGTGAAAACAGGCTGAGTTGTTTGTGTCAGACTGTAATGTATAAATAAAACTGAAATTTGGAGATGGATAATGAAGATTAGATAAGTTAGAATATTTGTTATTAAACATAACTGTACTGCAAAGCTGTTTCATCACTGCCAATAGAATTTCCTTCACATTACATGGCTTTATCACCATAATTGTTTTACGAAAAACTGGAATTTCTTATGGATGAGCACAGTCAAATAAATGTCAATAGCACCATGCTGCCACTACTAAAATTCCATTCAAGTCTATTCACCACAACAATTACAGGTTTGTTAATAATGAAGGTGGGAGCCTGAGAGTATTTGACAACCACTTTTCATATTAAGTAGTCTGATTGAAGTTCTTCAAATGCATGCAGTGCTTGTAACACTACCATGAAATAACTGTTCAATGCCTTACAAAACACAAAACTTCACAGAATGTAACTTCGCACAAGAAACAAGAAGTATTACGACCTACAAAGATCAATTTCGTACAGTTTAATAATCTATGCTGAAAACAAAACTTCTCCAGCTTTAAAATAAAACATTGAATTTCGAGCAACCAGATTCAAGACACATTTAAAAAATGTTGCATGTATTCCAGTTTAATAAGAGTTCTTATCATCCATGTAACGTTCGTCTTGAAATGCTAACAGTACGACCAGTTAGTTAAGAGAATTCCTGCCTTTATAGGACTCCTCCAAAATTTATAAATTCTTATAATCAAAAATCGGCAGTACTATGGATCTACTAAAAAGAAACTGGAACACCTCAGAAAAAAAGAGAATAAGTGCTAGGAATAAAGAATACGGTACTAAAGGAAAATTGTATTAGACATTATGAGTCTAGTGACACCAATAAAAGTCTTGATCTATCGTGGACTTAACCTTATTCTTTAGAAAATCAACAAAGTATCATACTTCACAATCGATAAAGGTATATTCCGAATATAGATTATGAATCACTCAAAATCATTCTTAAATCGACCATAATTATGATAATTATGTAGCTGTTTACTTAAATACGCTTAGGATCCCTAAATATTTACCAATTAACGTAATAGTGTAAAAAATTCCACTATACCAAAATAACCTGCAGATGGCGAGGAGATCGCGAATTACACATAGACACGGATCGCATATAAAGGTGATAACAACCTTATGTTCACAGATCAATTAACTAGTTACAAAATTTAATTGCTATGTACTTAGCGACATCTTTAAACCATTGATAGGAACTGCTTAGAACTCCCGTTATTCTTAATCGATGTCGGAAGATGTCAGTTGTTTAGGAACCAAGTGTAACATTTACGCTGTAATTAATGGCGTAAACTATGGAGGTTTTCTATGAGAAGATTTATTACGTTCTCTTTGCACTAAATATAACGTATAACGTGAATACATTTTTATGTTTTGTTTCTGTCATAAAATTCAACAACTACCTATTATCTGTAAATGACCGGTAGATTGCAGCACCAGTTATTGATTGTACGTATCACTCATTTAGAAGGGTTCCATTTACTGTGATTTTGTGTTCTCCGTCATTTATGATCCGTGAGAACATGAATTTATGACTGCTTTCGCGTTCCAATCCAGATACCTTCTTCGTATTCCGGAATTATATTTTGGGTTCAAGGGCGAACCGCTGTGTATCGTAGTGGTTCATGCAATATGTGATGACAATATTCTACGATAGAGGGCATTGAATTAGGCCAATTAAAAATAAAACAGCTAATTTATTTTCTTATTATATCCCTTGTGATAATCCGTGACCTTGTTCATATATAATCTTCTCAGCGATCCGCGCCTCCTTCTTTCGAAATCGCTTCATATCTCATTATTTAGGTAAAAACCTAGTGACGAAGTGCAAGTGAAATCACGTTCAAAATGCATGTCGAAAGCATGCATATTTTAGTTACCAAGTAGCCAAATTACCCGTAAAAATGTGAGAATATAAAGGCTAGTGAGCCAACTTTAAATTGTATTATTTAACCCACGTATTCAATTAGACTTGTCTCACGGTCACTGAGAAATAAGGTGTTTATGAAGTGATGGTGATGATTCTTATGCCAATTCTGTGACCGTTTAAGTGAAGATTTAATTCCAATTCTCAAAGCATGATACAAATAAATACAGAAAGGACTTTGATTCTGTGATCAAGTTCATGTGTCTAGAATAGGACAGTTTAATTAACTGGCACAGTGCCAAGTACTGTTTTTATGGTTAGTGAAATATAAAATTTGCTACATCAGTTATTAGGGTTATGCAAATATAATGCGTTGTATAAGTCAATATTGGTTTCAGAGTGAATAAACGGACCAAATGGCATCCCATTTCCGGAGGTTGGCAGTAGGAACTGTTGCGTTTGGTGCTGGAGCATGCCTCACAACATGGCTTTTAACAAGAGATGGAAGTATTACGGTACGCTTTTGATTTAAATGAATTTATTTTGAACTTTAATAGTACTTTTAGGGTTGGGTTGGTAAAAATCCAGAATATGTTAAGTGGTACAGAGGCAATGACAAATAGGGAATGGTCAAACACCAACTGTGAGCTGAGACAGCTTATGCCTTGCATGCTAACTTTGTTCTGTACAGCTTATCCTTCAAGAAACCCTCGAGATGAAGTCAGGCGGGATTAAATTTGGTGATCATGGGGGGAGGGTGGTAGTCAACAGATTCTCTGTGCCCTGCCATATCTGTTTGTTGGGAAGAGTGTTGTCAAGATAGGCCTCAACATCATGATAATGTAGAGGTACCCCATCTTGTTAATGCATGTCCTCATGTCCATACAGCTGAGTAACAAAGGGAACAATGGATTCTTGAATGTGTATACATCTTTTTGGGATGTACTATAGTGACGTTGGTTATTAGTTGGATCAGGTGCATGCAGCACAGAAGGAAAGGCGTGCCAAAAGACAGCTTCCAACAAGAGATGAACAGATAAAGAGCCTACAGACAGAAGATTTTGATGTTCTTATTATTGGGGGTGGCGCTTCAGGATCAGGCTGTGCACTGGATGCAGTTACAAGAGGTAAGAAAAATTGCGGAAGTCTTTTGCTGTTTTCACTTCTTCATCATCCCACCTCCCATTCATCACCTCCTTCTATCAGTCTCCTCGAGTTTCTGTACATGCCCGATGCTTCTGCAGCCACATTTGAATTTGCTGGCCAGCAAATTTTTCATATAAATAAATAAAATTTGTCTGTTAACCACAAATACGTGATGAGTAGGCCTTACGATGTGTAAGATCAATTTATTTATGTGAAATCACTGAAATAATAGCATTTGAGACACTTTTAAGAAATAAATGTGTTCTTTTTTGAAGTGTTTATATGTTTAATGTGAATCGTAATACATCACACGCGCACAATTCTAACCTAACCCAACACCAAGCATAATTCAGAATTTTAAACGTAGTGATGGCATGTGACCTCTGTCCTGTTTTAACACCCCTGTAACTCTGAGACAGCAGCAGGCAGATCTAAAACCACAGAAAAAATTAAAATATTTACAATTTCAGGAGGTCCTATTTTATAATCTTAGTCGAGGGATACGGTTTGCTGTCTGAGGCTATTTTTTTTAGTTTTCCAAGGTTCCTGCAAGGAGACGACAGGATAGTACCTCAAATTAGGATACGACGGCTTCCCTCTGGATCCATTCAGATTCATTATTTGTTAAGAACCTTGTCGTTTTGTGCTATATAGTTTTAACTACCGACAACACCATTAAAAAAAACTATAAAAATAAAAAAAAAATATATTTGTAGTTCTGCAGTTGTGTGTTAAGTAGAGTTCATTTTCTTTTGCTAATGAAATCTTAACCTACTTAGGTTTGAGAACTGCCTTGGTAGAAATGGATGACTTCGCGTCAGGAACTAGCAGCCGCAGCACCAAACTGATTCATGGCGGTGTGCGATATCTTCAGAAAGCCATCATGAAACTTGATATTGATCAATATCGCATGGTAAAGGAGGCTCTGCATGAACGAGCGAACATGTTGACTTCGGCCCCACACCTCAACCACCCACTGCCAATCATGCTGCCCGTTTATACGTAAGCTCTGAAGCGTTTGAAAAGTTTTCTCTTTATCCCCCCGTTAATTTAGAGAACTGGCGATTTGCAGGGTCGCCCTCGGTGGACTAGCGGTTCAAAATACCATCTTAAGAAAACATTATTTCATTTTATGCTCTAAATCAATGATCCTGGAAATTATTTGATCAGTTTTTAAGACAGTTTGATTCTAGAGTATTTAAGAGTGGGCGCATCCAGAGACTTTTTTTTTTTTGCTAATACGAAATTGGATTCATTTTCAATACATTTGCAAAATTAACTAATATGGGAATACTGAACGCTGCATCTACCACGAGTATCAAAATATTAGGAGAATTTGTGATGCAGTCAGAAATAATTCTCTCGGTAATGCAAGGTAAAATTCACCCTGCATCTTACTTTTTGCGTCATACATCAACGACCCTCTTTTCTGTTTTCAGTTTTTGATTTTGGAATTTGTCCGTATTTTCTTTCGGACACACCGTAAGCAATTTAGTGAATTTGAGTGAAGTGTAAGATGTCTTTTATTTGCAGGTGGTGGCAGATTCCCTACTATTGGTTTGGAATCAAGATGTATGATGTTGTAGCGGGAGCAAAGACCCTCAAGAGCTCGTATTTTCTGTCAAAAAAAGATGCCTTGGAATTATTTCCTATGTTGCAAGGGGACAAATTATGTGGTGCTATTGTATATTATGATGGTTAGTAAAAATCATATAATCAGGATTAGATGAGTTTGCTTTTGGCTACGTGTACTGGCAGGTCGCTTTGCAGCGGTACGCAAAGCAACGCTTATTTTATAAGATACCAGTAACATAACATGCAAGCAGCGTAATTCAGATAAAGTCTGCGCATCTTAATAACGTCTGTGGTTATGCCGCATAATTAATTTTTTTTGTGAAAAGCCATTTTGAAGAAATTGAGCTCAGTTTGGGCATAATGTGAAGTAGGGATTCTGTTAGGTCGGTATAAATCAAAATTAAATTTATGTGACAACTTCAGCGTAACTGACAGTAACAGACTTAATAAAAATATTCTGTCTCCTTTTTATTTTCTGCATTTCACGTAGAAAACTTGTGACTATCGAAAATATTATTCACCGTTACAGTGTGTCAGTATCGTGTTTGTTTATAAAGACATTCCTCCTCCATCGCACGATATGCTTCTAGGTCAGATGGATGACGCTCGCATGTGCCTTTCAGTAGCGTTGACCGCTACACGTCATGGAGCTACAGTAGCCAATCACATTCGCGTTACAAAACTATTAAAAGAGAAAGATCCATCCGGAAAGCCCATACTGTGCGGGGCAAGTTTACGTGATGAGATTACAGGAAAGGAGTGGGATGTCCGTGCCAAGTGCATCATCAACGCTACGGGGCCCATGACTGACACGATTCGTAAAATGGACAATCCCACAGTAAAAGAAATATGCTGCCCCAGTTCTGGGGTTCATATTGTGTTGCCAGGATATTACAGGTGCGTTGATACATGGTAGTTCCACGTTGTACTCGGAGCTTGTATAATTTAATTTTGACAGTAACGCCGTTTATATGTCTTGTGTTTATAGTCCCGATCAGATGGGTCTTCTTGACCCGGATACGTCAGATGGCCGAGTAATTTTCTTTTTACCTTGGCTGAAACACACCATTGCGGGCACGACAGATCTGCCTTGTAAAGTCACGCACAACCCAAAACCAACTGAGGATGAAATTTTATTTATTTTAGAAGAAGTGAAAAACTACTTAAATCCCGATGTTGAAGGTGAGTGATGCTAACCAGACTCTAAAACTTTTTTTCGCAGAGCCTCTTCTCATTACGATGCAAGTGACTGTTGTTATACGTACGCAAATTTCTGCGTATGTCGAAAACGTTCAAAATGTGAATCGTATAAAAATCATGATTCTGATGTTAAATTGGCGGCAGAATTGTTTGATGCAAAGCGTATCATGTGTTTTATATTTCGTGATAAGGTTCAGAAGGTTCATTGTAGGTAATAGGCTTTAAAATTTTCCAAGGATAAATTACTGATGATGACTGTTGTGCGATGTTGCGCCGTATAGTGTAGAAACCTACTGACATTTCAGAGGTGCTTTAGGGCAGTCCGTAACGTCGGCAGACGACCTGGAAGACAGCTGTCTTCTTTCTTGCTGTCATGAGAATCGGAGATCATTCGTAATCACGACATTCTCGAGTCTTTGATGCTTAATGTTTTGTATTAGGTGTTATTTAAACTCGGTGAATGTTGCTTGCAGTCAGGAGGGGTGATGTTTTGTCAGCATGGAGTGGTATCAGACCGCTTGTGTCTGACCCAAATAAAGAAGATACTCAGTCCTTAGCGAGAAACCACATTGTCCATGTGAGCGACAGCAAACTGGTGACGATAGCAGGAGGCAAGTGGACAACATTCAGGGCCATGGCAGAGCATACCATTGATGCTGCGATCAAAGGTGTCGTACACATGTCTCAATCTGAATCCTTCCGATTTCTGCGTACGTAGTACCTTTAAATTAGGCCATGACCATCTCCTTCCAAGTTTGTATGTACCTGTCATTCATAATAATCTTTCTAACTCATTTTCTATGTGACCTTTGCAGTTGAAACAGTGTTGTTTAATAACTTAAGAATCAAGCACTACAAATTACTTACTAAAGAATTGTGCATTAAAGGTGACGTGTCTTCTGAGATATTGTGCTGTGTAATAATAATAATCCGTGGAATAACAGCCCTCTGAGAGCCAAAGCCGACTAGCTGGCTGCTGGCCTCACGTTCACATGCCTAAGCAGAGGTGAACGATCATCCAACCAGATTTAGGGTGACGTGTGGTCAGCACAACGAACCCCCAGCCATCACTAATTTTCATGACCGGATTTCGCTACTCATTGTAGCTCCCCAATTTCCTCACGATGCTGGGTTGGCACCGGTCCCATACACTGGTTGAAAATCTCACGAGAAATTTCTTTCCCCGAGACTCGAACCAGCGCGCATTCTGTATCACCGTTCTGAAGCATGATGCCTCAGACCGCGCGGCTAAGGCGCGGGACATTGTGCTGTGTAGTCTGGTAGAAATTTACCAGACTCCAAAGTGCGGTATCTCAGAAGACAGTTTTCTTCATACTGTGAGAAAGTTCAGTCAGCAGTACCATGACTGCTGATTAAGTTGATTACAATTACTTTTGCATGTACGTGTATTGGAAATTTCTGTCGTGATTTTCAGCATGTGATTTGAAACCCGTCTATGAGAAATGTCAGACTGACGGTCTGAGAGTGGAAGGCGCACATAACTGGACCCCTACGTTGTACATTCGCTTAGTGCAGGATGTCGGCTTGGAATGTGAGGTAGCTCAGCACCTAGCACAGTCGTACGGAGATCGAGCGTTCAATGTAGCAAAACTCGCATCACTCACAGGGAAGCGTTGGCCTATCATCGGCAAGAAAATACACCCTGAGTTTCCATATATCGATGCTGAGGTATGCTAATTTTTTTTATTATTTTTTTCCTACTGCCTGTACTTTAGCTTGAAGAAAATGTGTCATATACTTGACCTTCGTGTTAAAATGCACCGTAAATTTTAATGTCCGTATATGTGTATATATACACATACACACGGGAGAGCTAGAATTTGAATTGAAACTGAAATGAACTGTATGTGTTCTCAGATTCGATACGCTGTTAAGGAGTATGCGTGCACTGCTATTGATGTAATAGCTCGGAGGCTTCGCTTGGCATTCCTTAACGTTCAAGCAGCTCAGGAAGCACTTCCTACGATCGTTGACATTCTGGCCGAGGAGCTGAAGTGGAGTAATGATGTAAAGAAGGTGTGGTAAACTATTTATGTATTTTAACAAAATATTGGTCTTAAAATAATATACGTGAGATATTGCAAGACATAAATATTATAATCCTAATAATGGAGATTTGGAAAAGTTTTTTACAGTGGAGTACACAGTAGTCATACAGTTGTTCATATTTTATTGACTGTAGCGTTCATTTAATACGATGCAGACCGTCTATCCCCAAGTTAATCGTTGCGGTGACTTTGACGCACAAAAATTAGGGAATTTCTTGACCAAATGAACGTCTCTCAACAAAGGCACTCTAGAAACAACTTGGCCGCTTGGTTCCTGTTTACAAATACCTGTAATTTTTTTGGATTTGAAAAAGTCGTTTCCGCGAGTATCTCGCCACTTGTACTGTCTGTGTGCAGAAACATTTCGAAGAAGCAAGAGCTTTTCTACAAAACGAGATGGGTCAGGCGGTGAACAGGGTGTCTCGCGACAAGCTCCCGATCAATCTTTCCAAAGACGAGATCCAGTCATCCATCAAGAGATTCCAGATTATTGACAAGGATCGTAAAGGCTACGTCTCCATCACGGATATCAGGCGAAGCTTGCAGGTACGTTGTGCCGACTTAATTGTATTTTTTTTTTATAGTTTGGTAGTTAAAATATTTTATTAAAAGAATTTTGACATTTGTCTATGAGTAAAACTAACATAATACACTAGCATCGCTTAAGTGCGTAGTATTTTTATTTTTTGTGTCAAATCATCATCGTCAATAGTGCTACGGCTCATCCAATTTATGAAGATGTAAATTGGGCTGTCTTCTGAAACATTGTGGCTTGAATACATTTGGGTAACAAGTGGGGTCCGCAGTGGACGCGCGGTCTGAGGCGTGGGCATTGTGCCTCTTGGTCGCAGGGACCGTGGGTTCGAATCCCACTCAAGCCATGGATGTTTTTCTGTGTTGTGCTGTCCTGTGTACAGGTAGAGGCCTTGCGACAGGCCGATCCCTCGTCCGAATGTCGATAGATCGAGCCAACGAAAATTTGGGACCCGCAGTGCTTGGGCACTTGAAGAACGGGTCGTTCCCAGTATCCCCAGTAGGTAACAAGTAAAGCCCAACAGAATAATTAAGTAACCATGATTGTATTTCAGCACACGGGTGAAGAGGTTTCTGGCGAGGAACTACACGAAATTCTGAGAGAGATCGACACTAACATGAATGGACAAGTTGAGTTGGACGAATATTTACAGGTAAGAGATCCGCAACATTTTTAAGCTGAATCAAACATCTAGTGTTAGGGGTGGTATACGACTTTAGATCCGTATCATTAATGTTTCTATCACGATTAATTAATCAGTTTTAACCGTGATCTAAAATTAACGGTAAAATGTGCGCATTATTATTTTTTGAAGGCGCTTCGTTTGTCACGTTGGATGTCGTGCTAATTTGTTCGTCTCCTCTCCAGTGAACGTATCTGTCAGGAAGTGTGTGGGGTCAGTTTGCGGATAACTGCGTACAAGAGAGGTTGAGTGTGCGTGATGATACCGGCAAGCGTAGAACGCTGGTTATTTCTTCCTAAACTGAGGTAGCTAAAAGGCGCACAACCAGACAGCAAAAGTTCTGTATTATAAAGTGCGATCACTGATAAACTTAGATGCGACTGTCACTTCCTGGCTTCTGGAAGGAACTGCGTGACTCACTGTCAAGCATCGCAATATTTTCCTGATACTTGTCGAGTAATCAATTCACCTTTTTTTAAAAGATGTTGAAAATGATGTCCATATACATGCGCGCTATTTGTATAATACACTTTCTCTTCAGTAAGCGCACAGCATTTTTTTTTACCAAGTTTCTTGTCCAGAAGTGACGCAAAGAAGATATCTCTTCAGGTAATACGAAAGGTGGAAGATTTTAATGATTTTGGATTAACGAATTGTGGAAGTGCCTCTGATGATAACTACAGAGATGGATGGAACACGTGAAGTAAAATAAAGACTGGAATCAGAACAAACAAATACAGTATCAGAAAACATTTTAATCTTTCACGGCTGTTGAGCGCTAAAGTCGATCCTGTTTCTGGGTGATGCAGCCGTGGAGATGCGGGCTGCTTTGTTGACAGCCGAGAAATAAAAGTGATGATATAAAACTTACATCTCCGCGATGCTGTTACCCAAGAACAGAACCGACATTCGCGAATGCGGTGCCTTTTTTAATTAAAAAGAATATTCCAGCGGATGCTGTTACATTTGAAGATTACCGTCTTCTGGGTTGTTGCGCCATGCCATCCTGATGATGGAGGCTGCTAGGACCTCTGAAACGTAGGTAAACATCTACCGGACCACGCGGCGCAATGACACAGAAGACGGTAATCTTCAGACTCACCGCCGTGAAAACCTCAGATCCTACGTGCTGTTACATTTAATTCAGGTGTTACGCTGTGAATCTCATGACGGGATTTTGGTTTTGTGGCAGATGATGTCCGCGATCAAGTCCGGTCACGTCGCGTACTCTCGATTCGCTCGCATGGCCGAGATGGAAGAGGAACATCACGAGAGAGAGCTCTTGAAGAAACAGATTTCTGTGGAGCGCAGTGGCGGCGGCCTTTAAAATCAGAGATGAGTTGCTAGTTCTTCATAGGTGTTGTTTCTCCCCGTGGAATGCAATTCCCTCCCAGCCCACCCGCGTCGTCCCCGGTGAGTATCCGAATAATTCCATACAGTATTGAATGTACTCGTAGTTATCGTAGTTTTGTGCAGACGGACGGTTGTGTTCAATATGCCAAGATTGTCAAGAGCGAAGACGATGCTTCGATTTAAAAGCGATAAGCGTATTATCATGTATCCACGCAGAAATGACACTAATGCCTTCTTTTTAAATGATGTTACTATCGCATAAAGACAGCAAAATTGTGATTTAATTGTCGAGTCATAGTTCGTTGGCGGTTTCGAGGAAACGTGACGAGAGTCGTTTCAGATGGTTCTGTTGTAGAAGTAAATTACGTAGAAGTGCATAAATTTGATTCGGTCTTAACACGTGAACATAAAAAATCCCACACGTGTCACTTTTGGACATTTTTTTTATAGACGGATTCTAGAAAATCTTTGTGGTGAAATTCAGATGAGGTTTCGAAGACCTGATACAGTATCAAATCAAAAGACCGATTAAATATTACTTGCAAAGGAAGTTCCGAAGCTCATCATTATAAAGAATAAGAAGTATAAAGTAATAGACGTGTTAATGGAGACTTCAATCATAAAACTACCTAATAAAACAGAAAATGTTTGACCTTTAATGTCACTTCTCTCGGTTGATACAGGGTGTTCATTCCTTGTCGTTTAAAATTCAAGCAATTTTGTAAGTCTGAAATATGAAAGACGTGTCACGGTTTCTTTGCACGTTTCCTCCGAACATCACGATTTATGTTGTTTTTGTAAAATTTAATAGATTTAGTGGTAGTCATTTCAGTTGGTAAGTGTTGTTAGGGTTTTAGTTTCAAAAATGTTGAGAATCGTTTTAATATTATTTATTATCCAGCTCACCAAAGCGATATTTTATTTTATGTTTAAAATGTGAAATTAATCTTGGGTCTCAGTACAGGATGGAATTCCTTATAATTTTTAAAATAAAACTGTAAATATAAATTTGTCAGTTAGACTTAAAAATTGTAAATACACGTCTCTAGGAGGCGTTAATTATGAGCACCAGACTCGATGCTCATGTCTCAAATATCGCAAAAAAACTCCCTTCTCAAATGACATATTTAATTATTTGTGTGTTTCTGCTTCATTCGTTGAAGATCTGAGCTGTAATTAGTTTTTTCAATTAGTAGATAAAGTATGAGCACTTGACCATATATTTATTATTTATTTATTTTAAACAAGAAGAATCTGACGTGCTAAACACCTACAGGATGTAACGTGCCGATCGCTACTTCCGTGGACTGAATCGTCATGTGAGATGTAGCTTTTGGCACGTAGAAGGAATCATCCCTTCTCAGTAATATTAACAGAGATATCGATTTAAACGCTTTAAATTTACTTTATTTCAGTGATTCTGTACTATTTGTTGCTTTGCATCATTAATATGAGAATAATTAATTCCACCAATGTCATATCAAGGTCTGCACAATTTTGTTCCTTTTTTTGGAAAGTGTGAGTTAGAATGTTTCGAACCACATTATCATTTGTGTAATATTCTGTTGAAAAATTCGTGTTGTACGTCAATTATATCAGTAAGAGAAACAGGTTTGTTATCAAATACTCATGAATGTGCCGTCGCCACTGGCGTCACTTAAAATTACCCAGAAAAAGTGGAATGTTTTTATATATTTGTGTGTTTCGTGGTGTGCGCTGTATCGCAGCGGCACCCAATGTTACAAAGACATGTAGCGCCAGTGGAAGGATGTAAATCAGTTACTTAAAAAACTAAAATAAAACAAACTCATGTGTCACAGATTCATAGATAATGATTTGGGGTACTTGTGGGTTATCAGGACACATCGCTTTAAAAATAGGTTAGGTTAGGTTGGGTTAGGTTAGGTTAGGTTAAATGTGTGTGTGGATAAATGACATATACTTGAAAGTTATTATATTTTATTTCAATAAATGACAACTAACCTAACTTAGCCTAACCGAACATAACCTAACCTAACTTATTTTTAAAGCGATGTGTCCCGATAACCCACAAGTACCTGATTTGGTTTTATTGTGCATGAATGAAATATAATTTTCTTGTGGCGATAGCTTGACGCATTAAAATTCGGTGGCCTTCGCAGAATGACTGAACATAATCAGCTCTAGTAGTTTGATAGGTTCTGACAAAGGTCTGACCTACTAACATCCTGTAGCCACCTGCAGTCAACGAACACAATTTATGGGCGACAAACAATGCACAACCTTCGTTCCTATCACCTTTTCGACGCAAATGCACGCGGCCATCAAATTGTACGTGGCAAATTATTTTTTTTTTTATCCTGGTGAATTTGGCTGTCTTCTGTTTGTTGCACCGCGTAATCCGGCGGAGTTGACTGACGTTTCGGAGGTGCTCCCTGCCTGAATCATTAGGGCCCTGATGATGGAGGCAGCAAGTATCTCTGAAACGTCAGCCATCTTCATAATTGCTGACTTATCACCAGATGTTACTAGGTTTTCCCAGTACTCACGCTAAGTATTGCAATAAAATTAAGTTACCTTTTTTGTTACGAAGTTCAAGCGGAAGTGAATGAGCCGTGCGAAAGAGATGATAGAACTGTAATGAAATTGTGCAGGTAAGTATTTCCACTTCTTCACATAGGTCGGTGGTAAAATTATATCGGCTTATTTGTTTCTTTTATTCCTTATATTTTTATTCTATTTATCCTTTGACCACTTAAACTTATTATCGCGTTTGACCTTCGTATATATTTACAGTCAGTAGGCCATTTCTCCTCAATTACTGCTACGCGCATGCGCTGCAAACATACGTCAGCTTTTGCACACCTGCGTCTACATGGCGTGTTGTAGGACAGCTTTACCTATTATAGCACTTATTCTGTAAGGAATTCAACATTACCTATTATCAGAAGCGTCTTACACACACTTACCTACGAGATCTTTGCCCTGCTATAACAAAGGGCCAACCTAACCTCACCAGAAGACAAATTATAACTTATGCTACTGGTATAAGGCGGCTGTGAAACTCGACTCGTTTCCTGTTGGGGGGGGGGGGGAGGAGACACTGACCTTGGCTGAGTGTCCCCCGAGGGGGGGGGGTTGAGGACGGTGTTGACTTGAGAGAGATGACGTAACAAAGGACTGCAGAATATGATGCGTGTATAAGACTATATTTTTACGAGTGTTATACGAAAACGTGACATGCATTAGGCTTCGGGAAATGAAAATGCACACAGAAAACAGGACACCGGTTGGATAGAGTCGGTGTAGACGGGAGGATAATATTAAACTGAATGAAGGGGATTTGAGAATTTAAAATGTGACTATCTCAATACCTTTGATGTTAATTCATTGTTCAAGCAAATATATCTGCTGATACAAATTTAAGGTTCACCTTTTTTTTTCCGTTTTATATAGTTAAATATTCCTCGCATTGAAAAATCTTTAAAATGAGTTTGAGATTGTAATGGAATTCGCCTATATATTATTACATTTGTTGTAGGACGATTTAAGATCCGTGGCTTACATTGGACCAGTATATACGAAAGTGAAATTTGCCCAGACATTTTAATGTAAAAACTCATTAGGATATCCCTATTGTACGTTCATTTATGCACTTCACGAGAAACAAAACTTATAAACTAACTGCAGAGTCATCGGACGTTGCATGTTTTCGTATTTTGTTAATTTGTTTAGTGTTTCGTGTTTTGGCACCCGTGTTCTTGCTGCCTGTGACAATAATCTCCTCTCTGTGGCAGGTGTTCTGTTTGCCCCGTCCTCCCCTCGCTCGGATCGGCACATTTGAACCTTATAACCACGAAAGAAACTTTCGTCTTCGCGTTAATGTTACGTAGCGTAAGTTTCGACACGTCACGTGACGAAATCACGTGATCAACAATTGAACTGCGAAATTAATCAAACTTGTTTACCTTCTTTTAAACATCAATGCGTGTTTTTAAAACAAGCTAGAAAAGCATGAAGTTATGCATTATTGCATGTTTGTTAACAGTATTAATCGGAATTGACTAGAATATAAAAACATCGTCATATTGGCTCGCATGTCTGCGAGGTGAACTAGTTCACATGTACTTGAAATTTAGGTTATGTTCACTGTATTACGTTATATCGAAGGCTGTCGGCAAACACGTGTTTGTTGATTTGTCGGTGGTTTTAACCTAGCTTATTTAACTCACAGGCTGGGCGATTGAGGTTCGATCCCAGGCTAGGGCGTAGATTTCTTATCTTCCCCCCCCCCCCCCGTGTCCAGAGGAAGATTAATACGTCATTACGCCCCATTTAGAATGATAGATCTCGGCTCATTTATCTGAAATGCATTCTGAAACGTCTTTTTAATTCGTTTCTTGGTACGAATCTGTGTATCAGTGTTTCTTTTGCCTTTTCGACGTTTCGGAACTTTATTTAAAATATATAACACTCGAAATTAAAACTTGCCCCCAATTTTTACTAAAAGAAACCATCTCATTTTGTAGTGGCTCCTTTACTGAATATTACGATCGAGTGGTTCGCATTCCTTCGTATTCCGGAATTTTCCAAAGATCTACTCAGTTCATCTAGGATAGTATACTTTATATTAGGAATCAGCCGTTTCCTTCAACGCTCCTTCTACTTCATCTGAGAACTCTCTTGTCTGATAGGAAGACTTGCCTAGATCAGTGGTATTTAACCTTTTTTGTTCGCGTACCCACAGATATAATTTCTCTTCAACTTTTAACCCCCCAAAGTTGTTGGTGTATAATTCAAGTTATACATAGTATATAATTTACATCTAAAATAAATTAAATAAATTACATTACTGATTATTCAGTGTTTATCATAAAATAATATATTTTTTAAAATTTCACGTACCCCCGGGGGTACGCGTACCCCAGGTTGAATACCACTGGTCTAGACTATTCAGGACTTAGAATAAGTGCTGGGTGTTGGGATAATTTAGCATATTTGGACCTAGAAGAATGTTGCAGGTTTATTTTGTGATCGTAACAGTGCAGGCGACCTAAAGGTCACGCAATCCGTTCGTGTGACACGAATTTGAAAACCCAAAACCCAAAAACAAAAAACAATATTATGTTAAGTGTTGGAAATGCCCACAGCGTTCAGCATTCACTCTTGTCCTCATGTTCGATCTAACTCTGCGAGGAGTTTCTGTGCCACGGGAACTTCTCACCGGAAGAGGCATTGTCGATTTGTTTGGCACAGGAGAATCGGGAAACGTGTCCCTGAACTCGTTCTTGCAAGTTAATTAATAACGAGACGCCAGACAGTGTTCGACAATGAACACTCGACGCACTTGAGAAAAAGACATCCTTGCACTTCGACTGTTGAAAGGCAACTGACGGACTGGCGCGAGCAGGTAACATCACGTGACCTGCGCGGGCTCTTACGTATAGACACAGCGATATTAATCGAATCGAATTGTATCGAATTTCAACCATAAGTAAATATTTTAACAAACGTTCATCACAATCTGGAGATCTACTTTCATTGGAACTGCTTGTTGTCTGGATAAAATGAAACGGAATTTGATTCCTGAAACTCGGGCTTCGTCGTGATAATCAAATTGCAAGGTTAGGATAGGCTTGCCTGCTGTGTGGTCGACCGCTCACTATCGATACGTATCGACTTCATGAATCAAGATGGCGGGAACAGGCAGTACATTTCGAAGAGCCAAACGTTATTTTCACATCGCCTCTGGGTTTATGACACGTAATACCCCTCTCAATCAGAGACTGGCTAGCACAGAAGAGCTGTTTCTGACGAAGCAGTGTTTCAGAAACTGATAGTCGCTAAGCTTGCCAACAGACTCACAGACTTTGTGTGTGGAACCCGAAGGTTCATTATCGTGTTTACAAAATACGAACCGCTGTTATCATTAAGTATTATCCCTTTTTCAGAAAACGTGAGATTCGAATCGAAATTCATGAACGTTCGTGCGAAATACAGAAACTTAACAAAAAAATAAAATAAATACCCTTTGGGGTCTGTATCTTAAACATCCATCGCCTTGTCCTTGTACTCATTTCTCTCGACAATTCGAAGATATGCCCAGAAGTTCTGTGGTGTGAGGAACGTGGACATTACCTTCTTCTGTTTGCTGTGGAAGTTGGTTCCTGTCAGTGGCCACTTCCGGTTTGCCGCTGGAAGGCCTCATGACATCCGGAAGTGGTCCTCGACGCTCAGTGGCGTTACCGCGGTTTTTTCGGGTGACAAATTTGTTCCGGAGGAAGTGGGCGTTGTCTCGGTCTGGTCCATGCTGCTGGAAAATGGCGTATTTGAAAGGAGGCGTCACCATGTCACTCCACCCATCAACATCCCACCCCCTGCCCGCTCCGCCCACTTTAATTCCCAACCACGCGGGGGGGGCACAGCTGATGGAAGTGGCTTCCCCGATGACGAGAATCATAATTTGCAGGAGACCCGGGTTCGGAACTCGGTTTTTGAAACGAGATATTCCGACAGGCATCTAGTTTTCCTAAGTCGTTAATTATTACGCGATACTACGTTAAAATAGGCCACGGCCGCTTTCTTTACACGTCCTTTCCAATTCACCATTCACAGATGAGAGCAAATACTGCAGGGATTTAAAAGGGATATGCATTCGTCCCCGGATGTCGGTCAGAGGTCAGAAGTCAGCGTTACGCGAATGTAATCTTGGTTTGTTACCATCGTTTCGAAATATTGTGAAATTTTCGTCATTTTTGAAGGATTTTTCTGTTTAGATGTCTTCGGGGTCTGTGTTATGAGACTGTCCTGCACCCTGGTGATAACTGGTTCTAATTAATTCTCTCTCCAATGACCTCTAGATGTAGATAAAATTCCTTACCGTCGTCTGTGTTTTATTTTGGTTACTCCAAAAGTATGTCAACTGAGTCGTGCGTGGAAAAACAAATTTCCCGCTGTTTATGGAACCCAAAAGTTAATTATCGTGTTCACAACAACCACCATCGCCACTTTTATCTATCTTGAGCCATATGAATCCAATCCACTGTCACACTCCATTTTAATACTTTTTCACGTCTATGTCTTGGTCTTCCAAGTGTCTTTTTACCCAACTTTTGTAACCTGCTCCCAAATTCAATCTTCCTTATAAAATTTTTTGGGAAAAGTCTACTAAAATGCGTGGTTTTCCTCAGGTCTGTTTCGATATCTTATAAAAAAAATTCTACGAAATTTATGAAGTGAAATCGTCTAGGACTCTTTGGACATCGTTTATATAACGACGCTGTCAGTAGCTCAGCAGTCTGTACTAATAAATTGGAAAGTTATGAAAGGAAGCGGTCGTGGCCTAATTTAATTCACTGTCCCGTCATTTTGCCTGGCGGACTGAGGAACTCTCAGCCAGGATAGTCGATCCTCGGATCGAGATTTGAACTCGGAACCTCTCCGACTGAAGCACGGCTTTGGGTTTGATGCTGTCGACCTTTTTTGGACAAATTTGTGTCAAAATTAAACCCTGTCGATAACAAATTTTGAATAACCTCCTCCAAAATTTGAACTAAATTCGGAAATGAACTTCCTAGATCGATGCTTCGAACAATAGTCGAACACGCGACCTGAGATAAAGATCGATATTACGCATCGAGGTTTTTATCGACTTCTGTTAATGTGTAATCTGTGCCCCCCCCCCCCCCCCCCCCGATGAGTAATTTTGAGGCGATATTCTATGTGCCGGCCCTAAACGTACGCACGCGTTTGAAAAAAAAAGGTTTCTGTGTGGGATTCAAGGTTTTTCGTGGCTTCAGCTCGCTGACAACGACACACGTTCTGTCTCTGCGAGTTATCGATTTTCTACTCGATAGTAACACGCGAAGGCCTGTACTGGTGAGCCCAGTCCCAACATTACCAGGAACTGATCTACACGCCTTTGCAACGCTAATTGTAATTCAGTGTAGATATGTCATTATTGACAAGCCAGTAGTCGCTCAGCTGGCCAATAAATACTATACTAACGTCCGAGGTTCATTACGGAATTCGCCAGAGTCTGAAATCAGGCTCTATCATGAGCCTCACGAATTCTGTCCACAATTTTACATCCTTTTTTGAAAACCATTTTAATATTATCCTAACTCCGCGCGCATTATTATTTATTCTTAGGTTATTTAGCAACGTTGTTTCAACTACATACGTCAGCCATATATCATCGAATGAGACGATGATAATGAATGGTACACAGGTAAGGACTACGAAGGAGGCGGTCATGACCTCTTTGAAGGTAAGCCTACTATCTAGGATTTGGCTGGAGAGACTGAGGAAACTCGCCAAGAATCTCATGATACCTGATGCCCCGTACGAGATTCGAAGTGGTTTGTATTCGTCTGGCTCAGGATTGGAGCAGTGTCTGTCGGGAAAACTGAGGTGTAGTTGTGAGTGGCGTGGCGGACGAACTCACGAACTCCACAGACAAAGACGCCACTACCCGAACCAGCGTCAGGTCTCTCCCCTCTACTTCAACTGCACCAGGGCGATCAGCTGATTGACTTCAGCGCGCTCTGTCGTATTATTTTGAAACAGGATCCCAGCTGACGGAAAATCCTCCTTAACAGGGAACTACTCCCCAAAAACCAGGGTGTTCCACTCTGCGTTTACTGACGTATAAAGAAAGTTAGTTCCGTATTCTTGGTGAACTGAGGGGATTTTAAATATTCATCAATGCGGATTCCAGCCCTGAGACATAATCCCAGTATCCCAGTGGTCTAGCGGTTAGAACGCTGGACTTGTAATCCTGGGGTCTCGGGTTCGATTCCCGGCGGTGCCCGAATTTATAACTTGTGTTGGGCAAGGCCGTGGTCTAGGCAACACGGAGTTTTCCTCCGTGGCATCCCAACAATTACTCCATTCACACACAGAAGAAGGCAATGGCAAACCACTTCTGGATCATCTGCCAAGAACGTATATGAACAGGTCCCAGTCCGAGAAAAGGATGGAAGGATCCTGTTCATATGGACCTGTCGTCAGACAGAACACTAAATAATAATAATAATAATGTCCCACTCTAGAAAATTATCCATCTATCTCAGCGGTGACTTGTTTTGACATCCTGAAATTGATTATTCTGGTTCAGAGAGCAGAAACATTTAACTTTTAACTGTAAATTTACTGCAAAGAAGAAAATTACCATTGATGTGTGTCTGTAAATGTTTTCCCGGGTGTCTGAAGCCCACGGCGACTCAAAAGGAAACGAATTGCCGACAAAACACGACATTTCCTTGCATTTATTATCAAACAAAATTATCGTGGTAGAGACTGGTTCTGCCAGGTTGAAGTTACGTAACACAGCCGGAGGTCAAACAGCGATGTGGTCTCTTGATATAAGAAGGTTGTTCAGGTCTGGTCTAACTGGTAACAAATATTTCTCGTGTTTATAACGAGACAGGAAAATACGAAAGAATGGAGAATTAAAGAAAGTAAGAGCAGGTAGGTCCTATGCATGCTACGTTCTCCTTACGTGACCAATCATTTTATCGTAGCTGTAATGCTGTAGACTTTTACGGGCTACCTAAGAGGGTCTTTGTGGTTTTCCTCAGTCCCTCCAGGCCTGTTTCTAAACACACGTTCGTCTTGTCTCCGCGCCCGATTGTAGTTGAAACAGCGTCATTAAGGCTTTGACCGGGATGTTAAATCTTATGTGGTACCGCCTGATTCGACTTCTAATGGTTAAGTGAAGTGTTTTCTTCGCGGTACGGTCTGGATTCGTAAATATTATGAAGACGAGCTTCGGCTTCAAAGGGTTAACCAGCTGATTTTCGTAATGGTGAGGTGTAGTGTTTTCTTCGCGGTACGGACTGAATTCATATATAATATTCAGACGATCTTCGGCTTCAAAGGGTTAAATAACCTAACGAAATAATGAATAAATCGAGATATTTCATGGGGTGAAGATCTCTTAGGGATTTCGTTGCGTTTTCTAATTGTCGTCAAATCTTTATCGAGTTCCCCTCCGTTGTCCAAGCTGCGAGGGGAAGGACTTGTTTCAAATAGCCTGCAAAGAACTGTACGCACGCTACTCCGATGGCACCAGATGTTCTTCCACGGTGACTTCGAAACACCTGCGCCCGGACGCGTCCTAAGGAACAAGACATCGGAGTAAATTGGTCTCCATAAAATGCATAAAAGTGAACGCGTAATAGGGATGGAACGACCTTTGGATCATCTGTGGTGTCTCACAGTGCCGTAGGCTATACTAAGTTTAGTAAAAAAAATATCAGACTCAAAATTGCGGATTGTAGGCTCAAAATTTAAAACCGATTACGTTAGAAGCAGGTCCAAGCTCCCTACGTGTAATAGACTCTTCCAAGTGACACTAGTTGCTAGGCCGCTGCTCACGCCAGTTGCGCGAACGTGGTTCGGCCAGACAAAAATTAGGCAAAAGACAATAGTCTGATGGTTTATAGCCTAAATAAGCTTCGTCGTATCAAATCCTGATTCTAGGAAGGAAGTTTTCCCCATTGGATTTTTGTGTTGATCTAATGTAAATCGAATATTTCGATAGAGATCATCATTTAATATATTTTAAATATTTAAATGTTAATTATAATAATATTTTAATATTTAATAGGAACTTTTGTGATTAGACTGACAAATTTAAACAAATATATCTAAATTCACTTTAAAATGTTGAGTCGGAACGCCTGTAACGCCAAATTTAATCCATATTGGTCATGCAGTTGAGGAGATGGTACGTGCGGAGAGATGCGAAAGTCCTCCACATTATGCGTTCATTTCATCGTCAGAACCAATTAGAATTGATGACTGATGTACATTTATTTCTGGTTTTTTAGAGATGTGTAGGCGTTGATGAAATTATAGGCTGAAGTATTTGCATGGCGCCGAGGGACCTGATTTTGAAACCCGCAATATCACAGAACACGGAAAGGCCTAAACATTTCAATTACGTCTGGAATTTTTCTTAAAAATTGGCTCGTAAGTTAACTTTTGAGTAGAATAACACCTGACTCAAAGATTATTACATTCTTGGCACTGGATTTTTAGAATATTTCTAAGTCTAATATGTCGATAACTGAGGTTTAGATATTATCTAATACTCTTCAAAATTTCAATGGGGAGCTACTGGAAAAAATTCGCTTGAAAACTGCCATAGATTACATGAAATACAGGGTGTTCACTGACGAAGTTGAACGCAACTGTCGTCCGGGGTTCAGGCTGGAACTGCACGACTCACTCCCGATCCGAGTAAAGGAACTATCGCTCTGTAAAATCGACTTCTTTCGTAGAAGTTCCTGCCGGAAGTCGGGAAGTGACAGTTGCTTTTAACTTTATCGGCGAACACGCTGTACAATTTTTCGATTTTTTTCCCCTTCAGAAACGTGTTATCTTGTCGCCTCCTACTTAAGGACGTAAGGATTGAAGTTACGACAACTGTAAACCTATCATTCGACACGTCACCAGAGTGGACCCTTTGTCCTCAGTCTCACGTTCATGCCTTAGCGCACTGAGCAAATAGATCATAAATCTACAGTCGGTCCACCCAGTTAAGACCTCAGTTGAAGCTTCACATGATTCCATGCAAATGACTGTACAGACCATGACCGAATCCTTCGCAATCCTTTCCTGTTCACCAGTCATGCAATTATACGGGAACAGCTTCTGCAGTTGAAACAGCGTCATCAAACCTAGCCCAACTCGCAGTGCTTGAGAAGGGGCGAAGATGTCAGCGTTGGTCCGCGTGGACTTTTAGACGCCGACGTTTCGGAGACAACATCGACATTCTTTTAGTCTGATTCCCCACGCATATACAAATTTCCCGCCAAATACACGATTATGCCCGAAGTGTGTGGACAGAGCGGAAGGTTATCTTGTATCCGCTGGGCCATCGGCCCCGCCCCTGGGACTCATCCCACCAGATGACCCTCGCGATGCCTGCGTACTTGGGTGGAGAGGCGAGGTCCTAACAAAACCACGCCCGATCGTCCGACCTTGGGAACACGCGAGGACCAGCGTGTGGCAAAGAGTCTCTGAGACGCGAAGTCTAATCTCGGCTGAGGCACGTGGTCCATCACCGAGTTTGACTCAAATTCCTAAAAGAAAATCTTTCAATAGGTCGTGGAAATGTAATTATAATTATTCACACTCGGTTAACTGTGATCTTGTTGGCTTCAGAGGGACACATCGCCTTCATCTGTCGGGTTGTTGACGGGGACGAAATATTTCTCCGACATGTTGGTAACCATGGCCTCAAAACAAAGAAGACCACACAATTGGACATTAATTACGTTGACAAATGTTGCTTAATAACCTGCGAACAAGAGTTTTAGTCGATTACGAAGATATTTTCCAGATAACGTATACATTTTACTTATTAAAATGACAGAATCCACGAAATTAATTGACGTTATTCATCTGTTTCATTGTACGCACACGAAGAAGGGCTGCAAACCTAACCTACAACAAACTATAGACCCTCATAACAAACAAAAGAATTACTACTTGGAAGGACAGCGTATTAAAGTTACAATATTACGTACGAACATCAAATTGCAACCAGAAAACAATAATACAGACCTGAAAATAATTAGCAGTAGTAACGTATTCTTCAGAAAACGTTTAAACTGATTATTTATTATATTAAACAATATGACAAGTGATGCATGCTCCATAATAACATGATTCAATCGTAATAATGTTTTGAGGTCACTCATAGTCGCAGATGATACGTATACACAAAATATAATCCCAGGAAATCAACGCTACTGCTGTTCTGCGATGGAAAGTTTTAAAGCAGAACACATACAATACAAAAACAACCTTCCCCAGTGCCTCAACAATGTACAATTTCTCGGTTACGGTTCAGAACGTGAGTCATGTGGATTTCCAAGGTCAGGATTTGTTCTGATGTCAGAGCGACAGCAGTGGCAGGTAAGAACGTTTCCCCAAGGACAGTCAGTTCATCGGTGAGGTTATAACCAGTCTGAAGAGGCAGTTAGGTTGCAGCAGTTTAAATACGCAACGCCAATTCGCTCTCACATGTTTTTTTGTTTTTATCCCACAATCGATTATCGCACGTACGGATCGAACAAGTTTAAACCCCAACGTCACTCACATTGACGTGATTACAGGCATGGAAGGAAGGCCATACAGAAATCAGCTGATCGTTTATTTTTAAAAACACCAAATATATTTCCCCTTCTCTAGTGCAATCGACTCCTTGCACAGCAGGCCACGCAGAGGGGCGGTTTTCGTGATTTTGTGCTGGCCGTAGGGGAGCTAGGTCCCATCCCTGTCCAGCCCCTTGATCATATCTTACGTCCCCTCCCTCGGGCCATGGGGAGTTCGACCCTTTCCCTTTGTCATAAACAGGCGGTTGGCGTCGCGCAAAGAAGATGGGAGGAGGCAACGAGTTGGTTCCATCAGCCCTAACAAATTTACTCGGCTCAGGGTAGGGCATTGTAAGCAACTGCCAATCAGCTATTTCCGTGGAACCAAGCGGGCCGCACCGCGGTACCGCATCACTGATGTACACTTCCGATGTTGACGCCCCAAATAGTTCCTCCAATATTAAGCTATAATAACGACAGCACCTGATTAGCACGCGGCTCAAAAAGGATTTCATGTTAAAGAATAATAAGAATACGATTATTATCCTCCTTTCTATATAAATAAGCTTGAATGTATAATCCTTGATATTGATCGGCGCATGGATACATGTGATGAAAATGTATCTGGTCATTTCTCGTCAGTACGTGTCCGCCATGAGCTGATGGAAATTATATGTGTATGTGGGACGGGGAAACAATAATTTTTCTGGTCGTGAAGACAGCAAATAATGTCCTCGGCACCCACCAAAGTCAAGACGGAATATATCTTGCCCAACACCACATCTCAGGTAAGCTGACCAAGTGTCTGTGTGCATGTACGTGTGTGTTTGTGTGTGGTCCATTTGGGGCGGGGTGGGAAAGTGGGAGTTCCTTGTGTGCTTCTCCGCAAAACGCAAGGCGCGCGCGTAACGACTTTGTTCCAGGGCTACCCAAAGCATTGCTTGTTGGTTCATACGCACCTGCTGACATCCCATTTTGTTCGTGGCTCCGCCTCATTTAGGAGATTCAGCCGTCCC
The DNA here is from genome assembly GCF_977971745.1 of Zootermopsis nevadensis. Classification (NCBI taxonomy): domain Eukaryota; kingdom Metazoa; phylum Arthropoda; class Insecta; order Blattodea; family Termopsidae; genus Zootermopsis; species Zootermopsis nevadensis. The sequence goes on from NW_028259182.1 coordinate 4,060,245, forward strand.
CCCTTGCTCTTCTCGCTGCAACGTGTAGCAAGATCGGTACATCTTCATCTCACGAACAGCAACCCCAAGAAGGAGGTGTTCCTCAGCAGCTAGCCTTACAGCAACAGGCTTCCCAAATAAGAGTTTTGAACGCAGCCGTTCTCCAGCAGCTGCAATCACAGCAGCAGGCGGAGGGCAGTGCTACAATCGTGGCGGCGGGTCATCAGGCACAGATCGCCAGAGATCATCTTGGCATCTCGAGCCCAGTAACCGTGCAGCAGCAACAGCAACCCCAAGTCATCACGCTGTCACAATTACAGAACTTTCTTCCCATCCACCATCAATCGGGGCAGCATCACGTGACAGCCGTGGCGTCGACCGAAGGCCCAGCACACAACCAGCAGACGACGCCGGGAACTTCAGGAGGGAAGACTTTCGTGTCGTCTGCTGTTACCCCGACTGTCGTTTCAGTGCAAGGAGTTTCGGGCCAGTTTCTGCAGGTGTGTTGTGGCATTCCAATCTGGTCACTTTGAGACATGGCGTTAATAGTGTTTCATAGAGCATGGGGGAATTAGTTTATTTCATGTGATCCATATGATAATTTTCCACACATGGTTACATAATATTTACTTTCGGAAAGGGAAAGTTGACACACTTTCATGTGCTACATTTCTTCTGCATCAAATTTCAAATGTTTTTTTAAAAATAGTATGGTAAAGATGAGAGTGATTTTGGTATTGTATTTCTAGTCACTGAATGAAGTTTCATTATAATTTTTTGTTTCGTTTGTGAAACAGCAGCAAGGGGCCCAGTTAGTAACTGCAGGTGGACAGAATCTGGCTTACAATGTTGTTCAGCCAATGCAGACGGTGACAGTGGATGGCCAGGAGGCATTGTTTATACCGGCAATGCCTTCGGGGCAACACCAGACAGTACAACTGGCCGGTGGTCAAGCCCTCATCACACCCTCGGGGCAAATCATTCGGGCTCCAGGAGTTTATCCAGCCAGTCTGCTGCAAAACGTCAGTGGACAGACAGTGCAAATGGCCAATGGTGTGTATTATGAATAAGAGCGGGGCAAGACCCCATGTTTACTGTTTAGTCAGTTTAAGCTAGGTTGGTGATCATCAGTGAAACTGGAACTCAGTGGTATGCCCCGTCCAGAGCAGTGATTACCACTCCTGTTTTGGGTGTCATCATGATATGTCGACCTCTTGCTGACATGATATTAGTATATTTACTGACATTTTTCTGTGTTTAGATCTTTGCTGTATTTAAAATACATAATTTTTCTCTAATTTTTACATAGTTTTATTTTTCAAGGACATATCTATTATTCTACGTTTAAAACATTACAGCAGGTGGGTTATTGGTTGCGTGGTAGTAAGGATTACCAACTAGGAAACAAATCAGTTTTATCTGATATCTGATACTAACATTATCTTGGCTTTGAAGACATAATTTTTGTGACAATGAAATAGCTTCATTGTAGTGATACTTTACTGTGTTTTCAAGAATGGTAGGCCAAAGAGACAGACAAGAGATGTGTTTTTTTAAGGAGTTTGTTTAAACCAAGAGGCAGAAAATATTGGGCCTGTTCCATTGTGTTGCTGAATTTCAAGAAGACTGATGATTTTTAGCTTCCTGATGTGTGATGATCAAATTCTTGCGGCATCGTAACCTCCCGGCTTTGTTTGTTGTGATATTACACACTGCCACTCGCCCACTGTCATATTTCAATGCAAGTACTTTGTGTTGAACATATAAGTGTAAATAAAATGCAAATTCCACAACAAGATTGGAAATTGGGTGTTTTTTGTTTAAAAATATATGTGTGTGTGTGTGTGTAGAATAGAATTTATTTACATTCCATAAATCCTTTATAGGCCTAATTCAATGATGTAGAACATGTCATAGCACAAGTAAAATACCTGTTTATAGTACAAATATGATTACAAAGATATTGCAGCTATTTACGGATTTTTGGAATTACAGCAAAATAATTATGATGAGAAACCATCACCATTTATACTTTTTTGGGTGATGTAGGTAGAATTAGTTAGATAGGAGATACTGTCTTAACGATGGCTTAAACATTTTTATGTCGTGGTCTAAACTTTTTATAGTGGGTGGAAGATTATTGAATAACTTAATTCCATTATAATAAACATCTTTTTTATATTTAGTGAGGTTAGAATTCGCCACATGAAGGTTGTATCTGTATCTTGTTCTTATATTGCGGATATCTGAATTTGTTTGAAATTTTTTCATGTTATCCACTACAAATGATAATAGTGAGATCAAGAATTTGTTGGGTAGTGGAAGAATATTAAAACTTCTTAAATAATTCCCTCTCACATTTTAGAGCCTGCCATTATTCTAATGATACTCTTTTGAATATAAAGTATGTATTTGCTGTCTGTTGAATTTCCCCCCCCCCCAAAAAAAAAAAAAATGATTCCATATGACATGATGGAATGCAAGTAAGCAAAATAAACTAATTTTAAAGTTTCTGTTTTCATGAGTGCTGCAACTGCCCTCATAGCAAAACATACCGAGCTTAGTTTAGGGATGATGTATTGAATTTGTTTTTTCCAGTTTAATTGTTTGTCAATTTGTAGGCCAAGAAATTTAGTTTTTTCTATTTCCTCGATTATTTTATCAACGTAAACCTCACATTTAGATTTACACAAGTTCTGTTGTTAGTACAAAATTTAATGAAATTTGTTTTGTCAAAATTTAATGTGAGTTTATTTGCTTTAATCCATTTGTTCAATCTAGCGAAGACATCGTTACACAGCAGTAGAAACAGCAATTTTTTTTTGCCCAGGTTTTTCTTTAAATATTATATATTATGGTAATCTTATGAATATCTGTTTTCATCAACCACTTTCCTATTATTTGCCACAGTGGCACCGATGATAACTATGAAGTGTTCATGAACGAACAGTATTTATCTACCATTGAGTGAAACAGTGATGGATGTAGATTGCTTTTGGAGAACATTAATCTGGTTATCATTGCCGCAGAAGCAGAATTGAAGAGCTCTGCACGAAAAGGTTTTATATATTAAGTTTTTATCCCAAATCTCTTTTGTAACAGTCTTTTGAACATGTATGGACATGTGACCTGTTACTGAAACATGGATTTTAATTAATATCATTTAAATTATGGATACGCCTTGTTTCAGGCCAAAATGTCTCGGTTCGACAAGCCAGTATGCCACAGGTCGTCCAGTTTCCGATGCAGCAGACCATACCAGTTCAGGTTCCTATCTCGACAGCAAACGGACAAACTTTGTATCAGACCATTCACTTCCCCGTTCAGGCATTTGCAACGGCAATTCCTAATATAATTCAGGCGTCAGGCAGTCAGATGCAGATGATATCGCAGTTGGGTCAGGTACGTATGTAATAATGTTGCTGTGTGAGATGCCTCGTGGAGTTCGTATGCTTAATATTTATACTTGGATACTGGGAACGACCCGTTCTTCAAGTGCCTGAGCAATGCGGGTCCCAACTTTTCGTTGGCTCGATCTATAGACATTCGGTAGGACTCCTTGGACGAGGGATCGGTCCGTCGCAAGGCCTCTACCTGTACACAGGACAGCACAACACAGAAAAACGCAGACGAACATCCATGGTTTAAGTGGGATTTGAACCCACGGTCCCAGCGACCAAGCAGCACAAGACTGCGCGGAAACTGTGGACCCCTCTTAATTAATACTGCAGATAAAAGTATTTATTTTTCAACCAAGAAAGTGTTTGCAAGACAAAGAAGGAGATGATTGGTTAACCATTAAAATTAATGTTGGGGACATTTGCTGTGTAGACTGTCGATGATATTGACTGATGATCATGTCTAATGGCAAGCTTTTGGTGTTAATGGTTTGGAACTTGGTACTAGCTGACTTTTACTGTTTTCCACGGGCCAGAAAACACCTTTGAATACAGGCGTAAGATAAATTAAAACAAATTCTGATAGGGGTTGGTAATAGAGGCAGCGAGCACCTATGAAACATCTGTAAATTTCTATCAGATTACCGAAAAGACACCGACCTTTTTTAAATTTGGGTTGGTTTTTGATGCCATGTAATTTTGTGGCTGTCATTTGTGTTTTTGAAGGAATCTTGCACTCTGATTTCCATATTATACCTAGGATATTGGGGGCAATATGCTCCTCCAAAAGACTGGTAATGACAGCGTAGTGTCATAATCATGACGACCACAATTTGAATGTGCACTGCCAGGAGTCGAACATTTTAATTGTAGGTACCAACACAGCAAGTGACTCAGATCATCACGCCGTCTGGTCAGATCCAACAGGTGCAGCTCGCATCAGTTGCTCAGCTTGGAAGCTTAGCCCAAGCACAAGCTCAGGCACAGGCACAGGCACAGGCCCAGGCCCAGGCACAGGCCCAGGCCCAGGCCCAGGCCCAGGCAAACCAAAATATGATGGTGCAGGCGGCTGCAGCAGCGGCTGCCAACTCGAATGCGGTGACTTCTAGCACTTGGAGTACTACAACTGTTACCACTCCGAGCGTCACTGTGCAGGTGAGAAAGACGGCTTCCCAATTCTCTAAAACCCCGTAACGATAACTGACTGACTCATTTTTCCATAATGGTATATTGAATATTTAGTAAGAGTGGTCGCTGTTGAACCCAGAACCCTTTGAATATTTGTATGCTATCCCGAAGTGTAGTATATTTTCATTCAAATGAATCTGGACATGTTTTTTTTTTTCTGACCACTGATGACATATTTCACATATATAAAGTTCTTTGAAATTTTCACGTGGAATTATGGAGATATTGTTAGAAATGGCTGTAGACTGGTGATCAGAAGTATTATATAAGAAGCTGATATCTGAATAAACTGTTGTTCTAGGGGTAGAAATGTACATCCTTTCCAACAGAAATAATGACAATAATTATGCATTGACATTTCCATCTGGTTGTGTTACCCTATGATAAAGTCTTCTCCGTCTTCCTATTAATACTCTTCTTGTGTCTGTATGCACTCTGCCTACTGTATTATGTGTCTTTCCTTACTTCATCTTTCCACCGAGTCTTTAGTAGTTTCAATGATTTACACAAGTGCTGCGAAATGCCTTAAAATAGGCCACGATTACGTCTTACCAGATTGTCCTTACCATTGATAATTATCTCATCTTATTTGACGGTGTATAGTCTCTGCAGATGAAACAATGTTGTTAAATAACCTAGGAATCAATCATTCAGTCAATCTCACGAGGCACCTGTTCCAGACCGTTGCAGCTCCGAGCCTCGTCAGCAGTTCGGCAGGTGCGGACACGACCAACACCCATCAAGTGACCGTTCAGAGCCAACAGCCAGCCACAGGACAGAGCGTGTTACTGGGGCATTCTCAGCCACAGCAGATAACATTAGCAGGTTCTCAAGGTCAACAAGTGACTGTGATACCAGCTACAAGTCTCGCGAATCTCGCTCAAGCTGGGAGTGTTACAGCCATGCGAGCGGGCAGTAACATAATTCAGGTTCCGAACTTAAGTAACCTTCAGGCTATTCCCCTCCAAAATATTCCTGGACTAGGTAACGTGCAGTTGATCCCAGCAAGTGCGCTTTCTGTCGGAGCACAGAACCAGCTAGGATTATCCCCATCTGGGACGTCAGTGCCCCAGCATGGCCCCCCACAGTCGACCATATCCGCAGTTCCGACCCTACCGCCTGGCACACAGATCATAGCTACCGGACAACACATCCAGCAGGATCCAAATGACCCCAACAAGTGGCAAGTGATAACAACCACGGGTCATGGTAATCCGCATATTCAGCAGTCAAACTTGCCTGCTAATAATCAGGCAACTGTGTCGTCAGTTGTCGGTAATGAATTAACAGGAGAGGCTACGCACAAAGCCAGGGTCCGTCGTGTGGCGTGCACGTGCCCTAACTGCAGTGACGGCGAAAGGTACGTGATTTTGGTGTTTTTATCACATTGTTCGTTTATTTAATGACGCATTTCACATGCGTAATTTATATCTGGTTTCAAATGATTGATCGAGTGGCAACAATGAGTTTAAGGACAAAAATCATGAAATAAATGTACCTAATTAGTAAAGTTAGCTCAGTTGGTGTAATGCAGTGGTCCCCAAGACTTTTTTGGGTGCCCGCGTTGTTACGGAAAGAGGTTATACTCTATAATGAAGGCCGTTCAACCATGAACATCATAAAATCAAAGCGCAGATCTCGACTTACTGACGCCCATCTTGACGATTGTTTTCGAGCAGCAATATCATCCTACGCTCCCAAATTTGAAAAATTGGCCGATGAAATGCAGCGCCAAACATCACACTGAGTAATAATAATAATTGTACTTTTGAAAGTACGTTTTTTTTATTGCGTGTTTTCTTGTATCATTAATTACTGTGCACTGTGGGATTTTTGGTTGGTTAGTTGGTTAATTAAAGATAAAAGTACAGATGTCGCGCGAACATAAAAAATGTAATTTGTGTTCAGAAGTGGGGACCGCAAGAAACAACACATATGCCATGTTCCTGGGTGTAACAAGGTGTATGGGAAGACATCACATCTTCGAGCTCATCTGCGATGGCACACGGGAGAAAGGCCTTTTATATGTAGCTGGATATTCTGTGGAAAACGATTCACACGCTCAGATGAACTACAGGTACGGGAGTTTATTGTCATTGCTGTCACTGTTGCTTGTAGCCGTGTGAGTATTGATTAATTTAAACAGTTAAGAAGTGTTCAGTAGAACAACATACCAGAATTAGACAAAATATTCGGTCTAGATGGTAAGATAGGTTTTGAAAGTAATAAAGGTACATATTTATATTCTTGGTCAACAGTTTTGTAACGCATTGCCTGAAAAAAAAGGAATACTGACTTTTTTATGTTTATTTCCTGTAAATATGTGAAAATCTCCCATTCTCTTATTTCATTGGTACATTGGCAATGAAAAACCAATCCGCCACGGTGGTCTAGAGGTTAGAACGCTGGGCTTGGGTTCGAATCCCGGCGGTGCTCAGATTTACAACTTATGTTGGGCAAGGCTGTGGTCTAGGCATCACTGAGTTTGCCTCTGGGGTTTCTCCAACAATTACTCCACTTTCATCATCATCTCGCAAAAAGGGGGGTTAAATGTCGCGGTCCCGGTCGAACCCGTGTACTGATGGGTCGTGAATCCTGCTAACCACCAATGCACACCATGCTGAATGGTGTGTACCATCTGCACGTAGCACTATGAAGAAGAAATTTACAAAATCATTTGTTTGTTCCTGACAGACAGTATAAATGAGAAATTCATAAGAAATAGGGGTTAGTGACTCCAGTTAAAATGTATAACTGTGCAACGGCAGCCTAAGTAAACGAGTATGATGTATTTAAGATGGCACGCTTGTTATTCATAATAAAGTGTTGTGTAGCTGGAAAACTGTATTGATTAGTAATTATACACCATGGGAATGCTTCAGTACAAGTTTATAAACTGCGAAGTTTGTTTTTATTTGTAGTAATGTCTGATGTCTAGAGTATAAACAGGCGTGGCTCGTCTCATTGCAGAGGCATCGGCGAACGCACACGGGAGAGAAAAGGTTTCAGTGCTCGGAGTGCAGCAAAAAGTTCATGAGAAGCGATCACCTGTCCAAACATATCAAAACTCATACCAAGCAGAGGATAACGGTATGTATCTTAAACGTTTCTGTTCCGACGGTAAATATTATGGTACCAGTAACTTTTGCAAGAATAATGCTTTTGTTATTTGTGTGTGTCGAATATTTTTATTTCTTATTTGGAGGATGTAGTGTTTTACTTTTAAGCCACTATAGTCTGTTTCATTTGCCTCATGTTTGACTGTGGCCATTGTGGATTTTTTATGAGCCTTGTGATTTTCTGAAATAAAGTTGAAATTTTTTTTAATAAGCGAATACCAGTCCCCCTCCCCCCAATCATATTTTGGTGTCCATTGTGGATTATGTTTTCTACTTCTTGATGTCTTGACAGAATGAAATTTGTGAATGTGTGGAATATCAAGCTCCCACTATGGTTCGTAGTCGATTGCGAACAATTTCCACAGGTTCTGACATTGCATGGGCTGGTGTAGAGGTACCAGTGTTTCAGAGGAGCATATGGAACATTCTGTATCTATCTTCAGGGCTGAAGAGAATTATGTTTCTCTGAAGTGTTGGTACACACCTTTCAGCCCACGTGGTGTGACAACCCAGAACACCAGAGTTTGCTTTTCCATGTCTTCTCGGCCTGTACCATTTAACTGTAGGACACCTTTGCCAACTGTTATTTTAATCGTCAGACTGTCGTTTGGTGTAAATTGAATCCCAACTTAAGCGCGCTCTCATTTGAAAAGTGTATTTCTTCACTCTTTTCAAGTGAGCAAACAATTTTTATTACTGGAATTTGGTATCTGTAAACTGTTTTAATGTGGATGATGTGTGTCGAACATTCTCAGTTGTATATATGCTTTGTGTAGTATGTTGTATCCAGCGAAACAATTTTTAAGGACGTGCACGGTTTATTTTCTATAAACCGATACACATATACAAGTTTTTAGAAAAATTTGCAGTGTAGAAAGTTTTAAGTAGGATTTGAGGTTTTCACAGCGTTGACTCTGAAGATGGCTGTCTTCTGGGTTGTAGCGCTGTGTAGTCTGGTAGAAGTTTACCAACGTTTCAGAGGTCCTGCCTCCATCATCAGGGTGAAACATTGGTAGACTTCTACCAGACTACATGGTGCTACAACCCAGAAGACAGCCATCTTCTAGAAAGTTTTAAAATGCAGGTAATGTTCGTATTACTGTTTTCTCTTATTATACAATGTTGTAAGTATTCTTCAAAACAAAAGAATAAATTTGGTATTTAATATAGCATCATTAACAGCTTCTTAAAACTATTGCTATTTTGTATATTACTTACAAATTTTAATATTTTCTCCATTTGAGAGGTTGGTTGAAGGGCCGTATGTAGTACTTATACAGTTGCATGTGGCTAAAGCGGCGCCATCCACGTACGAGTTTGGTTTGCAAGTCCGGCTTGGATCGGATTCCATTGAGCCAAACTCGCTTGTGGGTGGGGTGTCACGAGCCGAGTCTGCTATGCATGTGTGGTGAAATATATCCGAGCCCGCAACGCAAGTCAGATTCATACGTGGATGGGCCGCTTAACAGTAGTTTGCTATAAAGCATGATGTGTGTAGACACAGTGCATGTATTTTTTTTTTAAAATGCAGGATATGTGTACACTAAGACCTTACTAGAATTCAATTAAAAATCCACATCCTGAGACCATGTGATAATGAAGTGCCAAACCAGCAGCCAAATTTTATGATTTAAGAGATATCTTCGTTGTAGTGATTTCCATGTTATAGCAGAATTCCAGTGTAACATCTTTACAGTCATTGTGTGAAAGTAATTAAACAGTACAAAGTTGTCACTATTTTGACCCAAATTAATGTCTATGGTCACCATCAAATTCATTGTAAATATTTTTGGTGAACATGTACGTTAATTATCAGCACAATAACAGTACGAAGAATATAAAGTTTAATTTGACCTTGAAAATGGTGTATTTTAGTTTTGTTGCTGTAGTAAAAATGAGTGGGTTGGGTTTTATTTGGACAGCCATGGTTCAGTTCCTTTCACGAGTAGTAGGAATTTTACTCTTCACTGCCATGTCCAGCTTAGTGCTAATGCCAACACACAGGCAGGATGTCCAACCCCCAGAAAACTTTTTTTCCTTAAATAATAATACATTTGGATCATGATTTATACTTTTCTAGAATTGTTAGGATACCTGAATGAATTCCGTCATATCATCCTTTGTACCTGTGGTGGAAGAAACAAAATTGTAATTGGGAATCCTCTTGGAAAGTGATTTCTTGGAATATGAAAATACCAGTCATAGGATAATATTAAAATGCATATTAAGAAAATAGATTTTGGTATAATGGATTGGATTGGCTGATGATTTGGTTCAGTGGCAGGGTTTTGTATTCAGCAGTGTCAAACATCTGGATTCTTATATTTGAGATTTGTTTCTTAATTAGTTAGTTGAATAGATGAAATGAATGGTCTGCTTATTGCTGTGGCTGTCTTACCCCCAGAGAAGCAGATACCCAATGAATTGAAGGTTGTGGGGACAGCAGAGTCAGGCTTATCTGGCAGTGAAGAGAAAAATTCCTAGGATAGTACATTAAAATAAACCACAAATAATTGAACATCCTTCCATATTATCGTTCGCAGTCATTCTCAAATTTGATGATAAATAGCTGGTACAGTTAGAAACTGTCATTAAATAAACTAGGGAAAATGAAAATGATGATACGGAGATGACAGCTTGGCTTATGAACTTCTGTATACTGTATTATGGTACTTGGTAAATAAATTAATCAAATAAAAATTTGAACACATCTGCAAACATATTGATGATCTGGATTATACTGTAATTTTTGTTTGGTATTTGAGATTAGATTTTGGACAATGTAGAAGCAGTAAATGACGTCCGTATTTGGTCAGATGCATCTTTTCATCGGCCTCATTTGAATAGGTGGAAGGTGATACTGTAGTCGCTCTTGGTTCTTGTGTCTTGGTGTGAAGGGCTGAATAGTTATTTTGATTGTCTTTCTTCCTGCCTGTAATAATGCTTTATCTTCCAACCTGTGCCCACATATCTGACGGCACAACACGCAAAATTGCATTATCATGTACCATATTTGCCCAAATATATTGCATGAACATTTCTTCGGATTATCATGCATGTCCGGTTGTGCTAGGTGTTTTACTAGGATACCACTGAAAAAATTATTTTGAATGAGTTTATAATTTTGTGTTCTGACAACAACTAAAGATTTTGAAAAATGATAAATATATTGGTACTTTAAATTTGGATGTGCATTAAATTAGGGCAAATTTGGTAATTCCAATTCTAGTGCATTTGCATTTTTTTTTTCTTTTTGAGGGATTTGATGAGAACGAGAGGAGTGAGAAAGCTGTTTGGATACCAGATGGTGCGTGTAGTGGGCTGTATTCTTTGAAACAAATTCATTTTTCTCAGGTATACATGGCAATCATTTATGTATGTATAATATATATTACAGTATTTAGATACTACATTGTCCCTTCCATCAATTCATAGCAAATCCTGTGAAATTATATATAGCTGTAATGTATTTACGGCAGCGGTGTTTTGTTAAGCATAACTCAGTATTAGTTAAAATTCAGTATTCATATATATATATATTATTATTTCCACACATCATTTTAGCTTTTTATTTATTTTAACAAACGTATGGTATTTATGTAAAAAATATATTCACTTTTCAAATCCAGCTATGTTACCAGAATATGTAACGTTGCATCAAAGTAGCCTTTTGGCTGAAGACGGCTATCAAAAGTATGGGCCATATCAGATGTTTGAACATTTGACACGGCTAATTCCCAAAAGCCAAAGTTTTAAATTCTGTACATCTCCCATGTTTGCAATTGTTAAGATATGAAAGAGTGTATCGTTCAGAATCTGTAGGTATGCTTACGATATACCTCTATAAAAGATTTTGCTTGCCAAGCTGCAGTGGTTTGTCATCACACCAAAGCCTAAATATGGATTTTGTGCAAGCGCCATATTGTTTTTTCCACTGTAAAAGAAAAGGAGCCTTAATTAGAATTTAGTATTTTTTTCCACTCTCATCTCACATGTACTTTTGGCTGTCACGTTGATATATATTACAATGACATGGTAGTCTCTAATGATATGCTGCTCGTACCAAGTTTCATGACAATTTGTCAGCTGGGTCAAAAGTTGTTAGGCAGCAGACACATACACCAACATAGGAATATGATGATTATACCAAGAGCGTACCTTTCTTATATAACAGAGAATGTAAGCTAATAATTACCAAAGTAAGGTGATTATATGTCCCTAATTATATTTTATTTCAAAGTTATTTTGTTAATTGATTTTGTAAAGTGTACATAGTGGGTGCCTTGATTTGTGTGTATATGCATGTACAGATAATTTGTAAGGTGTCCACTCCACACCGCGGAGGTGCTTGTAGGGAGAAGAGGTATATCTCATACTCATTTTTGATCTTGGTGCTAGATGGGGTGAATGGTCATCCACACTTTTTTCCCCCAGGAAAAGGACACCTGGTACCCATTTATTGGATAGGAGGCTGGGTGGGCCCCAATCTGGGTGAAAGGCTAGTAGAAAAATCCTTTGCGTCTGCCCTCTCTGGTTATCCAGCCCATAGCCAAACACTGACTGAGCTACTCTGATTCACGCCTATGTAGTGGATGCTCTAATTTGTGTATGTGCACGCACATGTATGAAAATGTGCATTTGTGAATGAGGTTTGGGTGTCTGTGTAGCAGGACGACATATACCACACAAAATTAAGCGAAAGCTGTGTTCATCACAGAGATGAAACAGCGTGGATCAATGGCTATCTTGTTCCTCAAGTTTGCTGTGTATGACTGCATTTTTATCTCAAGGAACTTGAAGTAGAAGTTCATGATTTGCAGGCTTCCAACATTAGAATCCATGCTGGTGTTATGGAAATCAGTTTCAGCTACCATCTCAGAATATTGTACGCCACTGGGAGGTGTGTTAAGTTTTTCAGCAGCGGTTGTGAAATCACAAAAAAAAAAAAAAAAAATTATGAGCAAATGTTTAAAATGCAGATGGATTCTCACTCAATACATTCTGTAGAATGTATTTTATTCCTGCGTGACTACCATACAGTGGCTGGTATTTCTAGGTACTCGGAAACAATGAGAAGGCCATAGATTTTCTTATGAGATGTTGTGGTTCTGTTCGCAATATATTGAATTACTCATCACCTTTTAATATAAAATAAATCAGAGCTGAACGGGAAGGCACTTATATTATTTTAGGTGTGAGTGTTAAAAAACATGCTTTTTTTAAAAGAAAGGATGATTTATTGGGAAATTGTTATCATTTTTACAGGAAGCAGCCACATCAACGCAGTCTGTGTCGTCAGATGGAAGTTCTTCAAATGAAGAAAAAATGATGATCACAATACAGACTGAAGCTGATCAGTCGGACCTAGCCATCAATGACGCTGTGGAGTCATCAGTATCAAACTAGAATCTCACTTATCGAGTATGCCCGTATCGTTGCCTTTCTTGCTAATGCAGCACAGTTCCATATACATATGGGCTTCTCATCATGCACCAAGGAAGTCACTCAAGATATCCAAATTGAGATGTGTAAGATGCAGATTTCAATTTGTATTCACAAGGAAATTTAAAATAAGTTTTATTAAGAGAAGTTGTGGGCAATCTGTGGTCATATGCATCATACGTCTTTACCCAGAACATTTTATTCTTCCCGTGATCGGATGAAATTTTCGTAACAGCATTTCAAAATTGTCGGCATTCTCTTGAGCTTATTAAGGAAGACCCCGGGTTTCAGATTTGAATTTCTCATGGTGCCAAAGATATCACTTGCGTTCTTCAGAAACATTTGTAACCACCACCTACAAGTCTCCTTGGCATCGCAGCCCAACAGACCACAATCACCAACCCCAGATCTTACTAAAATAATTTATATTTACATTATCATATCAAGACAAGTAACTTAGAAACTGGATACTGTGTGAAAGGAACACTCGCCATATTCTTGTCCGTAGGTTTCACAGCTGGAGTTCAGCGTATAACTTCAGCTTTTGTGTGAAATCTGCATCGAATGTTTTTGTTAACTAGCGTTTCAGCAAACACTACAGTTACCATTTTCAAGGTGACAAGGTGATTCCGATGACCACATCAGATGGGAAAGGATCTGCAGCGATTATGTGGAAGGGCGTGGTGGCTGTTCATTAACCACGAGGTTCAGAGATGATGGTAGGCGTGCCATTTTGACGGCGCACCTTAAAAATGGCAACTGCGTTGTTTGCTGAAATGTTGGTCAACACCAGACATTCAACGTGGCTCTCACCTGAAGTTATACGCTGTTACTGTATGTTGTACAGTTTATTGAAGTACCAAGAAAGTAGTTAGCTCTTCACCAGATGCAGTACTGATGTATCCGAGGGATCTGTGAAAAAATGTAGTTGTTTCATGCTGTTCATTCACTGAAGTTTGCCCACACCTGCTCTAGAGGATAGTTTTATTTTGTTTTTGTACCTGTTGCACAATTAAGAGTGACAGAAATGAGTGTAGAAGTATGCATTCCCCCAAATTCTGTTACGCTATGGAAAACAGAAAGCTCATATGCAGGAATGTGGGTTTGAATCAGCTACGTGGTTAAGATGCAAACATTGTGAACTGTTTCCCACGTGCAGTATTTTTTTTTAATGGTGACTTACTGTCCACTGTCTTTTCAGTATATTTGTGGAATATGGTGTCTATTTTTTGGCCTACCAGTATTTCTCCCTCCTCGAGGTTACAAATCAAGGCAAAAAAGTTGGCAGTGGAACCACGGTTCCGGAGAATCTGACGTAAATACGTCTCTGTAATGTAATGAAATGTAATAATTCTTATATAAGATAAGTACTTGTGATATTCTAAAACGTTTTTACCAGCACAAAATTATCTAATCGACAACGCACTTCTTCTACAAGCGATTCACAGCTCAGCTCTTTCCGCAATAACGAAAGCGGATTGTTGACGGCAGTAATGTAACACAACAGTGCAGAGTAAACAGATGACGTTTCTTAGGTAAGCAAGCTGACCATTGTTGTCGGTCCATATTTACACATTTTTATTTCACTTTTTTGCCGAATGACCCTTCCGTATAGACGTATTTACGTCAAAAAAAGATTCCTTCATCCATCGTCATCTACAGATATTAGACAAGTGTAATATTGCTGTCAGAGATTAGGCTGTGGTCTAACCTATTTCAATAAAATTAAAGAGTCTTTGGAGAAATAAGGTGTAGGACAGGATTGAACTGGCTTAGGATGGGATGTAATAGCAGGTTCTTTGAACATGGTGATCAACTCTCATGTTCCGTACAAAAACTAAAATCTAACTTCGCAAGAAAGGCATTGAACTGTGGACTGAGCACATTCATAAACAGCTGTTGGGACTAGTGGGGTAGGGAATTGACCCAGTTATGTGCATCATGGAATATATTTTAAAGAAATATGAAACGTAACATTGCCAGATTTTTAGAATCTGAAATACTATCTCTATGGTCCTTGGTAAGGGCCCACCAATGTCAGTACAAATTATGTTTTTGACTTAACCCGTCGACGTGGTAGTTTAAATACCCCGCATATACTGCTGTCGTGCTGTTCCTGCGGTAGTATTTTTTAAATGCCCGTTTAAATTTTGCTGTAAAATACTCTTTTTTTCATAACTTTTGAACTATATGAGATATAATTATGAATTTTTCACTGAAATCCTCTTAAAAGATGGTTTTATAATCTTACCTTATAAGATGAGATGTGTGAGCAGTGGAAGCAAGTCGATTAGAAGTTTAGTTTCAGAAAAAAACGGAGTGTACAACAGCCGGTTCTTTGAATAGTAAGATCTAAGTGTAGGCTTTTGCACAATGCCCATCAACATAAATAGAGCCAAAAGAACGTAAATTTCGTCCACTGTAACATCTTGCCACTTCCTAATCCTAGAGCGAAATGTGAGAGGATTGGCACTTTTTGATATTTCTTGTTGAGCATATCTGTTGGTTTGATCAGCAATGTGCTGCACAAGTGCTATATCGAAAATATTTTCGAATGAACTCACGACATCTAGTTCAGCAGTGTCGAACTGGGGACCACATACATTACAAAATGCTTCTCGTGAAGCAGGAAATGAGTCTATATTTTCCCACAAAAACTTGTTGGAAACCACACCTGCCTGTACGATGTCGTCCTGTCGACCACCACTACCATTATCACAATCACTATCGCTAAACACGACAGTTCCCGGTGTCACAAACTGTGTATAATCAATGTCAAATACACTATCATCGTCCGAACTATATTCACTTATACTATCATCTTCTAAAACTTCATTTAAAACTTGTATTTCTTCAAGCTCCGTCAAGGGCCGACTTGTCGAAGAGAAAGCCATTGTAAACTACCAGGTCAGGCGTTTATTTTTAGACTCTCCCTTGCAGGTCATTGGAATGTAACCCTGTTGCCACATGTATACACATAGAGCTTTATTTCCACAACAGGCGAGAACAAACCTCATCGCGCTGGCGTTATTTATTCCATACTTATGGGCGTTTTAAATTAGGCTTTGAGGCTCGCGTGTGTATACGTAAAACCACAAGAACTTTAATTTAAATGCCCGCGTGTGTACACGTAAAACCACGTCTGAGGGTTAAGCCCTTCATACCGAGCAACAGATAATTTATAAACTACAAAAGGCATCTTCTGGATTCCAGGATAATTGAATTTTTAATGCGATGTACTTAGAATTTTAATCACTCTTAAATGTGCAACGTTATTTTCCATTTGCTTATGTCTACAGAATGTAAAGAATATAAATTGGGGTACCAGGTACCGTTCCTGCAAGTTGTCACCTCTTATAAGGTTTTAAAATAATTATTTGCCTGTTCAAAATTGTTGACGAATATAATTATGTTATATGATACGAATTTGAAGGTTACAGGGAATTTAAAAATTAGAGAGTTTATCAGACCTTTAAAATGATTGCTTAGTACTATATTATATACAATTCTTTAAAAAATTAAATAGGAACCAAGTTCATGCCCCGTATTGCTGTATCTCTACATAACCATCATTCAAATGGAAGACTTGTATATGACAGTAGTGAATAAGACATAATTTATAAAATGTTATAATGAGAAGTTGGGAAGCATATAATCTACTAGACTGGCGTAATTAACTGCATAATTTTTACAATATTTTTAAAACACTTATAGAAGCACATTAATGTAGTGTTGAACTACTTGGAGAAATATTTTTGTACTTAAATGTATATTTATGTGTTACCCTTTAATCTTTGTGTACATAAGAAGCCTGATCATGAGGCCAATATAAAGGAATCAAAACTGTCAAGAACATTTAATTATTCACATACGCACATTTCAATATAAATAAGAATCATAAAGTGAAGAGATTTTATTATGTAACATTTAATAATCAATGGAAAAAAAGAATGAAGTCCTGGCTGGAATGATTTGTATAATATGTAGCAGCCTTCAACACAACACTCTTCCAGACATTTATTGACGGGGAGGAATGGTTAAGAGCGGGTATATTTCCCCCAGATGTGCAGCATGAAGACTGAAGCAATGAACAGCAACGACATCACCAAGACCGGCACTGGACCACTAAAAAAAAACAACAAACGTGATAGATCAGTCTTGCTTCTCAACATTTTCCATGTGGCGGAACAGTAATTGCTTGGCTAGCATATCTAGCCAACACAGAGTCACGCTAATGTTCGTTAGCCACTGACATTTGCATATAAGTTTATTTTCCCACAGAATCTTGGCTGTTGATATACTTACACTTTGATGCCAGGAGAATCATCAGTGTAGAACCTCCACATGCCGCCACTCCCTGCACCGGTGGTTCGGTTCCTGGCTGCTGCTGCTGATGATGATGGTGTAGCTTTCCTGTGAAGTTCAATTAAAAGTGAACTTATTTTAATATATAACATTCCTTTCTAAATGGCATATACAGAACAGGAGAAACATTATAAATGATTGAAACACATTCCTTTTTTATATTCCCATAAATTAACAGTCCTTATTCATTGTTCAGATGCCTGTATATATTATCTGAAATTCTCTTTGTATGCAATCTTTCTTGTAGTCAATTTTCATGATCATTGTTGTCGGTCCATATTTACACACTGTTGATATGAATCTCACACGTTTTCACTTTTTTGCCGAATGACCCTTCCGTATAGACGTATTTAAGTCAAAATACATAATTCATTAAAAGTGTACATATTCACCTATCACTGTCAATAACCTCATTCACAATTATCTCACAAATTCATCTTTCACAAACATGGAAGTATACATGTACAAACTACATTACCTTCGCTTGGAATAGAACATGATATTGAAATTGTAGTTTCATGTTACTGTCTGGGGCTTTAATAAGTACATTAAGTCGGTCCTTCATCATTTTCAAATTGTGGACAGTCAAAGGATGGTCTACCAGCTCTCAGATTTGGACATGGTTTTACAAATTAACACAAAAAGCCTGACTTGGACAGAAGCATGGAACTTCTTGTTCAGCTGAATAACTATGAACTGCTCAAGAAGACAATATACAATAGAATTGGTATAAAATGTCAAGATTAAATTGGCCCATCTCCTAAGGCAAATTTATTAATTTCTATTTAGCATTTCTGGTGGACAGCTGGGCCCAGTACTTTGCAATGTTATCTGCATCTCTTCCTTACTTCTTACATTTTACAAAATCATTTTATTTCTCACCTCTGTCTAACAGTACCACCACTGGCTGCTCTTGGAGCAACAGCTTTAGTAGGGGATCTGCTTCCAGCACCCACTGATGTTGAACTTGGAGCTGCGGGCTAAAAAATTCAAGACAGTTATACTTCTAAAGATTAACACATACGTGTGCTGGTAGTATGATACGAATTCCTCTCCAGAAACTGCAAACATGCTGAACATATTATTACCATTTTATGATCTGCTACAACTTGTACCACAAGGTTTGGTGTTCAAACGAAATGCCTAATGCTGCAGTAATTAAAATCTTTAAACCACGCTCTCAACAGCTGATTATTCTCAAATAAACCATACACTTTACTCCCAACCTACAACCCAATAACCTACTCCCACCACAGACTATCTTCCACGTCCAAAAAGCTTACAAACACGTCACAAGTTGAATAAAACGTCAGCATACGTATCACCAACAATGCAACACAAAACGTGAAGGAGGACTTCCGATATGATATGTTGGTACTGTCTGTGATGCCATCTATCGATAATCTAGAAACACACTGATTACGAAGTATGACAGAATGTGTTTTAGTGTGTTGTACATCACAAGACTGATTTCATTATCATATTTTGAAATATGGTTATTCTGAAGTGAAGTTTGAAGTAACAGAAAAAAACAAAATGGAAGCGGTGCCTAGATTGCCTATGCTTAGCTTTGACTTGAAAGTGAGCCCGGAATGTGCATCATTTGGACCTCAACTGAAACAGGTACAAAGAATTTAGTATTTACTGCTGTACAAATTGTTTGCTCTTAACTCGCTTAAAAATAGTTTTCTTGTTACATGTAAGGAAGGTTAATGGGTTGAGAGGTTATGAAAAACAGGGAAGAAAATTTTAAGTACCTTTCATAATTACATCTTGTGTGCCATTTTACCCACAGTGGCACATTGAGGGTATGAAATGAACGTCGTGGGTGAGAGGGTAGTAAATCTGTTTCGTGCACAGGATGTCCGAGGTTCTGGTCTCGGCTGTTGTGAGTGAGGTTTTTGGTTGTTATCCTTATTCCTTCCAAACAAATGCTGGGATATTACTTTAAATAGGCTAGGACTTGTGCCTGTGGAATTCATTATTTATTCATTAATCATCATATCTCTGGATGTTGGATAGTATGATCATTCCAAAATTGCTGAAATCACTAACATTTTAGTGAATTTTTATTTTAGTTCTGATTGGTAACTTTAGCACATACGTTTAATCCACCTGTTTAAGATTTGATTGTGGTACATGTTCTTTCCATTTTCATTTTGTAGCCTAGAATGTTGCTGTGTTGGCAGATATTTTGCGGTTTTCGTCCGTCCTAAAAGATGTTGAGCTCCATCTTTCTCATTGTATCGTTCATAATGTGTTAGGGTGGCCACACACGCTCCGGCTTGCCGGAAGGCCTGCCTTCCAAGGTAAAGCCGGGAGGTGAACCTCAAACCTCTGAGAGTCCACACATGTACAGACTTTGTGGCAGGTTTGTGCTCAGTCTTTTTATTCTTCGGTCGATGCTACAACATGTTCAGTGAAGACGACATGATTTTAATCGGTCTTGCTGTTACTTTAATGTTGAAAAAGAAAAGAAAGTTGAAACGTTCTAAGTGGGTCAGAAGTTGGTTAGATGGATCAAAACATTCTCACATAAATTTGTTGAATGAAATTTGATTAGAGCCGACGGACTGGCATAGCTACCTGCGAATGGATGAGGACACATATTTGGAACTGTTAAGCTTAGTTAAAGTGCGAGGATTTGAAGTTCTCGGTGGCTGGTTGAGATGACTAAATGCTACAAGCCTTGACTTTACCCTCGTCTCTGTTCACACACACGTTACGACTTATAAACATTCAGTAAACCTCGAGGCAAGAAATCAAGCTACCGCAGATTTATCGGAGGCTCGGCAAAACCTTCCGGCCAAATTCACCAGACACACTCCGGTTTACCGGAAGGTTTGCCTTCAGGGACGTAAGCCTTCAGCCGTAGTGTGTGTGGCCACCCTTAGGGAAACATACTGTCTCCATCTTCAGTGTTGAAGCATCTTCTCCGCATGACCTACAGCAGCATTAGGTTTTGAAATGGTTTGTTCTTCAACCTCCCTTCTTTCTCTTTGTCCAGTTTTGTCATCCCAATTTCCAGCTTTGTCCAGTTGTTTACAGACAGACTCCAAGTCAAATTTTAGTTTTCTGCCTGCACTTTTGCCAACCTACATTGCTTAGCCTGTGTAAGTCTGGTGATGCAGCAATCTTTATGATGTGAAAAGTAAAATTATTGACTGATTGACTGACAGTAATCGACTCTAAATGAAATGTAGTTTTTATAATTAATGCAGAATGTTATTTATTCCAGTATGTTCGAGATGTTTATCATGAAGACCCAGAAATGTACTCCAATGAAATTCACAGCCTTGAGGGTTTACGCGTAGCGGCTGTATCTGCAGTTCGTGACGTTACAGGGTGCTCGGCTTTGAAGCGTTACTATTGTCAACTTCATTTTCTGCACAGCAGGTTTCCAATGGCCAAGGGTGAAGCTGCTGCAGTTTCTTTTACCTGGTAATTTTTGTTTTTATTCCGACCAAGAGAATATAGGTGGACCAAATAATGAATTTGTAGCTAATTGAAGAATGATGAGCTTAAACATTTGTACACCTTCCCCCCCCCCCCCATTATTGTCAAGAAGAATGAGATGGGCGGAGCATGTGGCATGCATGGATGGGGGCAAGAGGTGGTCAGGAAGCCTGAGGGGAGGAGATGTTGGGGAAACCTAGATGTAGATGGGAGGATAATCTCAGGCGGGATCTATGGGAGATAGGAGTTGAAGGAGACTGGATTTTGTTGGCCCAGGACAGGGCTTTGGTTAAGTCGGTGATGAACCTTCGGGTTCCGTAAGCCATCTGGTTGGTTGGGTCCACTATTTGGGAAGCCTGAGGGTAAGAGACCTCTGGAGTGACCTAGACGTAGATGGGAGGATAATCTCAGGCGGGATCTACGGGAGATAGGAGTTGAAGGAGACTGGATTTTGTTGGCCCAGGACAGGGTCCGGTGGAGGGCTTTGGTCAGTTCGGTGATGAACCTTCAGGTTCGGTAAGCCAAATAGTTAGTTAGTTAGCTAATTGAGGGCCCAGTACAGAAAAGGGTTAGCTCCAGTTTTGGCCAAATTTTAATTTTTCAAACTTCCATGCACGAAACATTCACCTGATATGTTAGTAAAAGAAGCCCAGCACCCATTGGACAGGAGGCTGGGTGGGCCCCAGAGCCAGTCTGGATGCAGAGGCTATAGGAAAAACCCCTCTTACGCTGTTTTTTTGAGAAATTAAAAAGTCACTGTTCATAAAGTATTAATTTTTCAAAGTGTGTTGATATGTATATATCTAACCTTATAAACATTTGTAGCCATGGACTGGCAGTAGTCCCACAGGTACACACATGGTATCCTTAGTTCTGTAGTATTTCAAGTGACTGACTTGCAGAATGGTTTCTGATACTTGCCCCCACGTTTGTTCTTGTGTATCAGGCAAGATGTGCACGTCGCATTATTATTCACTGATGATAACAGAGTTACTGGTAACGATCACATTTTTATATCAGTGTTAGGTTGCATTTATTTGAGTTTGGTTTTATTTATGTTGAATAGTTTTGAATTGATATTAGTTTACTTTGAGGAGTTATAGATCGAGTGATATTATCTGTGATGTGTTACTAGTCGCTTCTAGAGTTGTACAGTACAAGTAAGCCATTATGATTTCACAGGCGTGACATTTACTCAAATACGGTATGCACTCTGGCAGACATACGTTTCGAAATGGTGTCTATCCTGTACAATATTGGAGCGCTACATTCACAGCTGGGTGCTTCGGACAGCAGGGTGACTGCAGAAGGCATGAAACTGTCTTGTACACATTTCCAGTGTGCTGCTTGGGCATTTCAGGTATCCCACTCTGTTTATTATTTGTCCTGTGAAATGCTGAGGCATAATTCTATCTATTAGTAGCTTAACCCCAGTAGCGGGTCATCGCCGCCTCCTCTCGAAGGTTTCTTGGTCTTGAAGTGTGCGTTTATGAGTAGTGAGTGACCAGCCCACTGACTCTGCACAATTTCTACTCACTCCTGATTTGACTGCCAGAGCCATCTAGCAGTGAATCAGGAGCGACTTGGGTGAGAAATGGCTGCTGAATTTTTCTTACGAAACAACTTGTATCATGCTCGTAAGGTTCCTTCACTTGCCATAAATCTAAGACATGGGACTGCCAGCTTTACTTCCCCTCCGAAGGAAGTTGTGCTACAGATTTTTATCACCCTTAAAAATCCATCGACCTCGGCCGGGATCGAACCTGTGAACCTTTGGCCCAGTGGCGAGCAAGCTAACCACTAGTCCACGGAGGGCGACCATTTAGGCAATGATAGTTTATAATCCACAGCACTGAAAGCTAAGTATACATTTGATGCAGCTGACATTCGTTTCTACATTCTACAAGGAAATTAACTTACTAAATGTTACTTTTTTTTTTTTTCTGAAATTCTGTTTTGAAATCATTATTTGAAGAGAGAGTCTGATGTCTCTCCTACCTCATAAGTTTGTGATTCCACTATGTTATTACTGATGGAAATTAAAACGTATGAGGTTGGTGTTACCACTAATGACGTGATGTTCATACCAGATTTTGTGGAAACTGGTCAGTTGGTTAAAAAATCGAAAGTAGGGGACGTTAGACAGATAGTTTAACATACTTTCTTTATATCAAATCTAAAACTTCTTGACGATGGTGAAGAGTCAATTGAATAAAAATTTACTTGGATATTATCCATCGTCTAGTAAATATAAAACGTAAAACGACGTTTCGGAGATGGGACTCTATCTCCGTCTTCAGGTTCCTACACAGTTGGGCCCACTAGATAGAGCTAATCCCTATCTCCGGATCTCCGTCTTCAGGTTCCTACACAGTTGGGCCCACTAGATAGAGCTAATCCCTATCTCCGGACCCAGGGATAGGGATTAGCTCTATCTAGTGGGCCCAACTGAGTAGGAACCTGAAGACGGAGATAGAGCCCCATCTCCGAAACGTCGTTTTACGTTTTTTACGTTTTATTACTAGACGATGGATAATATCCAAGTAAATTTTTATTCAATTGATACTTTCTTTACTTGAGGAGGGAAAATGGGCTAATAAATTGCTCATCAGTGGATGAAATGAACATAAGTAGGGAAGGTTAAGTCTGTAGCTGTTTCATCTTAAACACTGCTGAAAAATTTTGACAAAATTTGGTATTTGTGTGTCTTTGCTGAAAGTTCGTGTTTAACCCGGTAAACTCTTTAATACTGCCATTCTATTTGATCCTAATAAATTAACTGTGTTATTCTGAAACATGATGTCGTATGTTGTATATTTTTGTCAGCATTTTTTTTTACAAGTGCCCTTTTAAATGTACATTATTTAGTATATACAGGTTTCTTAGAAAGAATGTTTGTTCTTTCCATGTAGCATCTGAAGGACACTTTTCTGCAGCCTGCAGGAGTTGATTTGGCTCCTGATGTCACTCAATTCATGTATCACCTTTGCTTGGCCCAGGCACAGGAGTGTATCGTAGAGAAGAGCATGACAGACAACAGAAAGGCAACCATCATTGGTGAGTATCTCGTCTGGAGTGGGGTCCATCAGATGAAGCTAGTCCTCGTTGCACGTTCTAACATGACGGTGCCATTCTTTGAAATGTTGTAAGGTTATGTGTGTCGAATCCGAACACCAAACAACACCGATATAAATTTTTTTCCATAATGTCTGTTTCCAGAGACCTTCAGAACCTCCATCGATTCTTTTGGCTCTTTATGTGTCGTTATTAATGCTTGTAATTTTTTTACAGCCAAAGTTGCTGTTCAGATTGTAGATTACTATAATCTGGCACTCAACACATTAGAGCAGAGCGGCTGTGATGATTCTTCAGTCTCTGATACAGTAGGCTCCAAGATTTATAAGGTAAATTCTTATGTAACACCAAAGAAATAAGAATTGTACAGTTAATTTTTATAGCATGGCATTCGCCAACCTTATTTTGGGCCCATATTACAGCACTACATTTTCAGAGTATCAGAACCTAGATCACACAATGTGTTTGGGTAAGTAAAGAATGTCATATATCCTGAATTATAAATTTAAGTTACTTAAAGGATTTATGACAAAGTTTTCAAATAATAAATGAGAGTGTTGATCTCGGAGCTGCCCTGTATGTTTTTTTAGAAGGTACATTTCCGAAAGTCGGTGCTGCATAGTCTTGAACCCTGGTCGTCTAGTCATAATTATACACATAATGCCTTACCGCCCAGTTTGTCATGGCTTAGTTTTAAGGCTCCTTATGTCTGCATTTGAGCTAATGAAGTTTTAATTATGCCCTTTATTATACTTGACAGAAATGGAAGAGGTATGTAAAGTTCAAAATAGCGTATCATTCATGTGTGTCACTCCTGTACCAAGGACAGCAGGCAGAGGAGCAACAGAAAATGGGGGAGAGGGTGGCATTTTATCAAGCAGCGTCAGAGAAACTGGAAGAGGCAACAAAGCTCTCGAAAGGAATGGACAACATTGAGGTAAATGAAGATCAGTTTTAGTTATAATTGGAATATGATGTAAAAAAATAAGAAACAAGGCAATAAAATCTGACCCTTCAGAGGTCATACTGCCTCCATCATCACCCTGATGACGGAGGCAGTATGACCTCCGAAACGTTGGTTAACATCGACCAGACTACACAGCCCAACAACCCAGAAGACAGAAATCTTAATACTTGCTGCTGTGAAAACCACAAATATTTTATATCGTTTGATGTTCGTGTAATATATGTGGCTTTGGCTAGAGTGTGTAATGGACTGGTGAGAGTACGAGACACGTGACAGCGGCTCTCTTCACGGCTTCTGTCTGTATTGGTTTCCTCATTATGCTACTTTCTTTTTGACAGGCTATAAATGAATCACTTACATTCACAATGGATGTTGTAGAAGGAAAGAAAAAAGCAGCAAAGAATGAAAATGAGTTCATCTACCACGAAGTTGTGCCGGATAGAGACTTACTTCCGAGCATAAAAGGAGCATCTTTAGTTAAAGGGATTCCATTCAATGAGAATGATCCTGAAGTGTCAGGTCCAGACATTTTTGCTCGTCTAGTTCCCATGAAATCACATGAAGCTTCTTCCCTCTATAGGTGGGTTATTTTCATAGTAAAATTATACATAAACATCTCATTTTACAATGTTCAATTAATAAACGCTTTTGCTAATACATTTTAAAATGTGAACAAAATCTACCAGGTTGATCTCTTGTGTTGTGTCTGAAGAAAACATGGTTCAATATGTACTACTGCAAAGTGATCATGTGGTGCAAGGAGGCAGGAATGAAGCTATCTGGGTGTGTCCAACACAGTCATGAGGAGAGGAATTAAAATGTCTGCTCATATTGCACATTTCCGTGGTCGACTGTTGGCGAGTCGGATATTAGGATCATATTGGTTTGTTATCCCATTATGTTTCAGTGAAGAGAAAGCGAAGCTGATGCGGAGAATCGGTGGTATGATAGATGAGAAGGACCAGGAACTGATAACGTTCATGACCTCCCTTCAGCTTGATCAACTGAATATTCACTCATCGTCGAACAGGTTGCCACAGGTAATTTCATAAACTAAACTGGAGTGTTTGGAATTTTACGAGTGCGGTGATCAAAGATGCTAGCGCACCATAATTTCTTGTAGCTAGTTTGTACTCAAATGTTATTTAAAATTTCTGAATCTGCATTTCCTCCTCTCAAACAGATTTTCAAACTGCACAATTTCTGTGATTTTGTGTCCCTTGTTTGGTCTTAACACTCATTTGTAGTGGGTACAGATGTGTAGTTAATACAGCTACTCATCAGTAAAGATGGTGTTTGTTAAGATTAATTCCTTTCTTTGGTCCCGCGTCGTAGCCGCGCAGTCCGAGGCATTATGCTTCGGACCGATGATACGGTATGCACGCTGGTTCGAGTCTCGGGGAAGACATTTCTCATGAGATTTTTGACCGGTGTATGGGACCGGTGCCAACCCAGCATCGTGAGGAAATTGTGGAGCATAATCCAGTCATGGAAACTAGCAATGGCTGGGGGTTCGTCGTGCTGACCACACGTCACCCCCTATCTGATTGGATGATGGTTCACCTCTGCTTAGGCATGTGAACGTGAAGCCAGCAGCCAGCTAGTCGGCTTAGGCTCTCAGAGGGCTGTTACGCCACGGATTATTATTATTAATTCCTTTCTTTGCAGGAATTGGTGGACAGATGTGCAGCTCTTAGTGCCAAACCAAATACCATTCAAAGTCTGGTAGAATCAATGAACAAACTGGCGGACACATATCATGATGTTGAGGGTATGCTGCAAGACATTAAGGAATTAATCCAGGTATCTATAATTGGCTTATACAGAATGGTAGACTTGTTTGTGTAGTCTTTTCCCTTCAGTAAGCCCCCACAGCAAAAAATGTCTGATGGGGTTAAATCTGTGGGCTTAATTATCCAGAGGTCTATTTAACGTAGTACAGTCTGTAGTAAAATTTCAAACATTGTTTCCATTTGAGTGTGGATGTCAGGGGCAGCCACTTTCAGCACGTTATGTGGTGTGATGCAGTTTCACAAGAACTACCTACACTGTTCAATCATCATTGGTGCGTAAATAGTGGTTTTGTTGCTGAAAGTCTTGGGGCCTTTAGGGAGAGGTTCACCGTGTAATATTTCTTCTGACTCCCCATTTCTCTAAACTTCTGATCTGTTCATAATTTAAGACCACTGTACCATTTTCAGAAATATAAACATAACTGCTTTTATAAAACTAATTAATAGGGTTTAGTTATTTTGTATTTTAGCTGTTGGGCTCCTGCTTATACTTGTGGGCAGGCCAAGGTCCTCTGTTTCAGTTACTGCATTTCATGTATGTAAAGTCACGCGGCATCATTACCTTTCATTGTAGCGCGAAGAAGTGAGAGAGAAAGAGTACCAAGAAGTGATGGGAAAGCGTCCGCCTTCGATCGTAGCGACAGACCTCACAAGAGAAGGAAATAAATATCAGGAAGCACATGCCAAGGCATCTGAGTCCAATCAGACTCTTCACAAAGCAATGACACTTCATATTAGCAACCTCAAAGTTTTGTCTCTACCGCTCGATGAGCTTCAGAAACAGATTCCTAGTCTTAGTGATCTGGACTGTAAGTGTTGACAGCACATTCCTACTGTTAGTGTAGTGGACTGCCAATGTTAAAACCTTGTTGAATATTTATCTAAAATATATAAAATCATGCATACAAACAAAACTGTTTACACTTTGAAAAAAAAACACTTATTGCCAAACGCGTTTTGACCTCAAGAGGTCATTATCAGTGGCAAAAACATTAATTCATGGATCTGTCTGTTAAATCGTACAATTCATAAGATGATGCTTTGTCGTAAAGCACTGAGCATAAAAGCGTCGCACTCTATAAAACCATACTTCACGTAATACCACACTGAACGTTTATTTGCGCATGAGTTGGTGTATTATCTGAATTGAGTTACTTAGCTTAATGTCCACTGGCGTAAGTCGGAGGTTTCTGTTGTTGGTCTACGGTGAGCCGTAGCTGTGTTGTCTCTGCCTGGATTGTGAACTTCAATGTTGCTTGGGTATTACTGTCAGTTTTTAAAAAAGTGTGCATGGTTTATAATCCTTCTGACCAACCAGTGTGTACGAAATTTAACTTTGTTTCTGTTTACTACCAGGTCAAATAATGCATTGGAGTTGTGAGTGTTCTGTTCATACGAGGCGCGTCCACAAAGTAAGTTTCCCACTCGTCCCACAGCTAGCAAACCTTATATTGCGCGAAGCGACTGTGCGTACGTGATAGAGCAATGACGTAGCATGGCGCATGCACTAACGGTACTTCCCGAGTTCTCACAGTAGCATCGTTGCAGCTGTTGAAGATGGAGGTTCTTATTCCAGCTCCCGCCGACTGTGAAGTGCGGTCAGTGATAACGCTAGGCCGCACACGGCTCGACGGACAGCAAGTCTCCTGCAGGAGTTCAGCTGGGAGGTGTTTAATCATCCACCCTACAGCCCGGACCTCGCTCCCAGTGATTTCCATCTTTTCCTACACCTCAAGAAATTCCTGTCCGGTCAGCGTCAGCGTTTTGAGAATGACAGAGAGGCGGAGATGGTTGTCACACAGTGGTTCCAATCCCAGGCGGCAGACTTCTACGACACAGGTATTCAAAAGTTGGTCCCACGGAATGACAAATGTCTCAATTCCGGTGGCGAATATGTTGAAAAATAGCTGGACACTTGCTGTATCTGTTGCAATAAATATTTCCATGAAATTGTGTTTTGTTTCTGTAAACGGCCCCAGGGAAACTTACTTTAAGGACGAGCCTCGTATATGATGTTTAGCTTTCTGATAGTTTTATAGATGTAGAATTTTTCTAAAATGTCAAGCATTTTGCCTTTTGAGGGTATTCTTAATACATCCATGATATCTTCAACGATTTTCTTCCGTTAGTGTATCATCCTTTTTATTCTAATGCCTTTCTGCTGATTACATATAAGAAGAGCTGTCTTTCATGAATGCTGATCATAAAGTATGTGGCAGAACCATCTGTTGCTTGGCCTTTATCTTTGATCCATTATGGTTATAATGGTTTCTGATAGGAAATTAAAATTGTAATGTACTATTTTCTCAGGGCATTGCTCATTGTCTAGTTAAAACAAGTGTATGATATTTTGGAGGCAAGTACTTTCTATGTAGTCAGATAAAGGAAGGGCTACCTACTGTGTTTGTTCGTTCCAGAAAGTATTAACCCTGAAGCTAATATATATATATATATATTTTTTTTTTGAATTGGTTGTTTAGCTTCAAGTGATGATGATTCCTCAGTTAGGGAGATGAGACATTTGGTTGCTAAAGTGGAAGAGATGAGGCAGCAGCGAGCAATGTTGTCCACGCAGTTGAGGGAGTCTATCTTCCAGGATGACATTACTCGTCAACTTGTGACGCGAACTGGAGAGTCGCTTGACGCAATATTCAGCCAAGAGTTGCAGAAACACCAGAGATGTGTTAGTATGCAAACTAAGTTATCTTTTATCCATTTGAATTCTAATTGTTTTGTGTTTACCTTATAGTCATCATTTACATTTTCAGAGTATTTTGCTTAGTTTTGCTGTTATGGGTTGTAATAAAATAGAATAATTTTGTTTCCCAGAAGTCTTTATCTTTATTGAGAGTAAAGTCTTATTAATTTTTTATAAGAGGGGCAGGAGCTATCTGAATGCAATGTTTCAGTTTTTTCTCTTCAATTTCTTTACTGATATTATATGGAACTTATTATTGATGAAATCTGTAGTTAATTTTTTTATTTCTTTTATGGTATAGAATGGGTATTTTGCTGTCCCAAGAAATGCATCTGTAGTTGTATGTTGTAGATAAGCCATTGAATTTATGATTACTTTTGCTTGTTGCAGAAATGAAAAAATTGCATTATTCTTAAGAAATAAGAAATGAACATTTGGTCGGAGTATTTGATCAGATTTATAATTGTATTATTAAATGTGCAAATGTTTTGTGGGTAGACATTCTTCTTCCAGGAGACATGTCTGCAAGTATTGGCAGGTGTCCACGAGTTAGTGTGCCTGCTCTAGACTTCTATTGAGCAAGTACCTGGGTTGATTTTCAGCCAGATTACGTACATCCTGGTTGATATTTTTATGGTTTTCTTCAGTATTATTTTATTTATTTATTTAGTGTTCTGTCTGACGACAGGTCCATATGAACAGGATCCTTCCATCCTTTTCTCGGACTGGGACCTGTTCATATACGTTCTTGGCAGATGATCCAGAAGTGGTTTGCCATTGCCTTCTTCTGTGTGTGAATGGAGTAATTGTTGGGAAGCCCCCGGAGGAAAACTCCGTGTTGCCTAGACCACGGCCTTGCCCAACACAAGTTATAAATTCGGGCACCGCCGGGAATCTAACCCGAGACCCCAGGATTACAAGGCCAGCGTTCTAACCGTCAGACAAATGCTAAAATGGCATCTACAGTAGTCACCTTCTTCCAAATTCTTTTGATCATCTTCCTATCTTATTTGACATGTAATCTTTGCATTTGAGACAGCATTATTAAATAACCTAAGAAACCATCAAACAGATACCAACTTTAGTCCGTACGCTGCAACACACATATTTATGACGTATGCCAATGTCAGTGAAAGCTGTCTGTGTAAAATTAACATATATTTCTTGCAATGTTTATTATATTCATGTAAAGTTTGTATATGATTTTATTTATTTATTTATTTTTCAGGTTTCATTAATTGAGCAGAATTTAGCTGCGCAAGATAATATATTGAAAGCATTGACTGAGGCGTATGCACATTATGCAGACAAACGCAAGGCAGTTACTGAAATCCTCCGCAAACGAGAGGCAACATTATCTGCCCTTATATCTTCTTATGATGCCTATGAAGATCTTCTAGCCAAATCAAGTAAAGGCATAGAGTTCTACCGTAAGTTGGAAACAAATGTAAACAAGTTGCTTCAGCGGGTGAAAGGTACATGCAAAGTACAGGATGAAGAAAGAGAACAAATACTTGCGAAGAACAATAAAACAGTTCCCAGTACCCAGACAGTCTCAGAAACAGCTAGTGAATCTCTTGCGCCGTCTTCAGGGGGTCCAAAGCTGAAATACTATCTTCAGAATATGAAACGGGGAGGCGCCACTGGTGTGGGTGGGTATGTGTCAGGGTTACCAAGCGTCACGGCTGGCCAGACGTCGAGTTCGTATTATAATGCGTACAGTCAGGTCCCTGCACCGGTATCCTCACCACAACCATCAAAGTACCATGATTATTCGGGACCAAGCTCACAACTTGCAACTGAGAGTGCAAGCAACCAGCAGTGGGTGCCAGCAATACGCCCTGCCCCCGTTGGTTCAGAAGGCACCAGCGAACATTCTTCTTCCGTAAAACTGGAGCCAAATGAAAGTAAAGCTCCATTGCCGCAGCATGCGTACTCTTATCCAGCCCCAGTTATTTCTATAGATCAGTCTGCAGTGCTAAAGGCACCGGCAGGTTACTCGTCAACAGCGTATCCTGACTACAGCTCCACACAGTATAACTATGCTAATCCTCCTGCTACATGTCCAGCGATTCAGTCTGTTCCTCACGTACATCAGCAGCAAGAACAACTTGCATTTACACAAGGACATGTGAATACTCAAGGTTACAATTATGGCAGCACATCACATGTTCAACAGTATGGTCCCACTGGTCAAGGTCCAGTGTCTAATTACGCAGCTGGAAACATCGTAGTTGCAGGTTCTCCTGGTTCTTACCCCATGGATACTAAACCATACCCAACTCAGCAGACAAATCTGTACGCTACAGAAGTGTCTCATCAGTATCAAGCTGTGCAACCAACATACCAGCAGGTAGGAGGTGTTGTGTATCCATCTGGTACTAACACAGGGTGTGTAAATGTTGATCAGAAGCTACAGGACCCTGGGGTGTATTATGCGACTCCGTCATCACATCAAGGATACGGTGTTGGAACACTGACATCTGTGCATCAAGGCTATCCCACAGCATCAACATACCAAACACCTGTAACCTTGGCAGCCTGCAGTACTCCATTGCAAACTTACAGTGGGATTCCGCAACCAGTACTGCCATCTGCATCCAGCACCCAGTCTGGCTATGCATATGATATAACAAGTGGCACTTTACAGTATGAAAATATTTCTCAGAATGTACAGACTGGTTTTCATGGACAGGCTAATGCACAGACCCATCAGATAATGTGGCACCATCAACCACAAGAATCTACATATGGCACTGCAGTTACTGACGCTTCTGCTGCTTTAAATTCAGCACCGTATTATGGTTCAGAATTTGATCCAAGCACGTCTGCTATTTCTCTGCCTGGTGGATCATCTTCTGAAGTATCTCTAAGCAACCAGCAATATTACGGCAGCATACAACAGAAGTATCAACAGTTCCAGCATCCTTATTCATATCCTGGAGCATCCAATGGTTATAGTTTGCAACAGACCGCAGAAATTCAACCAAACATCAATGCTGATGCTTCATCCTCTGAATTCCAGTATATGGCGGCAACAGGGGCTTCTTGTTATACCAATGCTGGCAGTTACATTACGTCACAGACTTGCTCATCGCAGACCTCGGTAGATGGACATACATTTGCTACCCAATACAGTGAAAACCAAGGAATTTCAGACTGTGAGACCCCAGTGTATTCGCAAGCCTCATATTACTCATTGCCATATGGATATCAATATGATGCAGAAGCTGCAGCTGACGAACCAGAGAGTCCTATCCATGTACAGCAGAGCAGTTACGCCAGCAGCACAGTCATGAATCAGACGCCACAAAGTCCAATGACGTACATGCAAGCTCGTGGGCAAAATAACAGCACAACTACCACATATAGTCAACAAGGAGGAAGTTCTGTGTCTTCAAGTTCTGTTCAAGCCGTCAAATGCGATGAAAGTGAAAATATGTCATTGTCAAATGTAGACTTGTTAGCAGGGCTTGATTTTTCCCTAAATCAAGCGCCGTTAGTGCCTCAGCAACCCGTTCCAGAAAAAGATGAGGTTCACACTAAATCGGTGAACTCGAACACCGAACTGGTAACTTCTCCTCCCAGCAGTAAGAACGTTCCTACCGCAGCAGCTGTAACAAAAACAGATTTGTCTTCAGAAGTGTCAACTTTGGTACGTGATAGAACAGTGCCAACATTACCAAAGACTGATGGCCCGCAAGTTGAGGAATACAATAATCAGCAGATACTGGTGTCAAAACTGACACTGCCTAAAACTGACACAAGCCAAGAAGAAGGAAAATTAACACCAAAAGCGTTTGGTAAAGATCCATATACGGACCCTGATGCACTGAATCAGTTTGTTCAAGAAGTGGGGAAGTACGAAAAGTTTGTCGATGGACTGACAACAAAAACATTAAACGGACCAACACCACTTGACATGAAATGGAAGGAGTTGCTTGAATTGCAGGTATTTTTTTTTACTCGTTCTTTGGTTGTGTGGTGGGGGATCTTCTGTTTGATCTATCTGTCATGGATATCAGTCAAATTTGGGTTGGGGTGGGGTTGCGCTATCAGTTGTGTGGTGAATTTAATTTCAGTTTGTATTGATCCAAAATAACGCGCATCAATATGTGATACCACAAAATACGAGGAAAATTATCCCAATGGCTCAGTTTAGTGTGAATAAGTTTGCAGCAGTAGATTTGTATCTGCAGTAGTAATAGTTCTTTATCAGTTATAAGCAAATATTGAGACCTATGAGCTGCCTAGAGGCCCAGAGCTTATTGACAGACCCATCTGAGTAGGTGTTACCCCTGTTTTCATTTAAAACATCCAACTTCTGAAACGCTGTGTCTTTACAGATCCCAGATGATAGACAAAATCCAGAGATCTTGTAATAATATGAAAATAATTACATTCCTGTATTATCTTTACTCTTCCCGCGCTGTAGCCGCATGGTCTGAGGCATCATGCTTCGAACCGGTGAATACGGAATGCGCGCTGGTTCGAGTCTCGGGGAAAGAAATTTCTCGTGAGATTTTCGACCGGTGTATGGGACCGGTGCCAACCCAGCATCATGAATAAATTGGGGAGCTACAATGAGTAGCGTAATCCAGTCAGGAAAGCTAGCAATGGCTGGGGGTTCGTTGTGCTGACCACACGTCACCCTATATCTGGTTGGATGATCGTTCACCTCTGCTTAGGCATGTGAACGTGAAGCCAGCTAGTCGGCTTTGGCTCTCACAGGGCTGTTACGCCATGGATTATTATTTTATTATTATCTTTACTTCCAGGAAATAGATGCTCATAAACGTAGCATTTCCGTAGCACGATGTTATCCAATGAAGAACCGATTTTCTGATATTTTGCCATATGATCATTCAAGAATTGAACTTCCTTCAACAAAGGATGATTACATCAATGCTTCATACATCAAGAATTTGACACCCCTGACGCCTCCATTTATCGTTACGCAGGCGCCATTGCCGTCAACTTACACCGACTTTTGGACAATGGTGTGGGAGCAACAAGTTGAAGTGATAGTCTGTCTTCTAAATGATTTGGAGGTAAAGGGAACATTCTGACGCATTTAGACTTGGTGAGGATTCTGATGCAGTGCAGGGTTTGGGATTTGTTAAGGTGGTTTGTGTGGCAATGTAATATTAACTCTTTAGTGTCCGAAGATTTCTGTCTTCTGGGTTGTTGCGCCGTGTAGTCTGGTCGATGTTAACCAACGTTTCAGACGTCATACTGCCTTCGTCATAAGGGCGATGAATAGCGTCCATCTGCTTCAATAGTCTTTAGCTCTTGATTTCTGTGTTTATGGATTTCCCCTGTAATCATGGATTATTTCTTTAAATGCCATCAACCATTTGATCTTTGTAATGGTGAAGTGTGGTGTTTTCTTTGCGGTACAGACTGAATTCTTAAATATCGTTTAAAAGAGCTTCCACTTCAACGGGTTAATAGAATCTGGTTTTGGCAACAACTTAAGAAGTATTCACTGATATGCAGTGCTGATGTTGAAGGTGCATTCAGAAATGTTTTTAAAATGGTACCTGGAACACAAAAGTAGTCTGATAAATTTCCATCTTGGTCTGTATCGTTTAGTTTGCTATAAAAGCCTGCCATTCCCCACAATCGAGTTTTTTTTTGATCCATTGATAAATGCTTCAGTATTTTACACATTAGGCCTTGCAGGACTGTAAAGAATAAATTCTGTTCCTAACTAACGCAGGTACCCATTTTTTTTTTTGGAGTTCGTTTAGTAACTGCAATATTTATTTGTATGACAAATTTTTGTAAAATTGATATTGATCAACTATAAGTCTTGTTGTCCCTCCATGAGCACAATGCAAAATTCTGATGACGTTGCATAGTCAGTGGAAGTTTTTTTTCAAGTTATTTTTAGGCTGTATACCATATATTGTATTCAATTTTTTTTTGTACATAACAAATGTTTTGTAGCGATAGCAAAGCTGCTTCTTATTTTGGTGGTTTCTTAGTTTTATGAATTACACTTCATGCGTAAGTTCTCAAAATCCTCTTGTATTCATGTCGTGGATCTGTGTTGTAGTTAATGTTTGTATTAATTTATAAAACTGTCGCACTAACATTATCTTCCTGTTTGGTTATTTCTTCATTATAGTTGGAGGGTCAGATATACTGGCCATTAGAGAAAGGTCAAGAATTGGCTATGGGAAAAATGAAACTCACTTTGCAGAGTTCAAATACTCGTTCTCATTGGATTGAGAGGATTGTGTCTGTGTGTGCAAATGAGTCGAGGACAACAAGAGTCATTGTTCACCTACAATTCACTGCATGGCCTGGCAGGTAAGGTGGTTTGACTAGTTACACTTGTAAGTACTTAATAAGTCTGGAAGTCAATATATAATAAAAGGGAATTTCAGTGGAAACCTCCCTGAAGTTGAATACCAAATACCAATTTGGTTGAGTCACGCAAGCATCCAGCTGACACACAAAACACTAATTTATCCTACCTGAGAAATTTCCGTATCTGCCGTTTTACTTTCATTGACTTCGTGAAATTAACGTGAAAGATGTGTGTTACGTATTATTTTTAAAACTGTTGTGTGTTGTGTGATGTAACCTTTATAGTGTGTGCATTGCATAAATCTGTCACTAAAGTACACGCAGACTTTATTCATCCATCACCAGGTGCTTATCATTTGTTTCCTTTCACTGTCATGGAGTCGTGCAGAGTGTAGCAGATGTGAGTAGTGTTGCCGTTCAGCACTGTGTTCACCTAGTGGCATAATTGTACGAGGGTGAGTCAAATGAAAACCGTAATTTTTTTTTTAAATTTAATTTATTGAGTGAAAGCGGTACACAACTATATCATTTTTCTACATAGTCTCCATTTCGTTCAATACAGGCCCTCCAGCGTTTACGAAGTGTATGGATTCCTCTAGAAAAAAATTGTTGTGGTTGTCTGCGCAACCACTCATGCACCGCCTGCTGTATCTCTTCGTCAGAACGGAACTTCTTTCCTCCCATCGCCTCTTTGAGTGGCCCAAACATGTGGTAATCACTTGGGGCTAGGTCTAGTGAGTATGGCGGATGTGGAAGACACTCAAAGTGCAAGTCTTTGATTGTTGCAACTGTTGCACTGGCAGAGTGGGGCCGAGCATTGTCATGTCAAGGGCACCTCTAGTCAAAAGTCCACGTTGCTTTGATCTGACTGCAGGTCGAAGATGATTCTTCAAGATTCTTCACTGATCAAAAAACGAATTACAGAACGTTGTTCCTCTTTCGTGCACGTAACTAGTGGAGCAGCCATTTTCAAATTGGCACTGTGATGGCGATATGTTTGTCTGCATTATACTACCACCTATAGGATACTCTTTATAGCATTGGTAACATGTCTGCCAACTTATAGGACAATGGCACGATATTTTGAATTTTTATCTCAGTTTTACGGTTTTCATTTGACTCACCCTCGTAAGTTCACAAACGTGAGACACTTGTTTGTTGCCTCACAGGTCTTGTTATTATTGTGTCTATTGTGAGCTCTTTACAGTATTTTCTCCTGCATCTGGCATCTTGCAGAAGTCCCCAGTTCTATTTCTCACCAACACTGGCCTTTTACTTTACGGTGGGATAACCGTTGTGAAGTAGGGTATAAAAACACTCAGTGGACTTGATTCTTTGTTAATGCTCACAGCCTCTCTTTGCTCAGTACTCTCTCACGTCCAGTAAGTTTGTTGATATCGTTATTATACTGAGTTCTTCTCGGACTACCAGACGTGACCTTATTGTTCTCTGCACACTGTTGAAGTTTCACATCTCAGCAAAATTGGCCTGTTTTTGATTTTTCTGCGGTTCTACTTTTGCTTCATTATCTTACACTTTGCTGAGTCAGTGTAAGCTGCTGTCTCCATTTCTGAAAGTCTTTCTGCTTTTCCAATTTATACTTCAGATTCATAGTAAAAGAAACATGTCGCAGTATTTATGAAACTCACTGTTCTATGCAGTCGAAGAAAAATGTGGGCATTTTAGGCTTCGTCTCGTTAAAAACCTTTAAGAAGGTGGAAGGGAACAGTTCAGTCGGCCTGCCATGAGAGGGCTACGAAATTAGCACAGGTACAGTTTGACCATAACGGACACTGGCATAAAGCGATAAAGTATTATGTATTTTAATTTTAGGGGAGAAACACGTTTTTGAATGGATTCACAACTTTATATATGAAACATATTTTTCTGGGCTAATCTGTGTTATGTCTGCACGAGTAAATTTCTTGTTTCATAATTTTTGAGTCGAGCGAGTAAAAATATGTGCGTTATTTTACATAAAGACACATCTGTTTTATTTAAATGCCTGGAATGTAATCTGGCCACCGAGTAGTCCGGTAGCTGTATAAATTTTGTCAGTTGATTGTTTTTGTTTCAGTTCATTCCCAGCATCTCCAGGACCATTCCTGAGTTTTGTGTCAGAGACATTAAACTTTTACTCCCAGCAGCGAAATGCTTGCCATCCCGTGGTTGTTCACTGCTTGTCAGGAGTGGGACGTACTGGCCTGTTTTGCCTTGTGACAGCTGCTGTTTGTGATATTCAAGCGGGACGTGGCCTGTTGGACTTGGTGATGACTACCGCTTGCATGAGCACTCATAGAAAGGGCTCTCTGAGGGACAGAGAACACCTTAAATTTGCGTATCAGGCCGTACTGTATTATGCCCAGGATTTGCTTATGAAACGTGAGTGGGAAGTTATCAGAATTTTGTCGTCATGGAAAGTGAGATAGGATTGAATATGATGATAGAACAGATACGGTTCAGTGTAGGTATGGTACCAAGTCCCTAGTGTCCTTACATTTATGAAACAGCTTGCAAATTTGAGTATATTTTGTCTTGGTAACATTAGCCCAGTGCCTTCATACCATACGCATTAGTTTTGCAACATTTCTGCAAATGATCCTGAATTAAATGGTAGTAAGCTTTCCCTGAATTTAACCTGCTTTTAATTTCCTTGTGAATGTTATTTTGATTT